>NC_141696.1:97116679-97696679 GCF_964263255.1 Lissotriton vulgaris
TAGTACAACTAACTATATAGGAGCAATTTCAATGGTTTTTTAAATGAAAATTCCAAACTATATATGACCTGAAACCTATGTTTTTTTCCGTGAATTTGCAAGGTTTTTTAAATGCTAATACCTAACTATATATGACCTGAAACCTATGTTTTTTTAGTGCATTTGCAAGGTTTTTTTAAATGCTAATACCTAACTATGTAAGGCTTACAACCTATGGATTTTTCAGTGAATATATATATTTAATATAATATATATATCATTTTTATTTTCAATTTTCTCTTACCCTGACAAATTGTTTAAGTTTCTAAAACATAATATATACATTTTTAACGTAGATTTTAAAGGTAGACAATATCTGCTTTAATGTAGAAAATGTTTTTTTAAACTTTTAACAACAGTATATTAGTTTTTGAAGTAGTAACAAATCTCGCGATGGTACGTCGCACCTGCACACAACGTAAGAGCTCCATCCGCGCACCGTAAAAGCTTCAAGCTCTTACCCCCGAAAGTTTTATAAACTTAAAATCGTTATATCTACGTATTCATTGCATAATATAAAGGTACACATTATCTGGGATAATAAAGAACATGTTAGTTTAAAATTTTAAAGACCATATGTAACTTTAGGCAATTATAAATCTTGCAAGGGTGCGTAATACGTAAACGCATCGTAAGATGATGTCAGTGCTCCGTACATAGATCGTAAACGCACCGTAAGCTTGCGTAAGCGCTCTGTAAACGCAACGTAAGCGCTCCGTAAGCTTACGTCCAACCATGTGACCTCAAAAGAAAAGATTTAATTGGTTTATAATACTTCCTACTCCAATTGTTAAAGACCCCTCCCATGTTCATCATTCTTCTTTGGCTTTCAGAGAAGCAACACCTTTTTTCTACAGCTCCTAGCTACAGAAAAATACTTCCAAATGACTGAACATCCAGACTCTGACCATTCTTCTAATGAAGATTTTGTTGAAGAGGACCCTCACCCAAGTAAGAAGAAGGAGTCCATAGTCTGGAAATTTTTCAGCATACCAGAACATCAAAAGAAGGTAAATGTGCCACTGGTCATCTGCAAGATCTGTGACACAGTGTTATCAAGAGGAAATTCAAATAATAAATATTCATTTGGAACCCACAGCAAGGAACGCCATGTAAAAAATATACACCCCAACAATTGGAGTAGAGCTGTGGTGCAAAGATCTCAGGAGGAGGACTCTGCATACATTGCAGTAAAGTAGTAGCCTTCGGACAACAGTCCATTGAAGTAATTTTACAGAAGAACAGGAACCACAGATGCAGCAAATAAGTTTTTTCCTTTCAATTTCATAGTTTGTTCCTGTTGAACAATTATTTTGTGTAAAAAGTTCATTTTTCTATGTTTTTCAAGCAAAACAAAACAACACAAAACAGTTCTTTTTAGAAATACCTCTACTGGTTAAAGAAAGAACTAAATTTCTATGTTTGTATGTAAAAGTTTGTCATAGTGAATGTCAAAGTGCAAAACTATAAGTATGTGGTACAGCATAAACCTATAAGGTGTTTACCTATAGTATACTGTACTACTTCCAAAGCACTGAAATATAACATATGTATATAAATATGTTACAACTCAATGGGCCAGATGTACATAATCTCGATTTACCTACTCATAAATAACGAGGGCCCGTTGTAGGTAATCCCAGATTACCACTTTTTAAATACCGAATCTTACCGATTCGGTATTTAAGAACTGGCAATGGGGATATAGGTATTTTTACCAAATTGATTACCAATTCGGTAAAATTTGTTAATTACCGATTCGAAAATTACAGAATCTGTATTTGCCATTGATTCCTATGGGACTTGAAGCCCATACAAATCAATGGCAAATACCGATTCAGTAATTACCGAATCAGTAAATACCGAACCCTGCCAGGGGAAACAGGGTCTCACTTTGACACCCTGTAGCACCCATGTTTTTGGCTTGTGTGCAATGTGATACATATACATGCCCTTAGGGCATGTATGTGTGCCACATGGCACAGGTGTACATGCACAGATGTGCATGTACACAGGAATTCCTTATTTACCACCCAATTGTATTGGGTGGTAAATAACGAATTCTTAGACACCTCTAGCACTGTCAACAGTCCTGCCTACATTAGAATTGACAGATTTGGTATTTTTACCGAGTCTGTATTTACCGATTCGGTAATTTCACCGATTCGGAAAATACAGAATTGGTAAAAATACCAAATCTGTAAATAAATGCCTCCTACATAGAAAAAGGCATTTACCGGTCAGCAACGGCCAAATTCAGCCGTTACCGACCAGTAAATGCCTACCAACATCGCGTCCCAAATCATGCCACTTCAATATTTAAGAGTAAGTAAATGGGATATAGGTAATTTGTCTTTTAAAATTCCCAAATCTGTTTAATTCAGTCATTTTACCGAATCGGTATTTACCAATTCGGCAATTGCCATAGATTCCTATACGTCTTGAGGCCAATAGGAATCAATGGCAATTACTGAATCAGTAAATACCGAATCAGTAAAATTACCGAATTGTCAAAGGGGACAGGATATCACTTTGACAGCCTGTTGCACCCCTGATTCTGACTTGTGTGCCATGTCACACACATACATGGTCTTATGACATGTATGTCTGCCACATGGCACAAATGTACATGCACAGATGTGCATGTACACAGCAATTCACTTTTTCACACCCGAAAGTTTTATCGTTATATCTACATATTCATTGTACAATATAAAAGTACACATTATCTGGGATAATAAAGAACATGTTTATTTTAATTTTTAAACAACATATATAACTTTATTTAAGCAACTTTTAAACAACATATATAACTTTATTTAAGCAACTTTTAAAAAACATATATAACTTTATTTAAGCAATTACAAATCTAGTAAGGGTGCGTACCAAACAGTTCTTTTTACAGCTACCTCTACTGGTTAAAAAAGAACTACATTTTATGTTTTTATGTAAAAGTTTGTCATACTGAATGTCAAAGTGCAAAACTATAAGGATGTGGTACAGCATAAACCTATAAGCTGTTTACCTATAGTATATTGTACTACTTCCAAAACACTGAAATGTAACATATGTATATAAATATGTTACAACTCAATAGGCCAAATGTACATAATTTTGATTTACCTACTCATAAATACCAAATCACACCACTTCAATATTTAAAAGTAGGTAATTTGGATGTAGGTATTTTCTCTTTTGAAATTACAAAATCTGTATAATTCAATCATTTTACCGAATCGGTATTTACCGATTTGATAATTGCCATTGATTCCTATACGTCTTGAGGCCAATAGGAATCAATGGCAATTACCGAATCAGTAAATACTGAATCAATAAAATTACCGAATTGACAAGGGAGACAGGTTGTCACTTTGACAGCCTGTTGGACCCCTGATTCTGACTTATGTGCCATGTCACACACATACATGGTCTTACTACATGTATATGTGCCACATGGCACAAATGTACATGCACAGATATGCATGTACACAGGAATTTATTATTTACCTCCGAAAGTTTAATAAACTTTAAATCGTTATATCTACGTATTCATTGCACAATATAAAGGAACATATTACCTGGGATAATAAAGAACATGTTTATTTTAAACTTTAAAACAACATATATAACTTTATTAAAACAATTATAAATCTCATGAGGGTGGTAAGGTAAATCATTATATCTACATATTCATTGTACAATATAAAGGAACATATTAACTGGGATAATGAACAACATGTTTATTTTAAACTTTTAAACAACATATATAACTTTATAACAACAGATGTTATTGGTTTATAATACTTCCTACTCTAATTCTTGAAAAAGACACCTCCCATGTTGATCATTCTTCTTTGGCTTTCAGAGAAGCAACACCTTTTTTCTAGTCTGGAAGTTGTTCAGCTTTCTCGAACATCAGAAGAAAGTAAATGCACCACTGGTCACCTGCAAGATCTGTGACACAGTGTTATCTAGAGGAAATCCTAATAAGAAATATTCATTCGGAACCCTCAGCATGGAACGCCATGTGAAAAATATACACCCCGACAATTGGAGTAGAGCTGTGGTGCAAAGATGTCAGGAGCAGGACTCTTCTCCTAGTACATCTACAGCAAGAACCAGAGTACCACCAATGCCATCTTCAATGGTGCATACATTGCAATAAATTGGTAGTCTTCGGACAACAGTCCATTGTAATTTTGCAGAAGAACAGGAACCACAGATGCATCAATTATTTGTGTAAAAAGTTAATTCTTCTACTTCATCTTCAGAAGTGTTTGTTCCTGAAACCCCTAGAACACAGAGAGAATCCATAGTACGGAAATTAAAAAAAAAAACAGAAAGAGTGAAAAAGGTAAATGCGCCTTTTGTCACATGTAAAATCTGTCACACAGTACTTTCAAGAGGGAATCTACAGAAACAGTACAGCTTTGGAACTTATAGCATGGAATGCCATGTCCAGAATAAACACCCAAAAAATTGGAGTAAAGCTGTAATAAAAAGATCATCAGAGGAGCAGGGCTCTACTCCCAGCACTTCTTCTGAAGCAACAGCACCACCAATGCAAGCATCAATGATTGCAAATATCCCATCTGAACAAAAGAATTTGATGATGTAATGCATTTGTTGCCGGAAACTAATAACCTTTGCACAAGAGTCCATTCAAGTTATCTTGCAAAAAAACAGGAAGCACAGGTGCATTACCAGGAGCATTTTTTCTTTTCTCTAAAGATTGTCTTCTGGATGAATCTTCTAATTGAGTCCTCTTGATTGATAAAACTTGCTTATAAAGTCTTTGTTTGCGGTTCTTGGTAGGCATAATATATTATGACTCTGTAGATATTTACAATCTGTTGAAAAGAAAAAATATGACATATTAAAGACCACTAACAACATAGCACATAGCAATTACATTAACTATACAATATAAACACTAGTTCACATCTCTCTTTGTGTGTCTCATATACTCTCTGCCTGCACCATCTCTGTCTTTCCATGCTTCATCTCACTCTCTCCCTCCACGTCTCTCTGTTTGTATGTGTGTGTCATCTCAATCTCTGCCTACACCATCTGTCTGTTTGTGTGTGTGTCTCATCTCACATTCTGTATCTAAAATGATTTACCATACTAAATGTTTTTTGTTGAAATGTCTGGCTTTAAGTTTTTTGACAAGGAAAACAATGAGTGTGTATGTGAATTAAGGAATTATATTTTCATCTTTTTCCATAATGTTAGCTATGTGTGCTAACAAAATGTATCTTTTAGCTTACAGGGTAGACTTCTTTTTAAAGTGTTAATCATACTTAAATTCAATGCTGGTACAGAGATAGTGCTAATAGTTTAATTTAGCTTGTAAATATGCTCCTTTTTTAGAAAAGCCTTGTGCAATTTTTTACATGGGTGGAAGCAGTGAATGTATGGAGAGGGATAGGAATAGCAGATAGAAAACCATATGAAATGGTGTGAGAGATGCGTAAAGGATTTTACTAATGGCATCAATTGAGATACAATATACAAAAAAGAGAGGCATATTTTCAAGCCTCTTGCGCAATGTTTAACATGGATGCAAGCAGAAAATGCATGCAGAGTAATAAAACTGGCACACAGACAAGCATATACATTACGCAAGGGGTTTGTAAATATATGCCAATGAAGCCATTACACTTTCTCTATACCAGCATTAATGTCAAACATTGTGCAAGGGGCTTGTAAATATGCCAATGAAACCATTACACTATCTCTATACCAGCATTAATGTCAAACATTACGCAAGGGGCTTGTAAATATGCCAATGAAACCATTCCACTATCTCTATACCAGCATTAATGTCAAACATTGCGCAAGGGGCTTGTAAATATGCCAATGAAACTATTACACTATCTGTATACCAGCATTAATGTCAAACATTGCACAAGGGGCTTGTAAATATGCCAATGAAACCATTCCACTATCTCTATACCAGCATTAATGTCAAACATTGTGCAAGGGGCTTGTAAATATGCCAATGAAACCATTACACTATCTGTATACCAGCATTAATGTCAAACATTGCACAAGGAGCTTGTAAATATGTCAATGAAACCATTACACTATCTGTATACCAGCATTAATGTCAAATATTGCGCAAGGGGCTTGTAAATATACCAATGAAACCATTACACTACCTCTATACCAGCATTAATGTCAAACATTGCACAAGGGGCTTGTAAATATGCCAATGAAACCATTACACTATCTTTATACCAGCATTAATGTCAAACATTGCGCAAGGGGCTTGTAAATATGCCAATGAAACCATTACACTATCTGTATACCAGCATTAATGTCAAACATTGCACATGGGGCTTGTAAATATACCAATGAAACTATTACACTATCTCTATACCAGCATTAATGTCAAACATTGCGTAAGGGCCTTGTAAATATGCCTCTCTTTTTTTGTATATTCTACCCTGTAAACTAAAAGATACAAATTGTTTGCACACACAGCTAACATTATGGAAAAAGATGAAAATATAATTCCTTAATTCACATACACACACAGTGTGACCCTTGTCAAAAATCTTTAAGCCACACATTTTATCAAAAAACATTTAGCATGGAAAATCATTTTACACAAAGAGCACAACCCATTTAAATGAGCACTTCACTACAATGCAAAAACCTGACTCATTTTCAAAATACAACAGTAATGAAGCCCAATATGCTTGTTATGCTTCCAAATACTGCAAACAGCACTCTCTCTATATTACTCACCTTTAAAATCACTTTTGAAAATGTAGAACAGTGTGAAACACACACCAAATTTTCTTAAGCACAATCCCTGAACTGCAGCTCAGACACTGGAAACAGAAATGGCAGTTTCCCACTCATTCTTCTCACTTATTTCTGCTCATAACCAATAAAATGTCTTCCCACACTATTTCAAAACTAAACTAACACTTCAATTGGTTCTACATTTCCACACTTTCAAACTCACATAATATTCACCCATCCCCCTACTGCTCATTCAACCAGTTACCATGGTAACTCCCACCTAAGGAAGAACAGAGTTTAAAAGTTCATCATACTATGTTGCAAATGAATCCATCAAGATTGGTAGAGCTTTCAATATAACAGCTAATCATGTGCAATGTTCCTTTCAATGACCTTTTCTGAACAATTAGAATTGCTTCTTTTAAAAAACAAAACTATGCACCCTAATATGCTCTTTTGCATTTTCAGAAAGCACCAATCATTTCTTAAGCTTCAAGTGCAGTGAATATCCTCCTCTTTTTTTTCTAAACTACAAGCTTTCCAACTGCCATTTCATTTACAGCCCTCATCTGAGTACAACCAGATCTGCCTTGAACATGCTTTCAGTATGGTTTTTAGGACACAGCTTTGTATTCTGGTCTAAAAGGTATGCAATAAACAGAGGAATTTTAAACCTTGATTTACCAAATGTGGATATTTTATGGATTAGCCAGAGAGGATTGAGATGTCACCAATTGATACCATTGGAAAAAATCCTTCATGCATCTCCCACATCCTGACCTCATAATTGTGCACTGTGGTGGAAATGACTTATGCACTTTGACTGGGGTTGGTCTGGAAATGCTATTGAAGGACATCTTTGGACAATTGATGTCACTTTTTCCTCAAACTGCCTTTGTCTATTCCAATATATGCCAAAGGCAAAAATGGAATTGGTCCAATCAATTTTGTCCGCAGGTTGAGAAAGCAAGGAAACATGTAAAGAAATCTGTTTCTGCATACATGAGAGACTATGGAATGGGTTGTATATACCACAACAACTTGCGTTACAACATGCAAGGCATCTATAGGATAGATGTTGTACATTTCACCGATGAAGGGAACAAAGTCTTTCTCTGTAACATCAGACTCTGCATTGGTACTTATTTGTAGGTACCAAAAAAAACACAATGAACACAACGGCTCTTTTTAGAGCCAACTAACATGTAAACAGTCAAATATGATTTTTTACTTAATTTTTTTAATTAATTTTTTACTGAGGTCCGCGCACCCAGCACTCACTGAGCACTCCCCGTGCGCGGACCTATCGTGTTTTCTGGTATTTTTTTAAAAATAAACATTATTTTTAACCTTAGGAGTCCTTGGAGAACTCCCTGAGAAGACCTAAGGGGTCAGGGACAGTCTACCCTACACCCTTCCCACGTTTTTAAGTTATATTTTTCACTCTCTTCTGAAACCACAAAATGGCGGCGAAAGGGTTTGTGCACCGTGCATTCACCGAGCTCTCACGGTGCGCGGACCTATTAAATTTTTTTTTTTTAAAAATAAATAAAACTAAATGGAAATGGACATCATCTCCTCTGTAGATACCTTGAAGGTTGTAATGCAAGTTATTATGGTATATTGAATATATACTGTAGTCTTTCAGGAAAGCAGAAACAGATTTGTTCACATGATTCCTTCCTTTCTTAATGTGTGGTCAGAATTGGCGTAGGAGGTCATGAGTTCCTACTCTGGTGAAACACACTTGCTATTCTATATACTTACTTATGTCGTAAACTAGTGAATCAGAGACAGTCAGTGAAAGAAAGGATGCAGGACATGAAGAACACAAAATTGTATCACTTCACTACTACCTCATAACTTACAATTAAATAAGTATAAAAAATTAAAACAAATGTTTCATTAATAAATTAAAATGTATTTATCTGAATTTTCAAAATCTAAAAGAACTTGGAGCATTTCTTCATCAGACATTTCATCGATCAAAGTGTCTTGAAATGATTCATCCAACTCAACAATCTCTACACACTCCATTAATTCCATGTCCAGTTTTTCATCCAAAAAATCTCCTTCATGTTCTTCATGATTTGGTTCATCTATACAATCAATAAACATTGCTGTGATTTCGATGTCAAATGACACTTCATTTTCAGCCATTATTGAAGTTAGTGTACTATTAAAAGAAAGAGAAAGACAGTGAGATGTTGCAGGGTAAGAGTGACATAGGGCAGAGAAAAACTATTAAATTCTATAAGAAGAGTTACTATTGTGTAAAAGACACACCAGAAATTGAACACCAAAAATTCCACACAAAGTACCTCAGACACTATAGTCACAAAATGGCCATATTTCCATGCACAGTGTATAGTATCAAGCAATAATTAGAAATATAAAGCACTGCATCTGATGTTGCCCTACTAAATCCATAAATATAACAGAAAAACATTAAATAACTAACAGAAAACATTTTTCCTATTAACTGAATGTGAACAACAGAGTTCTCCTTACAAATTAACAACTCACCTTCTAGAAAACTGCTATACAGTAAAATCTGTCTCAATCTCACACCTCAAAAGTATACCTCAAACACTAAAATCTCAAAATAGCTGTGTTTCCCTCTCATTTTTCATACATATTCAAATACCCAATCACATTTCATCACACACAAAATCAAAACCAAAGTAAAATTTTAATTGGTTCAAATTATCAACACATTCAAACTCACATAATCTTCAATCTACCCCCAATGCTCTCTACCAATTACCATACTAAGGGCCATATGTATCAAGCTATTTAGCATTCGCAAAGGCCGAAATTCTGCGAATTTCGGCCTTTGCGAATGACAAATACCTAAATGGTATGTATGAAACATTTTTGCATCAAAATAAGGAATCGCAAAAATTGCTATTCCTTATTTTGTGATTGCACTTAAGGAATCGCAAATTTTGCGATTCCTTAAATGCAATGTATCAAAGAAAAAATGCAAAAAATGCCATTAAGGAATCGCAAATTACCACCAACTTCTAGTTGGTGGTAAGTTGCGAATTCTTTTAATAATGCTTTTTTAAAACAAACCAAAGGTGCCATATGACGCCCATACATGCCCGTAGGGCATGTATGTGCGCCATATGCCCCCAAATGTCTTTTTCAGGGGTGCAGCAGGGTGTTCTTGAGACACCCCTGCACCCTTGAAAAAATTCCTATTTTGCGATTAGCTAATTGCTATTCGCAAATTGCACCTTCATTCCTATGGGCCTCCTGGCCCATGGAAATGAATGGGTAATTTACGATTAGCAATTTGCTAATCGCAAATTAGGAATGGTACAGAATCGCTATTTAATAGCGATTTTGTACATACATACCGTTTTGCGAATTCCAAATAGCGATTCCTTAAAATTCACTATTTGGAATTCGCTAAACGGTAGTATGATACATATGGCCCTAATTCTCCACAAAACACCTACCAAAACCCAAAGGTGAAAGAGTCATCACTCAATGTTGCACTCAACCAACATCTAAACACTGAAACTTGTTATTTTAATGTATTTCTTTTTTGTCTTTTTGAGCAGCGGTCCGCGCATGGTGCGCGGACCCCGTGATTTAAAAAATAAATAATTGTTATTTTTTTCAAACTTCGGGGTCCTTTACAGACCCCATGACAAAACCTAGGGTGCTCAGGAATCTCTACCGTGCCTCCTTGTCAACTATTACACTTCTGTTTACAACCACTCTCATCTGCCACAAAAACAAGATGGCGGACAAAACTTCCTCATTTCGACTGACTGGAATGTTGACAGACGTCCAACAGCCAATCAGAATTCCGCAAGCGCACGCAAAGGTCCGTGCACGTCCAAGGCCAGTGCAAGGACGGAGCATTCCCATGCGCGCACCGTGTCCCGCCCATTGATATATAATTTGAAAAAAGTTGATTTTCTCAACAATTACTGGACGGATTTTCACCAACTATACAAAAGGCACTTCTGCATACCAGGCTCTACCATTTTGCAAGTTTGCAGTAATTCCCTTCAGCCATTCGGGCTGTAGCTGTGTCTAAAGGTCCAATGGAAAATTGCATTGGGCTACATTTCACATTCAATTTTCTCATGAACTACTGGAGGGATTTACACCAAACATACAAAAGGCACTGCTCCATACCAGTCCCTACCATTTTGCCAAATCTGGTGTAATTCCGTTCGAGCTGTAGCCTTGTCAGAATGTCCCTATGGAAATTAACATGGGTAAAACACGTTTTTGGACCCCCCTTTTTTCTCGGCCCTCGCTTGACGAATCCCCCCGAAACTTTCAGAGAAAGCGGAGCGCAACAAGGCAAATTTAAAAGCAATTACAGGCAGATCCCTCAATCGGCGCCAAAGTTATTTCCAATAGAATGTTCGGCATTTCCTATGGTAACTAGGTCATAACTATATATACCTACTCGCCAGTAGGTAATATATATATATATATTACCTACTGGCGGTCGCCAGTAGGTATATATAGTTAGGATTTTTTTCCTATGGGATTTCTGAAAATTCTATATGGAATAACTTTGGCGTTTGTAGACGGAATTGGAAGAAATTTTCAGGAAAATGGCACATTTTGTTTCTGAGCGTCCCCTTAAAGTTTGGGGGGGTTTTGTGAAGTGGGGGGCCGAGAAAAAAGGGGGGTCCCAAAACGTGTTTTTAACATTGAGTTTTCCGTAGGGCGGTTTTACTGACTTTTAGCTCCAACGGCTGAATGGAATTAAACAAAACTTGGCAAAATTGTAGATATGGTTTGCCCGACGTGCCTTTGCTATGTCTCAATATATGTGCTCCAGTGGATTTTGAGAAATTAACGTTTTTAAAAACAGATATATCTGTGACAGCGCCCCGGTTCGCGTACCTCACGCGTAACGGAACTTCGCGAAGCTGATTGGCTGTCGGGTGTCTGTCAACATTCGAAACAGTCTGGAGCGGCCGCCATCTTGTGTCTCGGTAGGATCGAGACACAAGATGTGGCAAAAACAAAGGGGGAAATGAGCATAAGGGGGCAGAGTACATCCTCCCTGACCCCCTAGGTTTGATGAGGGGGCTTTAAAAGGGCCTCGCGGGGTTAAAAAATAATAATTTTTATATCGTTTTTTTTTGCGGGGGAGCGCTCGGTACGCGCACCGGGAAGCGGTCCGGGAAGCACTAATATTGGGAAAATAGGATGAAAGAATGTTCAAATATTGTATGTTTATTAATTGTTCTTTTTTTTTTAATTTATTTTATTTAAGTACCAACATGTAGGTACCAATGCAGAGTCTAAAAATAAAAATACATTGTTTCAATTGTAGATATCTTGCATGTTGTTTCAGAAGTTATTGTGGTATATGGAATTCATAGCGTAGTCTGTCAGGAAAGCAGAAACACCATGGAGGCAGGACATGATAAAGAGATGTTAAATACACATTGGAGATGATATAGTGGAAGAAAGGAAGTAACTATGAGCAAACTTAAAGTTGCACAGTATATTTAAAGTCTAATTTTACATTATAATCAATTTGCTACTAGTTTAAAAAATACATATAAAAATGAATAATGTCTCAAACAATTTTTGAATTATTATATATAAATTAATTTTTCTGATTTGTTTTCAAAATTAAAAAGAACTTCTAATAATTCCTTGTCAGAATTTGTCTCATTTTCAATTAGGAAATCCACAGATTCAACACATTGCAGAAGTTCTATGTCCAGTGATTCATCAAAGAATTCTGATTCATTTTCTGTATCTTGGTTGCATTCTGCAACAATTTCCACATAATTTTTTTTCTCTCCTTCCATTTTTGTGCTGTAAAATGAATTTAAAAAAAATATATCAGTACAGATAGAGCACTGTTGGGTTTAAGTACAGACAGGTAGTTTGGTTTTTTAAACAGTGATTTTTTCTTTGGGCAGTGTATGGTATCAGACTGGAAGTAGAAATATCAAAAAATGTATGTGATAAAGTCTAAGTCAATTCTTAATTATACAAGACAAGCCTAACTCCATCCATAACTAAAACAGAGAAGTCTATCTTATTCTATAAGTATTACAGAGGGATAGTATATAACTATCAGAAAATGTTTTCCTAATTAACTTAAAGTACAGAACACACTTCAGTTTTTAAAATAACATCTTACCTTTCAAATAGAAGTTTAAGTTCTCAGTTGAAATGCACTTGATATGTACTTCAGGAAGTAGTAGTCAAAATGGCTGTGTTTCTCACTCTTTCTTTATATATATTCAGGTACATAACCAATCAAATGTCATGAAATAATAGAAGATATTGAAAGTAGCATTTAGATTGGTTGTCAATTCTAACACTTCATAAGTGATTTTGTTAGGTAATTTACCTCAGGATATTTAGTCAGTCTTACAGCAAATTTTTCTCAATGGAATTCCATCAAATTTGGGGAAATGGTAGGGACTGCTATGTAGTAGGGGCTATTCTATATTTGATGAAAGTGTCTGTAGTGGTTTTTCTGTAAATTAATTTCCCACCTTTTTTTATCGAGCGCTTTCCGGTGCGCTCCCCGGTACGCGAACCGGCAGTTGATTCACTAGATGTATGGGTTCAAAAGTGCATGTGGAATTAGCTGTATGGGCGGTTGACTGTGTGCATAAGTGTATTGGTGAGTGAATGGATATCTTAGTGCTACATGTCAAAGTAAGTACATATGTAAAACACAGTACATGTGAGAGTTGACATATATAAATAACTGTGCATAAGAGCCAGTGAATGTGTGAGTGCCTGTATGGATCATTGTAAAATTGTATCAGGGATTGTATAAGAGACTAAATATGTGTTAGTATATGTTTGAAAAAGTAAGGTGTGTATAACTGTATAGTTGAGGAAATGGAGGTGTGATTGATTTTTTGCATGACTGACTAGGTGTGTGAGTAACTCCATGGATGAGTGGCAGTCTGTGAGTGTCTGTTTACACTGATTGTATCTAAGGTTATATTACAATCTGAAGAGGTTCATCGTATTATCACATGAATGATATTATCAGTGATGTGATAAGTAATGTCAAATGAGATGTCATCAGTGATGTCATTTGAGATGTCATCAGTGATGTCATCAGTGATATCACTGACCATGTCATGAATGATGTAATATGTGACATCATCAGCAGTGGATTGCGGGTGCGCGATATATAGTTAGTGCAACTAACTATATATGCAAATTTCAATGGTTTTGTGCGAGTAAAATAAGGTTTTGTAAATGCTAATCCCTAACTATATATGGTCTATAACCTATGGTTTTTTCAGTGAATTTTTATGGTTTTGTAAATGCTAATTCCTAACTATATATGGTCTATAACCTATGGTTTTTTCAGTGAATTCCAATGGTTTTTTAATAGTAAATATTATTGCGTTACAACATTCAAGACATCTACAGAAGAGATGGTGTGCACTTCCCCGATGAAGGGAATAAAATATTCGTCCTTTATTTAAAAGTGTGCATTGGAACATACTTGTAGGTACCTAAATTAGCGACAGAACCCAATAGCTCTTTTCAGAGCTACCCTACCTCTGATTATTCAAAACGTTTATCTTTTTCTTACCTCTTTTTTTTTTCACCAAAGTACGCTCCCCGGTTCGCTTACTGGTGCGCGTACCGGGCGTTCCCCTCGTGAAATTTTTTATTTTTTATTTTTTTTATTTTTGCATGTATCAGCATCCTAATCCCCCCTCCGAAAACCTAGAGGGTCACAAAGTGTCTACCGTGCCCCCTTCTACCCATTCCGAACATTGTTTGTCATCCATTTTGTGTCTCAATTCTACCGATACTCAAAATGGAAGACTCCTGTAACGCTGCCGGTTCGCGTACTGGGCAGTGCACCGGTAAGCGCTCGATAAAAAAAAGTGAGAAAGTAATTTACAGAAAAACCACTACAGACACTTTCATCAAATATAGAATAGCCCCTACTACATAGCAGTCCCTACCATTTCCCCCAATTTGATGGAATTCCATTGAGAAAATTATGCTGTAAGCCTGACTAAATATCCTGAGGTAAATTACCTAACAAAAACACTTATGAAGTGTTAGAATTGACAACCAATCAAAATGCTACTTTCAATGTCTTCTATTATTTCATGACATTTGATTGGTTATGTACCTGAATATATATAAAGAAAGAGAGAGAAACACAGCCATGTTGACTACTACTTCCTGAAGTACATATCAAGTGCATTTCAACTGAGAACTTAAACTTCTATTTGAAAGGTAAGATGTTATTTTAAAAACTGAAGTATGTTCTGTACTTTAAGTTAATTAGGAAAACATTTTCTGATAGTTATATACTATCCCTCTGTAATACTTATAGAATAAGATAGACTTCTCTGTTTTAGTTATGGATGGAGTTAGGCTTGTCTTGTATAATTAAGAATTGACTTAGACTTTATCACATACATTTTTTAATATTTCTACTTCCAGTCTGATACCATACACTGCCCAAAGAAAAAATCACTGTTTAAAAAACCAAACTACCTGTCTGTACTTAAACCCAACAGTGCCCTATCTGTACTGATATATTTTTTTAAAATTCATTTTACAGCACAAAAATGGAAGGAGAGAAAAAAAATAACGTGGAAATTGTTGCAGAATGCAACCAAGATACAGAAAATGAATCAGAATTCTTTGATGAATCACTGGACATAGAACTTCTGCAATGTGTTGAATCTGTGGATTTCCTAATTGAAAATGAGACAAATTCTGACAAAGAATTATTAGAAGTTCTTTTTAATTTTGAAAACAAATCAGAAAAATAAATGTGTATATAATAATTCAAAAATTGTTTGAGACATTATTCATTTTTATATGTATTTTTTAAACTAGTAGCAAATTGATTATAATGTAAAATTAGACTTTAAATATACTGTGCAACTTTAAGTTTGCTCATAGTTACTTCCTTTCTTCCACTATATCATCTCCAAAGTGTATTTAACATCTCTTTATCATGTCCTGCCTCCATGGTGTTTCTGCTTTCCTGAAAGACTACGCTATGAATTCCATATACCACAATAACTTCTGAAACAACATGCAAGATATCTACAAAGGAAACAATGTATTTTTATTTTTAGACTCTGCATTGGTACCTACATGTTGGTACTTAAATAAAATAAATAAAAAATAAACAAAAAGAACAATCAATAAACATACAATATTTGAACATTCTTTCATCCTATTTTCCCAATATTACGCTTCCCGGACTGCTTCCCGGTGCGCGTACCGAGCGCTCCCCCCGCAAAAAAAACGATATAAAAATTATTATTTTTTAACCCAGCAAGGCCCTTTTAAAGCCCCCTCATCAAACCAAGGGGGTCAGGAAGGATGTACTCTGCCCCCTTATGCTCATTTCCCCCTTTGTTTTTGCCACATCTTGTGTCTCGATCCTACCGAGACACAAGATGGCGGCCGCTCCGGACTGTTTCGAATGTTGACAGACACCAGACAGCCAATCAGCTTCGCTTCGCGAAGTTCTGTTACGCGTGAGGTACGCGAACCGGGGGCGCTAACCGGAGCGCTGTCACAGATATATCTGTTTTTAAAAACGTTAATTTCTCAAAATCCACTGGAGCACATATATTGAGAAATAGTAAAGGCACGTCGGGCAAACCATATCTACAATTTTGCCAAGTTTTGTTTAATTCCATTCAGCCGTTCGAGCTAAAAGTGAGTCCAACTGCCCTACGGAAAACTCAATGTTAAAAACACGTTTTGGGACCCCCCTTTTTTCTCGGCCCCCACTTCATGAAACCCCCCCAAACTTTCAGGGGACGCTCAGAAACAAAGTGTGCCATTTTCCTGAAAATTTCAGCCAGTTCCGTCCACAAACGCTAAAGTTATTCCACATAGAATTTTCAGAAATCCCATAGGAAAAAAATCCTAACTATATATACCTACTGGCGGCCGCCAGTAGGTAACATATATATATATATATATATATATATATATATATATATATATATATATATATATATATATATATATATATATATATATATATATATATATATATATATATATTACCTACTGGCGGTCGCCAGTAGGTATATATAGTTAGGATTTTTTTCCTATGGAATTTTTGAAAATTCTATGTCGAATAACTTTAGCGTTTGTTGACGGAATTGGCTGAAATTTTCAGGAAAATGGCACATTTTGTTTCTGAGCAGCCCCCGAAAGTTTGGGGGGATTCGTCAAGGGGGGGCCGAGAAAAAAGGGGGGTCCCAAATGGCGTTTTTAACATTGAGTTTTCCATAGGGCGGTTGAACTCACTTTTAGCTCGAATGGCTGAATGGATTTACACGAAACTTGTCAAAATTGTAGATATTGTTTGCCCGATGTGCCTTTGCTATGTCTCAATATATGTGCTCCAGTGGATTCTGAGAAATTAACGTTTTAAAAAACAGATATATCTGTGACAGCGCTCCGGTTAGCTCTCCGGTTCGCGTACCTGACGCGTAACGGAACGTCGCGAAGCTGATTGGCTCTCGGTGTCTGTAAACATTCTAAACAGTCTGGAGCGGCCGCCATCTTGTGTCTCAGTAGGATTGAGACACAAGAGGTGGCCAAAACCAAGTGGGAAATGAGCATAAGAGGGCAGAGTACATCCTCCCTGACCCCCTAGGTTTGATGAGGGGGCATTAAAAGGGCCTCGCGGGGTTAAAAAAGAATAATTTTTATATCGTTTTTTTGCGGGTGGAGCGCTCGGTACGCGCACCGGGAAGCGGTCCGGGAAGCGTTATATTGGGAAAATAGGATGAAAGAATGTTCAAATATTGTATGTTTAATGATTGTTATTTTTGTTTTTTTTAATTTATTTTATTTAAGTAACAACATATAGGTACCAATGCAGTCTAAAAATAAAAATACATTGTTTCCTTTGTAGATATCTTGCAGGTTGTTTCAGAAGTTATTGTGGTATATGGAATTCATAGCGTAGTCTGTCAGGAAAGCAGAAACACCATGGAGGCAGGAGATGATAAAGAGATGTTAAATACAGATTGGAGATGATATAGTGGAAGAAAGGAAGTAACTATGAGCAAACTTAAAGTTGCACAGTATATTTAAAGTCTGATTTTACATTAAAATCAATTTGCTACTAGTTTAAAAAATACATATAAAATGAATAATGTCTCAAACAATTTTTGAATTATTATATATAAATTTATTATTCTTATTTATTTTCAAAATTAAAAAGAACTTCTAATAATTCTTGGTCAGATTTTGACTCATTTTCAATTAACAAATCCACAGCTTCAACACATTGCAGAAGTTCTATGTCCATTGATTGATCAAAGAATCCTGAATCATTTTCTTTGTCTTGGTTGCATTCTGCAATTTCCATGTTATTTTTCTGCTCTCCTTCCATTTTGTATGCTGTAAAATGAATTTTAAAAAAATATATCAGTACAGATAGGGCACTGTTGGGTTTAAGTACAGACAGGTAGTTTGGTTTTTTAAACAGTGATTTTTTCGTTGGGCAGTGTATGGTATCAAACTGGAAGTAGAAATATGAAAAAATGTATGAAATAAACTCTAAGTCAATTCTTAATTATACAAGACAAGTCTAACTCCATCCATAACTAAAACAGAGAAGTCTATTTTATTCTATAAGTATTACAGAGGGATAGTATATAACTATCAGAAAATGTTTTCCTAATTAGCCTACAGTACAGAACATACTTCAGTTTTTAAAATAACATCTTACCTTTCAAATAGAACTTCAAGTTATCGGTTGAAATTTACTTGATATGTACTTCAAGAAGTAGTAGTCAAAATGGCTGTGTTTCTCTCTCTTTCTTTATATATATTCAGGTACATAACCAATCAAATGTCATGAAATAATAGAACATATTGAAAGTAGCATTTTGATTGGTTGTCAATTCTAACACTTCATAAGTGTTTTGGTTAGGTAATTTACCTCAGGATATTTAATCAGGCTTACAGCATAATTTTCACAATGAAATTCCATCAAATTTGGGGAAATGGTAGGGACTGCTATGTAGCAGGGGCTATTCTATATTTGATGAAAGTGTCTGTAGTGTTTTTCTGTAAATTACTTTCCCACCTTTTTTTATCGAGCGCTTACCGGTGCGCTCCCCGGTACGCGAACCGGCAGCGTTACGGGAGTCCTCCATTTTGTGTATTGGTAGAATTAAGACATAAGATGGAGGACAAACAATGTACGGAATGGGTAGAAGGGGGCACGGTAGACACTTTGTGACCCTCTAGGTTTTCAGGGGGAGGATTAGGATGCTGATACATGCAAAAATTAAGAAAAAAAATTAAAAAATTTCGCGAGGGGAGTGCTCGGTATGCGCACCGGTAAGCTAACCGGGGAGCGTACTTTAGTGAAGAAAAAAAAAGAATACATTTTACATCTTTTGATATTTGCTATTAAAAAAACATTGAAATTCACTGAAAAAACCATAGGTTATAGACCATATATAGTTAGGAATTAGCATTTACAAAACCTTGAAAATTCACTGAAAAAACCGTAGGTTATAGACCATATATAGTTAGGGATTAGCATTTACAAAACCTTATTTTACTCGCACAAAACCATTGAAATTCGCATATATAGTTAGTTGCACTAACTATATATCGCGCACCCGCAATCCACTGCTGATGATGTCACATATTACATAATTCTTGACATGGTCAGTGACATCACTGATGACATCTCAAATGACATCACTGATGACCTCACTGTTAACAACTCAAATGACATCAATGATCACATCACTGATGACATTATTCATGTGATAATACGATGAACCTCTTCAGACTTTAATATAACCTTAGATACACTCAGTGTAAACAGACACTCACAGACTGTCACTCATCCATGGAGTTACTCACACACCTAGTCAGTCATGCAAAGAATCAATCACACCTCAATTTCCTCAACTATACAGTTATACACACCTTACTTATTCAAACATATACTAACACATATTTACTCTCTTATACAATCCCTGATACAAGTTCACAATGATCCATACAGCCACTCACATTCACTGGCTCTTATGCACAGTTATTTATATATGTCAACTCTCACATGTACTGTGTTTTACATATGTACTCACTTTGACATGTAGCACTGAGATATCAGTTCACTCACCAATACTCTCATACACACAGTCAACCGCCCATGCAGATGTTTCCACATGCACTTTTGAACCCATACATCTAGTGAATCAACGGCCCACACCTCTATGCACAGAGTCATACACCTCCCAGCCACCCACACACACACTCAGTCTCCCATACAAATACTTGGGCAACCAATCAAAAACCCATATAGTTACTCATATAGCTACTGATCAACACGTGCAGCAGTTTACAGAACAACAGACATAATGATGCACAAATTAAGACAGTTTAGACACTAACCCATGCACTCAGTGAGACACATTTAATCACTCACTCATACAGTCAGTCAGGCACCTACTAAATCCTTCATCCAGCCCTCGCTCGCCGCCACCAGCGAGCCGCCCCTTAGCCACGCCCACCTTCATTAGGCCACACCCTTAACCTCACTATAAATCATGTGTCTCCCCCGTACGCGCAGCGGACGGGCGCAGCGGGCGCGCCTAAGGCAAGCCCGTCTGCGCCCGTCCGCGACGGGCCGGGACCAGGGGCCATGCACCCTGCCCCTTCTCAGGTGTATACCTCAGCCCAACTCATTGCTCTCACTGCGGTCTCCCCTCCCTCACCTTCACTCTTGCAACACTTTGACACACTTGGTATTCTCGTTTCTCCCCCTGTTCACCCGACCCCGGTTTCTTCTGGTCCCACTCCTCCCGCTGCTGACTCCCTTTGCCCACCCTGTTCCCCCTTCATCCCTGTCCCCACTGCAGCTTCTGCCTTACTTCTTAACACCCGCTCTGCTGTCAAACATCAAACAGCTCTCTTCAACCTCTTAACCACTGATTCCCCCTGACCTCCTTTTTCTGACTGAAACCTGGTTCACTGCTGATTCCCTTCCCGACCTCTTAGCCATTCTCCCTGACACCCATTACGTCCTCCGGGCCGATCGCCCTGATGGTAAGGTGGGGGGAGGGGTGGCGATGATCATTCGGTCGACCTTCAAATTTCAACTCCTCAACTACCCCCCAATACCCAACGTGGACTACCTTGTGGCTCGCTCTCTTAATCTTTCTGCCCCCCTCACTGTTGTCCTTGTGTACCGCCCCCCTCAATCCATGCCTTCCTTTGTTGCCTCCCTTCAGGACCTTATGGCCACTCTTGTGGTCAACAATTCCTCTGTCCTTTTGCTCAGCGACTTTAATTATTGGCCGGGCGACCCCATGGAAGACCTCCCCTCCAAAGATTTTTCGGGCACTCTTCAATGTCTAAACCTTACTTCTCACGTCTCAGTCCCTACTCACACCCAGGGTCATATCTTGGACCAAATTTTGTCCTCACGTCCCATTGTTTCACCCCCCCTCATATCCCCATGTGTGTGGTCGGATCATTTTAACATCTCCTTCTCTATCCATCTGGGAGCGGTCGATAAGTCTCCCCGTCGGAAAAACATCTTAGCTCGCAATTGGAATCGGACCGACCTTGACTCCCTCTCGCTCACTTTGGCCTCCTCTGCCCCCAACCTCACTAATCTTCCTCTTGAATCCCAGGTCAATGCTATCGGCACATGGCTCTCCTCTTCGTGCGATCTAGTCGCCCCACTTAGAAAGATCAAGGCGGTACGTCCATATGACGTACACAAATGGTTCTCCCCAGAACTTAAAACACTTAAACTCGACCTTAGGCGGTCGGAACGCCACTGGAGACGGACCTATTGCCCCTCTTTGCGCGTCAAATACAAATCACTCCTTACTGAATATAAAAAAGCGATCCTAGCGGCTAAAACCGCATACTTCACCGAGAGAGTAGCTCTCGCGGCTAACAAACCCCGTGAAATCTTCTCTCTGGTCCACAATCTCGCCACCTCTGATCACTCCACTCCTAGTTTAGTTCCCTCACAGTCCCTCTGTTCTTCACTTAACGACTTTTTTATCGACAAGATCGTGAAGATTAAAGCCAACATTCCCACAGTGCCTCAACCCCGTCCCACCTGCTCCCCTATCTGTCCCTCTTCCTCTTTCGCCCTTTTCCCTCCCATCTCCACCGATTTATTTTTAAAACTTTTGGTCAAAACCAAGTCCGGTTCTCCTGCGGATGGCGTGCCAGCACGCATTCTCAAAACTCTTTTCACCAACTGTCCTGCCCCCCCTCTTGCTCTTCTTAATTCTTCTTTGGCTCTTGGATCTGTCCCCTCTTCCTTCAAATCCGCTATAGTCCTTCCTATTCTAAAAAAACTGGCCTAGATCCCTCTCTTCCTTCCAATTTCCGCCCCATTTCTCTTCTTCCCTACCTCGGCAAGATCCTTGAAGCTCATGTCACTTCCTGCCTCTCCACTTATATAGAGGAGAACGGCCTCCTTGCATCCCACCAGGCGGGATTCCGCCCGGGCCATTCCACGGAGATGGTGGTCCTCGCAGTCTTGGACGACCTCAAGGGGAAGGCTGATTCTAACCTCCCCCAAGCCCTGGTCCTTCTCGATCTGTCCGCTGCGTTTGACACGGTTGACCATTCCATCCTTCTCGACCGTGTCAGCGCAGCGGGCATTCGGGGCGCGGCCTTCTCCTGGCTGGCGTCCTTCCTGCGGGACAGGTCCCAGGCAGTCCATCTCCCCGGTTTTTCTGCTCCCCCCCGCCCTGTCACTTGCGGCGTTCCCCAAGGTTCTTCTCTCTCCCCCCTCCTTTTCAATCTTTACATTCATCCCCTCATCACCTCTCTCCTTGAGCTGGGGGTCTCGGTGTACAACTACGCAGATGACCTCCAGCTCGTCTTTGATCTTTCCTCTTCCCCTGATTCTCTTCCCAAGTTCTGCTCCATTTTAGTCTTCATCTCTGACTGGATGAGCGCTAACCATCTGAAGCTCAATCCAGACAAGACGGAACTTGTTCTCACTGGTGGCCCCTCCAACCCTTGGTCCCCTGCACATTGGCCCCTTTCTTTTGGTCCCCCCCGGTGCCCGCTTCTTCTGTTCGCACTCTTGGTATTAAAGTCAGTCATGACTTATCCATGCACAGTCAGATCAGCTCCGTCGTGTCCTCTTGCTTTCTCTCTCTTCGTTTAATCCGGAAAATTTCACGCTTTTTTTCTACCAATGCACTTAAATCCATAGTCATGGCCCTTGTCATCTCCCGCCTTGACTATGGGAATGGCCTGTACGTGGGCATACCGGCTTACAAATCCCGCCGCCTACAGGCCATTCAAAATCAAGCTGCTCGTCTTATCCTTTCCCTCCCCAAATCTTCTCACATCACCCCGGTTCTCAAATCACTTCATTGGCTTCCAGTTCACTTTAGATCCTTTTTCAAAATGGCCTGTTTAGCTTTTCGGGCTCATTTCCGCTCTGCGCCCCTGTTCATCACTTCTCTTGTTTCTTCTCATGCCCCGGTCCGCACTCTCCGCTCTTCTTCACTTTCTCTTCTTCATATCCCCCGCTTCCGTAAATCCAGACTGGGGGGCACTCGGTTCTAAGTCCTGGACCCCCAGTTCTGGAACAGTCTTCCTCTCTCTATCCGTTCCATTCCCATCGACACTCACTTCCGCAAAGCTCTTAAAACTTTTCTTTTCTCTCAGGCATTCCCTTCCTAATCCTCCTTGGGTTCCCTCTGCTGAGCTCTGATTAGGTCCCCAGCGCCAGGAAGCCGTTCGGCCACCGTGCGCTTTATTAAATACTTTATTCATTCACTTATACATCCACTCATTCTTCAATATGTAAGACATATTTTAACTTTACAGAAACATACACTCACTGGATGTTGTCATCAGTGATGTCATCAGTGATGTCATTTGAGATGTCATCAGTGATGTCATCAGTGATGTCACTGACCATGTCATGAATGATGTAATATGTGACATCATCAGCAGTGGATTGCGGGTGCGCAATATATAGTTAGTGCAACTAACTATATATGCGAATTTCAATGGTTTTGTGCGAGTAAAATAAGGTTTTGTAAATGCTAATCCCTAACTATATATGGTCTATAACCTATGGTTTTTTCAGTGAATATATATATATATATATATATATTACCAAACTTCTCCAACCAGGGAAAACAACGGGTCGCACAGCCAACCTGGATTCAAACAGTGATCCTGTCACTCATGTCATCAGTGATGTCATGAGTGATGTCACTGACCATGTCATGAGTGATGTAATATGTGACGTCATCAGCAGTGCATTGCAGGCGCACAAGTTATAGTGAGTCCAACTAACTATAACGTGAGAATTTCAATGGTTTTATGTCAGTAAATTTTCCAGCTAACTATAACTGGTGTGAAACCTATGTTTTTTTCAGTGAATTTAATAGGTTTTTTAAATGCTAATCCCTAACTATAACTGGTGTGAAACCTATGTTTTTTTCAGTGAATATATATATATATACATATAGATATATATATATATATATCAAACATAAGGAGATGATGAAAGGAACCCTGAAACTTTTCAGCTACTCAACCCCAGTCACAGATCTGGGTTGAATCCATCATTGTCCTTTTGCTGACTTCGCCATCTTAGTTCAGACCCAGCCATATGCAAATCAGTGTTGACCCTGTTCTCATGGGAAGAGACCAGCCCGAATTGTCAAGCCAGGTCTTCCCCAGACCGGAAACAAGCATCCTGGGACCTGTTTCTGGGTAACACCCCTCATCAGACAGGCTTGCTTGAATCCAGGGTTAAAGTGAGGAAGGAACCCACGCCAGGGCATGCCCTAGGACATTTAGGGCAAGCATAGCAAACACAACAAGATGATGTACCGACTGCTGAAACTTTTTAACCACCCACCCCCAGTCACAGACCTGGGTTTAATCCATTGTTCTTTTGCTCACCATGCCACCCTAGTTTGGACCCATCCATATGCAAATCAGTATGGACCCTGTTCCTAATGGTACCAATCCAGCCCGAACTGCCAGGCCAGGTCCTCTCTGGAATGGAAACAAGCATCCTGGGACCAGTTTCGGGGTATTACCCCTCATCAGCCAGGCTAACTTGAATCCAGTAACACAATGAGCAAGGGTCCAAAGTCTGGGCATACCCATGGCCACTTAGGCCAAACAAAGCAAACAGGCCCCAGGATGCTTTTTTCTGGTCCAAGGAGCATATGCTTCTGCACCGCAGATCTTGTGCTAAGTGCTTCCAACACTTCAAACCTGGAAGTGTTGATAGCCATCTTCTGACTTAGTTGAAGCTAGTCACAGGAAAAAACATTAATAATAAAGACAAGGGGGCAGGGTAGAATCAACCTGACCGCCTAGGACTCTTTTGGGGGTCCCAAAAAGATCCCACATGGGCAAAAAAGCAATATGCTCCTGCACTTTATTTGTAATCAGCCTCAGGTTGGCCAGGTCATGGGGGGGCATGTTTATATACTTAGGAGGGGGCACATGTGGCTCCCCTCCTTGGAACAATTACGCCCCAGGGACTGCCACCTCCCATGGGCATTTTGAACATTTCATGGGGGTTGCCCTATGGAACTCATGCCCTGGGACAGCCTCCTTCCCAGGGCATATTATTATTGAATGGTCCCGACATGGCCCTCCTGCAGCTCTTGGGACTGCCAACTCCCTGGGCCAAAATTCAACATTAATGTGGGGGGTGCATGACCCCACAGACCACTACCTCTCCTGTGCAAGTCACAAATCTTAAAATGGGGTGCCAAGTGCCCCCCGGATCTCCAAGGACCACCACCTCTCTGTGGCTGTGATCTGCACTGGATGGCCCTGGTGACTGCCATTGGCTCCAGCAATATCCAGGGGTGACAGTGCAGTTTGCTATGACTTGACGGGAGCTCCGCTCCCATTATGTCACACCAAACACTGCTCTGCAGAGCATATAAAAGGCTGTTGCTTACTCAAAGCGTAGCAGAATATCCTTTAGCACAAGGACCTGCATATTATCAGCTCCCTATTGGTAAAAGTAATTCCACCACTGAGAGGCGATTGGGAGCTAGTAGGGACCGCAGTGGCCTTCAGTCTCCTCCTGTGGTTCCAGTGCTGAGTCAGGTACCTGACTTAAATAAGCTGGCCCCGGGGGATGAGGTCCCCGGGGCCCAATTAGGCCCAGGAAGTGGGGCCATGCAGCCTCCTCCCCATCTCCGAATGCCAAACCCCAGGGACCAATTTGCCCAAGGAGGGGGGCCACACAGCCCCCTCTCCATCTCTAAATGGCCAGCCCCGGGGGATGGGATCCCCAGGCCCAAAATCAGCCCAGGGAGGGGGGTCACGTGGTCCCCATACCTTTTTTAAGATACAAAAGAAGTGGCAAGGCTCTGAGGAATAGGATTACTGGGGCGGAAATTCACCTGGAAGAATGGCCACACTGTACCACTACCTTTTCAGAAAATACAATAACTAAATAAAAATGAGGCATGCCCCAGGTGATGGGGACCCGGGGCCAAAATTGGCCAGTGGATGGGGAACATGCAGCCCTTCTGTCTGTCCAAAAAATGCCTGGCCCCAGGGGATGGGGTCCCCGGTGCCAAAATCAGCCAAGGGAAGGGGTGCTACACAGCCCCTTTCTCTAAAAGGATAAAAATAAAAATTAAAAAAGCCTGGCAACTCACCGGAAGCCCTGCCCCCTTTCACTACCACTCTGCAAATTCTCCTCATGGCATGCCCCTGGTTAAGGGTTGAAGTCCCCTTGCCTGAGAGCATCCTCGGCGGGAACAACTCCTCATGTTAGCTCCAGTGGCTCTCACACAATGGGATTGCTAAGAGGTTGTCAGAGGCCATGCCCCCTTTCTCCACCACTCTGAATGAATGTCCCCTTAGCTTTTGAGGGCCTCAGAGCTAAAATGTACTTCTTCCCCCAACCAGTAGTGCTCCAGGAGGCATGTTTGCAGAGTAGTGGAGAAAGAGGACGTGGCCTTCAACAACCTCTTAGCAATCCAGATTTGTGGTATTTACTGGAAGTAACAGTAGGATTAGTTGTCCCCCAAACACCCTCAATAGCCAGGGGGACATTATCCCCCTACTAGTAGTGCACTAGGAGGCACATTTGCAGAGTGGTGGAGAAAGGGGGTGCCAAGCATCCCCTCTTTGCTGAAATTAGACTACTGTCCAGATACTGGATTGTCGATAGCATAATAACTTTTATGGATGAAATACTCCTGAGCAGACCTGTTTTCTGTTCTGTGCTTTAGTGGGTCCTGCTAGGCCCAATGAGATAAAAGTTCCACTTGATTATTTTATTGCTTGACGTATTTGGCAGATTAGTTTCATTTTACATTTCACTGCGTGTCTTTTATCATTCCTTTTATCTGTGCAGTTTCATTTCAGTCTAAGAAACTGACCAAGTATCAGATTCTACTTAAAGGATCTGGGATGGAAGTTATCAAAGTGTAATAGATTGTTCTGGTTGGTAGATTTACAATTTTATTCACATTATAAGTTCATGTGGTATGATTTTTAGACCAAAAAGCAGAGCTGCTTCCTGCTGATCGGAACTTAAGGAATTATTTCCTGCCACTGAGCCAGTTGGTAAATTTCTAGGTGAGCTGTTCATTGCTTGTCCATATTATCAATATGTCACTGAAATATTATTTCCAGATTCTAATGTGTTCTATCTATGGATTATTGATATTTAGCACATTCCTCATATTGAAGTCATGGACATAAAGACAAGCCACACTTGGGGAA
Source organism: Lissotriton vulgaris (assembly GCF_964263255.1). Taxonomy (NCBI): domain Eukaryota; kingdom Metazoa; phylum Chordata; class Amphibia; order Caudata; family Salamandridae; genus Lissotriton; species Lissotriton vulgaris. Next base: position 97,144,208 of record NC_141696.1, read on the forward strand.
AATGTGTAGCCAATTGAGTTACCATGTGTCTGGAAAAGTAATTCATTTTCCAACTAGATATTATCTCTTGTGAGGTCCAAATAGGCACAATTGAGTACAAAGTCCCCATGTTGGACTACAATGAATCTTTTGCTCACAGCGATTCCTTTTGAGGAATACTTATGTACAATGATTCCACATCCATGCTAATGAGCAGTTCTTTAGATTAATTAAATGTTCTCTCATCAAGTATACTGATCATGTCCTTCATAGCTTTCAAATAGGAGATATTTTACTAATAGACTGTGAATCCAATGTAAAAGGTTTGAGAGAGGTACTGAGTCTGACTACTGAGTACTCTGTCTTTGACTATGTTTCCTTTTGGAATCCAGGGCTACTAACCATAAGGTATGGAGGCGCTGTTTCTGTCCTGCTACCGTCTTTCAACACGCTACACCTCAGACCTATTCTGAAATGCTATAGTGCACATGAAACTTCTTTGAGTACATAACATGCTCTTTCTTCGCAGCAAAGGACTTTATTTTATTTATTTGATTACTACCTATTGATGTATTTGTGCTTTACTCTATTGCTCACCGTGTATCCATACTTGCATGTGGATTCACACACACTAAGGGGGTCATTATGATGACGGGCGGACTTAGTCTGCCAGCCATCATACCAGGCCCGGGACCGCCCACCATAAGGGTGGGGGTTCCAATCAGGGCATTAGGCTGCGCCCACCACACAGGCGGGCGCATCCTGTATATGTACCATTGCGGCGGGCAGAGCAGAAATATCCGCCCGCCGCAATGGTAAAAGTGCAAGTTGTGCTTTTCTAAGCGCGACATGACAGCACCGCGCAGTGCCTGCCATGTTGCACCTAGAAATGCGGGGGGTACCATAGGTACCCCCCATGTGCACCCCCCAAGCTACAGACTCCCAGAGGGCCCGCAAGGGGCCCCCACAGGGAGTCTCCGCATGCCAATGCCGCCACGGAAAAGCATCAGCAAAAGCCCATTGTAATATGGCGGGCGGTGTCTAACAGACACCGCCTCCATATTAATCATTTCACACCGCCACGGTCCCCTCCGCCATCCTAATATGGCTGGGGGAATTGGGCAATAAATGTTGGGCGGATTTCCTCCTCCAGGCTGGCAGTGGCCACCGCCAGCCTGGCGGAGGAAATCCGCCTGACATCATAATGGACCCCTAAGTGCGCGCTTTTCAAAATGGCGAGTTTTGATTCCCGGCCACAATCTGCATGCTCTTTCTTCGCAACACAGGACTTTACTTTATTTATTCGAATATTACCTTTTACCAGCAAGGGGACCTCATGGGAGTAATTACCAGTTCTTCACTTGAGTTTCTGATTGTTAACAGCATGTCTAGCAGTAATTACCTTCACTTTTATATCTCAAGCATCTTGCATTTCAATACGCCAGCTTTGGGATAATTTTCCCTTCCCCTTCATTTTTACCATTTTTAAAACATCTGCAATCTACGTTGAATAAGTCAGTGGTGTGCGTGTTGGCACTTGCAAGATCTTAAACACAGTAATTAACATACTTTTTCGGTTAATCCAGTGATGGTACAAGCCATTTATTGTGCTTCACTTTTACAGATTTTGAACAGTTCCCCTGACGAAGGGCCCATTGACCCCGAAATGCATTGGGGTCTATCAATTGACCCTAACTTTCATAAATATTATGCAAAACAATTTTGTTTTATGAAAATAACAAGAACTTTACTTTGTCTAGTCAAGAATTTATAAGAGAAAAAAGAATACATTCAATTGACCATGCTTTGAAGCTTTTTGAATGGGATCACTCCACTCATCTGGAAAAAAAAAGCTGTGCACTGAGGGGACGTCTCCCCTAGGGGGACGCTTTTCATGAAGATCTCAAGATATGCCTTCATTTTCTGAATACACTTCTGGTCAATGATGGTGTATGGAACTACTGGTGAACATTATAGGGCTGGATAGTATTTTGTGAAATATTTTCAATGATCTGCTAAGATCTTAGCATAAGCAAAACTAAAACTGATCTTTCCATTGCCCCTATAGATATTTTCTCTCCTGTTTTGTGGTGTATTTGGCTGTCTGTAGAGCCTTTACAAGAGGAACCTCAGGGAGAGGTCCTTTGGTTTGTTAATCATTAACAAACTCACTTGTCTATTGATGTGTGTTTCTATAAAAGTACAACAGTGGACAGCTTTACAATAACCCCAGACAAAATCTATAAAGAAGCCATCAGCATTTATCTGGTATCCAACCCCATGATCTGAATGTTACAGTAGATGAGTATTCTCCTCATATTTCTAAATCACATTTGTATGTTTTCAGAAGGAACTTGAAGGTAGGGAAGACCTCCCCTCCAAAGATTTTTCGGGCACTCTTCAATGTCTAAACCTTACTTCTCACGTCTCAGTCCCTACTCACACCCAGGGTCATATCTTGGACCAAATTTTGTCCTCACGTCCCATTGTTTCACCCCCCCTCATATCCCCATGTGTGTGGTCGGATCATTTTAACATCTCCTTCTCTATCCATCTGGGAGCAGTCGATAAGTCTCCCCGTCGGAAAAACATCTTAGCTCGCAATTGGAATCGGACCGACCTTGACTCCCTCTCGCTCACTTTGGCCTCCTCTGCCCCCAACCTCACTAATCTTCCTCTTGAATCCCAGGTCAATGCTATCGGCACATGGCTCTCCTCTTCGTGCGATCTAGTCGCCCCACTTAGAAAGATCAAGGCGGTACGTCCATATGACGTACACAAATGGTTCTCCCCAGAACTTAAAACACTTAAACTCGACCTTAGGCGGTCGGAACGCCACTGGAGACGGACCTATTGCCCCTCTTTGCGCGTCAAATACAAATCACTCCTTACTGAATATAAAAAAGCGATCCTAGCGGCTAAAACCGCATACTTCACCGAGAGAGTAGCTCTCGCGGCTAACAAACCCCGTGAAATCTTCTCTCTGGTCCACAATCTCGCCACCTCTGATCACTCCACTCCTAGTTTAGTTCCCTCACAGTCCCTCTGTTCTTCACTTAACGACTTTTTTATCGACAAGATCGTGAAGATTAAAGCCAACATTCCCACAGTGCCTCAACCCCGTCCCACCTGCTCCCCTATCTGTCCCTCTTCCTCTTTCGCCCTTTTCCCTCCCATCTCCACCGATTTATTTTTAAAACTTTTGGTCAAAACCAAGTCCGGTTCTCCTGCGGATGGCGTGCCAGCACGCATTCTCAAAACTCTTTTCACCAACTGTCCTGCCCCCCCTCTTGCTCTTCTTAATTCTTCTTTGGCTCTTGGATCTGTCCCCTCTTCCTTCAAATCCGCTATAGTCCTTCCTATTCTAAAAAAACTGGCCTAGATCCCTCTCTTCCTTCCAATTTCCGCCCCATTTCTCTTCTTCCCTACCTCGGCAAGATCCTTGAAGCTCATGTCACTTCCTGCCTCTCCACTTATATAGAGGAGAACGGCCTCCTTGCATCCCACCAGGCGGGATTCCGCCCGGGCCATTCCACGGAGATGGTGGTCCTCGCAGTCTTGGACGACCTCAAGGGGAAGGCTGATTCTAACCTCCCCCAAGCCCTGGTCCTTCTCGATCTGTCCGCTGCGTTTGACACGGTTGACCATTCCATCCTTCTCGACCGTGTCAGCGCAGCGGGCATTCGGGGCGCGGCCTTCTCCTGGCTGGCGTCCTTCCTGCGGGACAGGTCCCAGGCAGTCCATCTCCCCGGTTTTTCTGCTCCCCCCCGCCCTGTCACTTGCGGCGTTCCCCAAGGTTCTTCTCTCTCCCCCCTCCTTTTCAATCTTTACATTCATCCCCTCATCACCTCTCTCCTTGAGCTGGGGGTCTCGGTGTACAACTACGCAGATGACCTCCAGCTCGTCTTCGATCTTTCCTCTTCCCCTGATTCTCTTCCCAAGTTCTGCTCCATTTTAGTCTTCATCTCTGACTGGATGAGCGCTAACCATCTGAAGCTCAATCCAGACAAGACGGAACTTGTTCTCACTGGTGGCCCCTCCAACCCTTGGTCCCCTGCACATTGGCCCCTTTCTTTTGGTCCCCCCCGGTGCCCGCTTCTTCTGTTCGCACTCTTGGTATTAAAGTCAGTCATGACTTATCCATGCACAGTCAGATCAGCTCCGTCGTGTCCTCTTGCTTTCTCTCTCTTCGTTTAATCCGGAAAATTTCACGCTTTTTTTCTACCAATGCACTTAAATCCATAGTCATGGCCCTTGTCATCTCCCGCCTTGACTATGGGAATGGCCTGTACGTGGGCATACCGGCTTACAAATCCCGCCGCCTACAGGCCATTCAAAATCAAGCTGCTCGTCTTATCCTTTCCCTCCCCAAATCTTCTCACATCACCCCGGTTCTCAAATCACTTCATTGGCTTCCAGTTCACTTTAGATCCTTTTTCAAAATGGCCTGTTTAGCTTTTCGGGCTCATTTCCGCTCTGCGCCCCTGTTCATCACTTCTCTTGTTTCTTCTCATGCCCCGGTCCGCACTCTCCGCTCTTCTTCACTTTCTCTTCTTCATATCCCCCGCTTCCGTAAATCCAGACTGGGGGGCACTCGGTTCTAAGTCCTGGACCCCCAGTTCTGGAACAGTCTTCCTCTCTCTATCCGTTCCATTCCCATCGACACTCACTTCCGCAAAGCTCTTAAAACTTTTCTTTTCTCTCAGGCATTCCCTTCCTAATCCTCCTTGGGTTCCCTCTGCTGAGCTCTGATTAGGTCCCTAGCGCCAGGAAGCCGTTCGGCCACCGTGCGCTTTATTAAATACTTTATTCATTCACTTATACATCCACTCATTCTTCAATATGTAAGACATATTTTAACTTTACAGAAACATACACTCACTGGATGTTGTCATCAGTGATGTCATCAGTGATGTCATTTGAGATGTCATCAGTGATGTCATCAGTGATGTCACTGACCATGTCATGAATGATGTAATATGTGACATCATCAGCAGTGGATTGCGGGTGCGCAATATATAGTTAGTGCAACTAACTATATATGCGAATTTCAATGGTTTTGTGCGAGTAAAATAAGGTTTTGTAAATGCTAATCCCTAACTATATATGGTCTATAACCTATGGTTTTTTCAGTGAATATATATATATATATATATATATTACCAAACTTCTCCAACCAGGGAAAACAACGGGTCGCACAGCCAACCTGGATTCAAACAGTGATCCTGTCACTCATGTCATCAGTGATGTCATGAGTGATGTCACTGACCATGTCATGAGTGATGTAATATGTGACGTCATCAGCAGTGCATTGCAGGCGCACAAGTTATAGTGAGTCCAACTAACTATAACGTGAGAATTTCAATGGTTTTATGTCAGTAAATTTTCCAGCTAACTATAACTGGTGTGAAACCTATGTTTTTTTCAGTGAATTTAATAGGTTTTTTAAATGCTAATCCCTAACTATAACTGGTGTGAAACCTATGTTTTTTTCAGTGAATATATATATATATACATATAGATATATATATATATATCAAACATAAGGAGATGATGAAAGGAACCCTGAAACTTTTCAGCTACTCAACCCCAGTCACAGATCTGGGTTGAATCCATCATTGTCCTTTTGCTGACTTCGCCATCTTAGTTCAGACCCAGCCATATGCAAATCAGTGTTGACCCTGTTCTCATGGGAAGAGACCAGCCCGAATTGTCAAGCCAGGTCTTCCCCAGACCGGAAACAAGCATCCTGGGACCTGTTTCTGGGTAACACCCCTCATCAGACAGGCTTGCTTGAATCCAGGGTTAAAGTGAGGAAGGAACCCACGCCAGGGCATGCCCTAGGACATTTAGGGCAAGCATAGCAAACACAACAAGATGATGTACCGACTGCTGAAACTTTTTAACCACCCACCCCCAGTCACAGACCTGGGTTTAATCCATTGTTCTTTTGCTCACCATGCCACCCTAGTTTGGACCCATCCATATGCAAATCAGTATGGACCCTGTTCCTAATGGTACCAATCCAGCCCGAACTGCCAGGCCAGGTCCTCTCTGGAATGGAAACAAGCATCCTGGGACCAGTTTCGGGGTATTACCCCTCATCAGCCAGGCTAACTTGAATCCAGTAACACAATGAGCAAGGGTCCAAAGTCTGGGCATACCCATGGCCACTTAGGCCAAACAAAGCAAACAGGCCCCAGGATGCTTTTTTCTGGTCCAAGGAGCATATGCTTCTGCACCGCAGATCTTGTGCTAAGTGCTTCCAACACTTCAAACCTGGAAGTGTTGATAGCCATCTTCTGACTTAGTTGAAGCTAGTCACAGGAAAAAACATTAATAATAAAGACAAGGGGGCAGGGTAGAATCAACCTGACCGCCTAGGACTCTTTTGGGGGTCCCAAAAAGATCCCACATGGGCAAAAAAGCAATATGCTCCTGCACTTTATTTGTAATCAGCCTCAGGTTGGCCAGGTCATGGGGGGGCATGTTTATATACTTAGGAGGGGGCACATGTGGCTCCCCTCCTTGGAACAATTACGCCCCAGGGACTGCCACCTCCCATGGGCATTTTGAACATTTCATGGGGGTTGCCCTATGGAACTCATGCCCTGGGACAGCCTCCTTCCCAGGGCATAATATTATTGAATGGTCCCGACATGGCCCTCCTGCAGCTCTTGGGACTGCCAACTCCCTGGGCCAAAATTCAACATTAATGTGGGGGGTGCATGACCCCACAGACCACTACCTCTCCTGTGCAAGTCACAAATCTTAAAATGGGGTGCCAAGTGCCCCCCGGATCTCCAAGGACCACCACCTCTCTGTGGCTGTGATCTGCACTGGATGGCCCTGGTGACTGCCATTGGCTCCAGCAATATCCAGGGGTGACAGTGCAGTTTGCTATGACTTGACGGGAGCTCCGCTCCCATTATGTCACACCAAACACTGCTCTGCAGAGCATATAAAAGGCTGTTGCTTACTCAAAGCGTAGCAGAATATCCTTTAGCACAAGGACCTGCATATTATCAGCTCCCTATTGGTAAAAGTAATTCCACCACTGAGAGGCGATTGGGAGCTAGTAGGGACCGCAGTGGCCTTCAGTCTCCTCCTGTGGTTCCAGTGCTGAGTCAGGTACCTGACTTAAATAAGCTGGCCCCGGGGGATGAGGTCCCCGGGGCCCAATTAGGCCCAGGAAGTGGGGCCATGCAGCCTCCTCCCCATCTCCGAATGCCAAACCCCAGGGACCAATTTGCCCAAGGAGGGGGGCCACACAGCCCCCTCTCCATCTCTAAATGGCCAGCCCCGGGGGATGGGATCCCCAGGCCCAAAATCAGCCCAGGGAGGGGGGTCACGTGGTCCCCATACCTTTTTTAAGATACAAAAGAAGTGGCAAGGCTCTGAGGAATAGGATTACTGGGGCGGAAATTCACCTGGAAGAATGGCCACACTGTACCACTACCTTTTCAGAAAATACAATAACTAAATAAAAATGAGGCATGCCCCAGGTGATGGGGACCCGGGGCCAAAATTTGCCAGTGGATGGGGAACATGCAGCCCTTCTGTCTGTCCAAAAAATGCCTGGCCCCAGGGGATGGGGTCCCCGGTGCCAAAATCAGCCAAGGGAAGGGGTGCTACACAGCCCCTTTCTCTAAAAGGATAAAAATAAAAATTAAAAAAGCCTGGCAACTCACCGGAAGCCCTGCCCCCTTTCACTACCACTCTGCAAATTCTCCTCATGGCATGCCCCTGGTTAAGGGTTGAAGTCCCCTTGCCTGAGAGCATCCTCGGCGGGAACAACTCCTCATGTTAGCTCCAGTGGCTCTCACACAATGGGATTGCTAAGAGGTTGTCAGAGGCCATGCCCCCTTTCTCCACCACTCTGAATGAATGTCCCCTTAGCTTTTGAGGGCCTCAGAGCTAAAATGTACTTCTTCCCCCAACCAGTAGTGCTCCAGGAGGCATGTTTGCAGAGTAGTGGAGAAAGAGGACGTGGCCTTCAACAACCTCTTAGCAATCCAGATTTGTGGTATTTACCGGAAGTAACAGTAGGATTAGTTGTCCCCCAAACACCCTCAATAGCCAGGGGGACATTATCCCCCTACTAGTAGTGCACTAGGAGGCACATTTGCAGAGTGGTGGAGAAAGGGGGTGCCAAGCATCCCCTATTTGCTGAAATTATACTACTGTCCAGATACTGGATTGTCGATAGCATAATGATTTTATGGATGAAATACTCCTGAGCAGACCTGTTTTCTGTTCTGTGCTTTAGTGGGTCCTGCTAGGCCCAATGAGATAAAAGTTCCACTTGATTATTTTATTGCTTGACGTATTTGGCAGATTAGTTTCATTTTATATTTCTCTGCGTGTCTTTTATCATTCCTTTTATCTGTGCAGTTTCTTTTCAGTCTAGGAAACTGACCAAGTATCAGATTCTACTTAAAGGATCTGGGATGGAAGTTATCAAAGTGTAATAGATTGTTCTGGTTGGTAGATTTACAATTTTATTCACATTATAAGTTCATGTGGTATGATTTTTAGACCAAAAAGCAGAGCTGCTTCCTGCTGATCGGAACTTAAGGAATTATTTCCTGCCACTGAGCCAGTTGGTAAATTTCTAGGTGAGCTGTTCATTGCTTGTCCATATTATCAATATGTCACTGAAATATTATTTCCAGATTCTAATGTGTTCTATCTATGGATTATTGATATTTAGCACATTCCTCATATTGAAGTCATGGACATAAAGACAAGCCACACTTGGGGAAAATGTGTAGCCAATTGAGTTACCATGTGTCTGGAAAAGTAATTCATTTTCCAACTAGATATTATCTCTTGTGAGGTCCAAATAGGCACAATTGAGTACAAAGTCCCCATGTTGGACTACAATGAATCTTTTGCTCACAGCGATTCCTTTTGAGGAATACTTATGTACAATGATTCCACATCCATGCTAATGAGCAGTTCTTTAGATTAATTAAATGTTCTCTCATCAAGTATACTGATCATGTCCTTCATAGCTTTCAAATAGGAGATATTTTACTAATAGACTGTGAATCCAATGTAAAAGGTTTGAGAGAGGTACTGAGTCTGACTACTGAGTACTCTGTCTTTGACTATGTTTCCTTTTGGAATCCAGGGCTACTAACCATAAGGTATAGAGGCGCTGTTTCTGTCCTGCTACCGTCTTTCAACACGCTACACCTCAGACCTATTCTGAAATGCTATAGTGCACATGAAACTTCTTTGAGTACATAACATGCTCTTTCTTCGCAGCAAAGGACTTTATTTTATTTATTTGATTACTACCTATTGATGTATTTGTGCTTTACTCTATTGCTCACCGTGTATCCATACTTGCATGTGGATTCACACACACTAAGGGGGTCATTATGATGACGGGCGGACTTAGTCTGCCAGCCATCATACCAGGCCCGGGACCGCCCACCATAAGGGTGGGGGTTCCAATCAGGGCATTAGGCTGCGCCCACCACACAGGCGGGCGCATCCTGTATATGTACCATTGCGGCGGGCAGAGCAGAAATATCCGCCCGCCGCAATGGTAAAAGTGCAAGTTGTGCTTTTCTAAGCGCGACATGACAGCACCGCGCAGTGCCTGCCATGTTGCACCTAGAAATGCGGGGGGTACCATAGGTACCCCCCATGTGCACCCCCCAAGCTACAGACTCCCAGAGGGCCCGCAAGGGGCCCCCACAGGGAGTCTCCGCATGCCAATGCCGCCACGGAAAAGCATCAGCAAAAGCCCATTGTAATATGGCGGGCGGTGTCTAACAGACACCGCCTCCATATTAATCATTTCACACCGCCACGGTCCCCTCCGCCATCCTAATATGGCTGGGGGAATTGGGCAATAAATGTTGGGCGGATTTCCTCCTCCAGGCTGGCAGTGGCCACCGCCAGCCTGGCGGAGGAAATCCGCCTGACATCATAATGGACCCCTAAGTGCGCGCTTTTCAAAATGGCGAGTTTTGATTCCCGGCCACAATCTGCATGCTCTTTCTTCGCAACACAGGACTTTACTTTATTTATTCGAATATTACCTTTTACCAGCAAGGGGACCTCATGGGAGTAATTACCAGTTCTTCACTTGAGTTTCTGATTGTTAACAGCATGTCTAGCAGTAATTACCTTCACTTTTATATCTCAAGCATCTTGCATTTCAATACGCCAGCTTTGGGATAATTTTCCCTTCCCCTTCATTTTTACCATTTTTAAAACATCTGCAATCTACGTTGAATAAGTCAGTGGTGTTGTGCGTGTTGGCACTTGCAAGATCTTAAACACAGTAATTAACATACTTTTTCGGTTAATCCAGTGATGGTAACAAGCCATTTATTGTGCTTCACTTTTACAGATTTTGAACAGTTCCCCTGACGAAGGGCCCATTGACCCCGAAATGCATTGGGGTCTATCAATTGACCCTAACTTTCATAAATATTATGCAAAACAATTTTGTTTTATGAAAATAACAAGAACTTTACTTTGTCTAGTCAAGAATTTATAAGAGAAAAAAGAATACATTCAATTGACCATGCTTTGAAGCTTTTTGAATGGGATCACTCCACTCATCTGGAAAAAAAAAGCTGTGCACTGAGGGGACGTCTCCCCTAGGGGGACGCTTTTCATGAAGATCTCAAGATATGCCTTCATTTTCTGAATACACTTCTGGTCAATGATGGTGTATGGAACTACTGGTGAACATTATAGGGCTGGATAGTATTTTGTGAAATATTTTCAATGATCTGCTAAGATCTTAGCATAAGCAAAACTAAAACTGATCTTTCCATTGCCCCTATAGATATTTTCTCTCCTGTTTTGTGGTGTATTTGGCTGTCTGTAGAGCCTTTACAAGAGGAACCTCAGGGAGAGGTCCTTTGGTTTGTTAATCATTAACAAACTCACTTGTCTATTGATGTGTGTTTCTATAAAAGTACAACAGTGGACAGCTTTACAATAACCCCAGACAAAATCTATAAAGAAGCCATCAGCATTTATCTGGTATCCAACCCCATGATCTGAATGTTACAGTAGATGAGTATTCTCCTCATATTTCTAAATCACATTTGTATGTTTTCAGAAGGAACTTGAAGGTAGGGATATCAGGTAGACACAATATGCAAGAGGTGTGATTAATATTGCTGATCAAATTGTTATCAATCATGAACAAATATATTAACTACAGTATTAATTAACCTTTGTGTTTTCATTGTGTTTTGTTTTGTAGAATTTGTTGACTGCCGTCCACAGGTAAAATGATGTGACAAATATACAGCTGCATGTACACTGTTAGTTTATGAAGAGTTCTCTAAATTGTCCGGTGGAATGTGATTTCCAACAATAGTTCATGGGATAAACAATCTTATTTTAGGAGATACAGACTCAGAAATGCATGCATTAAGTCACCTGTTTCTAACTTTAGATAAACATTCGTATAAGGGGTGTGATTCGTTATATTGATATTTCAGTGAACAGGAAGGAAGGCACATGAAGCAGAGGAACTAAAGGGAGAGGGAAGTTGACTGACAAAAATCAACAAATCATTTGCATAGTCAAACTGAGTATTAAAAAAGGTAGAGATTACCAATAATCAGCATCCGTACATTGTAGAGTTCAAATCTGATTGTTAGATAGCACCCATATCTGAGAAAAGGTGAGGATTCAGTCTGCTTTGTGGAGCCTGGGGCAGTACAGCTTGCTTTAAAACAGAACTTTATAAGTGCTTGGATTTGGGCAGAGTGATTGGATGAGTACATGGTGCTGACTGGGTGCTTCGAGGAGTGCATAGGCAGTGACAGGGGGATGGCTGGACTGCATGGGTAGTGCTCACAGGATTGCAGCAGTGCATGTGTTAGTGCCTAGGTCATTGCATGAGTAAATGGATAGTAACTGGACGATTACAGTGCTGCAAGGACAGTGCAGGTGATTTCATAACTGTTTGGGTTTTGGCGGAGTGATTGGATAAGTGGATGATGCTGGATGGGTGACTGGAGTAGTGCATGGGTAGTGACAGGAGGATTGCTGGAGTGCATGGGTAATATAATTTGAGTAATTGGGGGAGTGAATCAGTGTGTACGTAGTTAGAGGTCTGCATGGGTAGTGCTCAGGGGAGTGTAGCAGTGCATGTGTTAGTGCCTGGGCAATTGCATAAGTACAAGGGTACTGAATGGATCATTAGAGTACTTCAAGGAGAGTACATGGTGAATTTATAAGTGCTTCGGTTTTGTTGGAGTGATTGGATAAGGACATGGTGCTGGCCGGGTAATTGGAGGAGTGCAAGGGTAGTGTCAAGGAGATGGCTGGCCTGCATGAGTAGTGCTCAGATAATTGTAGCAGTGCATGTGTTAGTGCCTGGGTCATTGCATGAGTATATGCGTACTGACTGGATGATGAGAATACTGCAAGGCGAGAGCCAGGTAATTTGGCAGAGTGATTGGATAAGTACATGGTGCTGAGTGGGTGAATTGTACATGGTGCTGAGTGGGTGAATTGTAGCAGTTCATGTGTTAGTGCCTGGGTCATTGCATAAGTACATGGGTACTGTCTGGATGATTAGAGTGCTACTAGGAGAATGCATGGTGAATTTATAAGTGCTTGGGTTTTGGTGGAGTGATTGGATAAGTACATGATGCTGGATGGATGATTGGAAGAGTGCATGGGTAGTGACAAGGACATGGCTGGTCTGCATGAGTAGTGCTCAGGTAATTGTAGTAGTGCATGTGTTAGTGCCTGGGTCATTGTATGAGTACACAGGTAGTGACTGGATGATTAGAGTGCTGTAAGGACAGTGCATGGTGATTTTATAACTGCTTTGGTTTTAATGGAGTGATTGATAGGTACGTGATGCTGGATGGGTGATTGGAGGAGTGCATGGGTAGTGACAGAGGGATTACTGTAGTGTGTAGGTGGTTAGAGGTCTGTATGGGTAGTGCTCAGAGGATTTTAGCAGTGCATATGTTAGTGCCTGGGCTATTGCATGAGTACATGATGCTGGCTGGGTGATTGGAGTAGTGCATGGGTAGTGACAGGGCGATAGCTGGACTGCATGGGTAGTGCTCAGGTGATTACAGCAGTGCATGAGTTAGTGCCTGGTCATTGCATTAGTGCATGGTTAGTGACAGGATCACTAGAGTGCTGCAAAGAGAGTGTATGGTCTATTTATAGGTGCTTGTATTTTGGCGGAGTGATTGGATAAGTATATGGGTACTGACTGGATGATGAGAGTACTGCAAGGAGAGAGCATGGTGAATTTATAAGTGCTTGCATTTTAGCAGAGTGATTGGATAAGTACATGGAGCTGACTGGGTGATTGGAGGCGTGCATAGGCAATGACAGGGAAATGGCTGGACTGCATGGGTAGTGCTTAGGGGATTGTAGCAGTGCATGTGTTAGTGTCTGGCTCACTGCATGACATGAGTACATGGGTACTGACTGGATATTAGAGTCCTGCAAGGAGATTGCATGGTGAATTTATAAGTGCTTGGGTTTTGGTGGAGTGATTGGATAAGTACATGATTCTGACTGGGTGATTGGAGGCGTGCATAGGCAGTGACAAGGAAATGGCTGGACTGCATGGGTAGTGCTTAGGGGATTGTAGCAGTGCATGTGTTTGTGGCTGGGTCATTACATGAGTACGTGGGTAGTGACTGGATGATTAGAGTGCTGCAAGGACAGCGCATAGTGATTTTATAACTGCTTGGGTTTTTGCAGAGTGATTGGATAAGTACATTATGCTGGATGGGTGATTGGAGGAGTGCATGGGTAGTGACAGAAGGATTGCTGGAGTGCATGGGTACTCCCTGGGTAATTGGAGGAATGAATCAGTAATGTGTAAGTGGTTAGAGGTATGCATGGGAAGTGCTCAGGGGATTGTAGCAGTGCATGTGTTAGTGCCTGGGCCATTCCATAAGTACATGGGTACTGACTGGATGATTAGAGTACTGCAAGGAGAGTGCATGATGAATTTATTAGTGCTTGGGTTTTGGCAGAGTGATGCGATAAATACATGGTGTTGACTGGGTGATTGGAGGAGTGCATGGGTAGTGACAGGGCAATGGCTGGACTGCATGTGTAGTGCTTAGGTGATTGTAGCAGTGCATGTGTTAGTGCCGAGGTCATTGCATAAGTGCATTGGTAGTGACAGGATGATTAGAGTGCTGCAAGGAGAGTGTTTGGTGAATGTATAAGTGCCTGGGTTTTGGCAAAGTGGCAGAAGAATTGCTAGAGTGCATGGGTACTCCTGGGTAATTAGAGGAGTGAATCAGTAGTGTTTAAGTGGTTAGAGGTATGCATGGGAAGTGCTCAGGGGATTGTAGCAGTGGATGTGTTAGTGCCTGGGCCATTGCATAAGTACATGGGTACTGACTGGATGATTAGAGTACTGCAAGGAGAGTGCATGATGAATTTATTAGTGCTTGGGTTTTGGCAGAGTGATTGGATAAGTACATGGTGCTGGCTGGGTGATTGGAGGAGTGCATGAGTAGTGACACAGAGATGCCTGGACTGTATGAATAGTGCACAGGCGATTGTAGCAGTGCATATGTTAGTGCCTGGGTCATTGCATGAGTACATGGGTACTGACTAAATGATGACATCATACAGTGACTGTGTGCTTCTGTATAGTTATATATATATATATATATATATATATATATATATATATATATATATATATATATATATATATATATATATATATATAAAACGCTCCAATTCTTCTTTACTTTGCAAAAGAAGACAAAACAGCACTCGAGGGGTATATGCCAACCACGCAAGATTTTATTCACGGGGGGGCTCACACAGACGCGTTTTGGCGTGTTGCTTTCGTCAGTGTGTATCACACAAATACAACAACCGGCATGTTGATAAAGTTTTCAAAAACATGAAAAGTGACAAAGGACTAACACCACTCTAATCACAGTGCGCGCCATCTTGGAATTGTATACAATACATCATGTTGCTCCGTATAGGATATGTTTCAAGCCCACAGATGGGCAAATGCACCTAGATAAAAGCAGTATTTCTATTATTAGATTGTTTTAGACATAAACAAATAATCAAGCCGTGGATCGGCTAGTGTCCTCTATCATTCCATGTCATTAAATTCATCCATATCCAATGATACATGTCTATTATACTGGAAAAAAATATATATATATATATTTATATCCCAAGGTGTATTGAAGAATGAGTGGGTGTATAAGTGTATGAATGGATGATTTAGTAGATGCGTGACTGACTGTATGAGTGAGTGATTAAACTTGTCTTACAGAATGCATGGGTAAGTGACTAAACTGTGTGAATGTTGGTATCAGTCATCAGTTTGTGTGCAAGTGGCTGAATGGTTTGGTGAGTAGCTACATGAGTGTGTATATGGGTTATTGATTGGTTGTCTGAGTATCTTTATCGGTGCCTGAGTGTCTGTGTGGGTGGGAGGTGTGTGACTGCACATAGATGTGTGAGTGGGTTTAAGAGTGCATTAGTGAAGGGCTGTATGGGTGGGTGAGTGTGTGTATTGGTGTGTTGGTGATTGAATGGATGTCTCAGTAGTACATGTGTGAGAACACTACATATTTGAAAGGCAGTATATCTGAGTGTTGTAGTATATAAATGACTATATATGAGAGTGAGTGATTGTGAGAGTGGCTGTATGGATGAGTGTGTGTACTTGTATCAGTGATTGTATAAGACAGTAAGTATGTGTTACTATCTGTATGAATAAGTGAGATGGTGTTTGTATAACTTTATAGGTGAGTAAATGGGAGTGTGAATGATTCTTTGCATGATTGACTAGGTGTGTGAGTAACTCTATTGATGAGTGGCGATGTGTGAGTGTCTGTATAGGTGTATGAGTGCAAATGATAGTGCTGTATTGATATTTGACTGCATATGTTAGTGACTGTATGGGTGAATGTGTGGATGTGTGTGTAGACCTAGGAATAAGTGAGTGGGTATGTAGTAACTGGTGTTGGTGTGTCCATGGTTTTGAAAATGGTAGTCTGTGTTTTAGAGTGGGTGTATCAAAGGTTATATTAGGGTATGAGGCGGTGCATCAGGTTATCACGTGGATGATGTCATCAGTGATATCATCGGTGATGTCCTCTGAGATGGCATCAGTGATGTCACTGACCATATCATGAATGATGTAAAATGTGACGTCATCTGCAATGCATTGCGGGGGCGCAAGTTATAGTTAGCTAAACTAACTATAACAGCCGAATTTCTCTGGTTTTGCACGAGTGAAATGTCAAACTAACTATAACGTCCCTGAAACCTATGTTTTTTCAATTAATTTCTATGGTTTTTTAAATGCTAATTTCTAACTATAACGTCCCTGAAACCTATGTTTTTTTCAGTGAAGTCGTAAGGTTTTTTAAATGCTAATTTCTAACTATAATGTCCCTGAAACCTATGGTTTTTCAGTGAATGAATGAGTGATTAAGGATGGATGGACAAATGGATGATTAAGGAAGGACAGAAGGATGGATGGATGGATGGATGGATGGATGGATGGATGGATGGATGGATGGATGGATGGACGGATGGATGGATGGGTCGGTTGATGGATTGATTGGGGGGTGGATGGGTGGATGTGCGGGTAGATGGATAGACAGAATGACTGGATGGGTGGATGGGTGCAATGGATGGATGGATGGATGGATGTATTAAGAATGGATGGATGAATGGATGATTAAGGAAGGACAGATGGATGGATGGATGGATGGATGGATGGATGGATGGATGGATGGATGGATGGATGGATGGATGGATGGACGGATGGGTGGATGGACAGATATATGGATGGGTCAGTTGATGGATGGATGGGTGGATGGGTGGATATGCGGGTATGGATAAACAGAATGAATGAATGGTCAGATGGGTGCAAGGATGGATAGATGGCTGGATGGAAGGATGAGTGGATAGGTGGATGGGTAGATGGATGGATTGATAGATGGATGGATGGCTTAGGTTGATGGATGTGTGGATGGATCGATGGAGGGAATAAATGGATGGATGGATGAATAAATAAATTCAGAAGGTTGCATGGATGGATGATTAAGGAAAGACAGATGGATGGATGCATAGATAGATGGATGGATGGATGGATTTATGGATGGAAGATTAAAGAAGGACAGAAGGATGGAAAGATGGATTTATAGATGGATGGACGGAACGGATACTTGTATGATTAAAGAAAGACAGAAGGCTGGTTAAATGGATGATTAAAGAAGGACAGATTAATGAATGGAGGAATGGATGGATGGAAGATTAAAGAAGGACAGAAGGATGGATAGATGGATGGATGGATAGAATGAAAAAGAAATGGATGGGTGATTAAAAAAGGACAGAAGGAAGGGTGGATGGATGGATAGATGGATGGACGAATAAGGAAGGACAGACAGATAAATAGATGGATGAATGGATGGATATATGGATGGATGGATGAATGGATGACCGAATGGCTGGATGGCTGGATGAATGGATGGCTGGATGGACGGATGGAATGATGGCTGAATGTAAACTATTCATTTTGGTGATCGAACCAATGGCCAAGTAGGCAGGAACCCTGGAAGTAGGGAGCCTTGGGTTGTACTAATGATCTAATTGCTGCCATGTTTAGTTTACTGTCACAGCAGAGCATGTCATGCCTCATTTTGCTCCAGCCTGTGGTATTATTGACATGTGGGAGGGCGATGCACAAAAAGCCCTGCGTTGGAAGTTTACATCCTCTAACCTACGCCAACTGTGCATGATAGAGGAGCTCTTTAGGCAGCGTTCCCAGTATTTTAAGGAGTAATTTATAATTAGGTATTTTGTAAGGCACTGCCGTCATTTAGCACATGCCACAGCTGGGCTAGCAGGATGCCGGTGATCAATAGTGGATCAATACAGACGGCCAATCAATCACAGGTGTTTTGTTTTCAAAATATTTAATTAAATGTGGTAGCAAATAACCTCAGGATTTATTGTTTGATGATAAGAGCCTTACAGATTTTTCTTTTTTTAAATTTCCACATGGGGACTGCCAGGGTCCCGGTCAGCGGATTATAACAGTCTGGGGACTTGAGCATGAAGTCTTTCGATACATACAAACCTGTGTATATAAACATGATTATTGACTGCGGGCTACTCTGCATTATCCACTCAGTAGATTACTTTTTCCCTTAGCACCGAGCACGGCAGAGCTGCCTTTAAAGAGACCTCAAGCTTCTGCAGGAATAAATACATACTAGACATCCGTGGCTTCTGTTCTGCCCTTCACTCAAAAGAAAAGAGGGGCTGTGACCACTAGGAATGTACCAAGTGCACCTGATTCTTAGGGGGAGGGGTGAAGGGGGAGTGGAAAGTGAAGCATGCTAGCCTTACTCTGGTGTGACACACTCAGGACCGCTCTTGAGTTAGATTGGCCCACAAACATCCCATTTGTTCTAAAATAAGTGTGCATCTGGCTTGGTGTGCGATAGGAGAGGGGTGAGGTTACTGCTTATAGTAACTTGCTGCACGTGTGCGAGGTTAACGCATCTTTGTCACCTGGTACTAGAGCACACATTGAGAAGGGTAAAAAAGCAATTGCCTCTTGGCGCTTTAGTCGTACCTGCTCTGATTACCCAGTGGGACGTGTTAAACATTTTGGATTTTTTAAATATTTATGTTCTGTCAACATTAATGTTCAGTTCACTTGTGCTTTGCTACTGGCAGAGAAAATAGTGTCCAGAACGTCCTTGTGATATGCAGAGAACCTGCTATAATACATAAGCGCAGTACCAGCTTTTCTCAAGAGACACGCAGACGGCATACTACACTTACAGGGACTCCTGAGGGCAAAACGAGTACCACTCAAGTCCTATCTACAAAGAAGGGCAGAACTTTGCGAAGTCAAAGTCAGCCAATTATCAGTCCCCTTTCCTGTGAAGGGTGAATAGGGAAACATACCTCAAGGTTGTGGGTACCACGCTAAACATTGGGGACAACAGTCCTTGCTGGGCAAGAGTCAGCCTTAACTACAGTGGCATAGTGAATACAGCAAGCTCTTTTCCTGCAACTGGTAGGAGAAACACACATCTACCTCCCTGGTAAAACACGCAGAATAACGCCTATGTTGCCCACTTATATGCCAATGGTGTATCATGCTCTGATTATAGGGTAAACTCCAGGGGTTCAAGTTCAACCTTAGTTTAGAAAATGTTTTAATTCTGATTGCAAAACACTGTTGGTGGAAGACGCACATAGGTGCTTGCCTTCCAACGGAGGCTCCAGGGCATGGCCCGATGTGAATGGACAGTGCTGGGAATCCATCTGCCAATGTACAGTGTCCACCTCACCCCCTTCGCCCTCCCAAAGGGGATGGTCAATAACTCAGCCTGCCACGCACTTGCTTGTTCTTGCCCGGATTGGAGCACTGATGTAGGGGGTCCACACAGGCCATGTACTTCTTGAGAGAGTCAATGGGTCGGCCTTATTCCGCCGGACACTTAGCGCTTCGCACCAAGACACGAGCACTTTCTGTCTGAGAACTTGAAGCACTCAAGTCGCCTCTATCGCCGATAAAGTTCTATAGACCCTGCCTGCTGTCACAGGACATACTGTCCCCAAGGATCTGCAGGCCTGTGTCTATAGCTTGTAAGCTTGACTCTCCCTGCCCGATGTCTCCACAGCCGGTTGTACCTGTCACCAAAGGAACTCCCCATTTAGCCTCCATCCCCTACACCTACCAGGTCAAAGTCCTCCTCATCATCGCACGTGAAATCATCATCCATGTCAGACATTTTGGCCGGGGAAGGAGGGAGGGAGGGAAGGACTGGATTTGAGCGCTCCCAAAATCCTGTGTGGTAGCACCACAGCCTAAGTTATCTGGCGGTCACCCTAGGAACCAGTAGTTTGCTGCGTCTCTCAGTTCCAAGGAAAACTGAATCTCTGTAAGAAAAAGAGAAAGAGACCGCCCAGACAGGGGACTTCACTGGCAATCAGTAAACGAGGGAGGGCCCGCATGATGGCTCATTACCACATGACCTGACAAATAGACGGTGTCCTCTTTTGTCACAGTAAAAACCAGAGAAATACTTTACTTCACACTCTCCAGGTATTCTGGCTGCTTTGGTAACCATATATGCAATCGATGCACCTTCTCAATTGAAACGCATTTCACACTTTTTATAATAAGTCCCGGGTAGGTGGAGGTCCCCGGGGCTGCGTGCCCCGCAAAATATGAATAAAGCCCCAAGGAGGTGGTGGTACCCGGGTCTGTGGGGGCCCCCATGGCCCCCGCTATACATTTGCGCATTGCCCCGGGACCTGGCTCACCCGTGGGCTAAACTAGAATGAAGCACTGGAGCCCGTGCCTCGTTTTTTTTTTCTGGTCCGGATTTGCACCCAGTGCGAAATCGGCTATTTAAAAAAAATACTTTTGTTTGGGGACCCCCTGAGCAGGCCTAGGGGTCAGGGTGTTTCTACCCTTCCCCCTTTACTTGTTTTTACATTTTCTTTATACTCTTTTATTGTGCCTCAGTTACCAAGTCACAAGATGGCTGCCAACGCTTCCCGGTTTGAAGTGTTGGCAGCCAATCAGAGGCAAGCTTGTGCTTGTGTGGTTAGGCTCTGCCCAGATATTGAAACGTTTTATTTTTTGAATATCTCAGGAACTTCTAAATGGATTTACACCATTTACCAATAAGCATTGGCATAGCCAATAGGTCTCGCCTTTGGTACCTTATACGTTTTTAGCCATGCAACAGTTGATGTTATTGCACCAGGGATATTGTGCTGCATAACTAAATACTTCTAAGGTCCCAAAAGCGAGACCTAGTGGCTATGCTAATGCTTGTTTACCTTGAAGTGTTGAAAGTGATATGCCGAAGAGGGGAACCATAGAGTTGTAAAAGTCCAAGAGAAAGTGCGGCGCCCGCATTGTTGTCCAGGGCGGAGATAATCAAGGTGCTATCTGACCACCCGTCAAAATGTTTCTCAGTGACTTGTACACTCGCATCTGCCATCTGCTGAGATCCGCCACTCCCAAGTTACTTACGACGACTGCTAACCCAGTGCCCCATCCTTCCTTTGTTATTATATAGAGTCCTAATTACATTTGGAAATAGGCACATTTGTTATTTCAATAGGCTAAATTAATGTCATATTATAGTGTGATCTTGGACAAAGTGATTCAAGACACAGTGCGAAGTACACATATCCGCAAAACTGATGAGAAGCGGGGCGATTATCGGTATTAAATGCTGTATAAATTCCTGGACGCCAACCGTGTAAGAGTATCCGTGCCTGTTTAGGGAGGGCCTGCAGTTCCCACATTGCTTGTACCTGCAGTAAAGCCTGCCCTGCCCGTCTCCCAGAGACCGAGCATCCTAACAGCTCCGCTATGCCTGCCTCTTTCAGAAGGACCACACTCTGCCCTGCAACATCCCTGTCTTAAATGAAGCAGGGTTGCAAAGGCATCTGAAAACAGCAACAACGCACTGACAAATAGAGGCACCCACCTGCGCAGCCTCCTGCCTTTGGTTCCCTTGGTTCAGCAGACAGCTTCCTGCTAACAACAAATGAAATGGTAACTCTTCGGAATTTCAGTTTCTATGCTTCTGTTTTTAGGTTTAAGCATGATACAGCGCCGTCGCGTGCTGATAGGCTGGGGACCAGCCCAAGAGGGTGGAGTTTGTGACATAGCCCCTGTCGCAAAGCCGATTCAAAACCGTGGTGTCGGGTTTTTTCTACTTATCAAATGATATTGATGTGTCATGCACGCATGTCTCGGTTTCGATGTATGTAAATGTGTGTAAATGTATAGGCATTTATATAGCGCACTACTTACCCGTAGGGTCCCAAGGCGCTTCGACCGCTGCGAAACCCTTCCTGGCTTCCCTGAGAGATGGTCCCTTAATGGGTATCTCCAGGGTGAGACCAGGCATCCCCGGCGGTCTGGTGGGGCCGTTAGTGAAGATGAGGCAAGCTAATGCCCAGAGTTGCCGAGTGTGATCGCTGATCAGAGTGGGCACCGAGGCGAGAGAATTATCGAGTCCGCTGACCCTGGTCCAGAAACCTGCCGCGCCGGGAATCGAACCCTGGTCCCGGGCCGTCCTCTGCTCTCGGGTCTGCCGCCTCTAACCAGTGAGCCACACTACTTCACTGTGCGATTGCGATGCGATTGTTATAAAGCGATCACAAATGTGAGACAGCTAAGAGACTCGCAGAGTATAAAACCCATAACAAACCAATATAGTAACCTAACCTAGCATAACCAGGCATGGCATAAAGTAACTATCAACAGAACAAACATACCAGGAGAGAATAACACAGCAGAGCAAAACGCAATACGATATAAGAACACCATGGTGTAACATAAGGTGGGCAACTGTGAAAGACAGAGCTGTTTTTTATCAGAGGGTTCTGAATGATGTCAAATAATCAAGAGTGAAACATGAGTTTTCTGTGATGTCACTCACAACAAACACAAGGTGAACCAGCACAAGCGTGCACCTCGCGCAGCAGCAGGGGGAGGGGGCCTGCGTGATTCTCTTGCGGGAGCATGCAGCAAGGCGCGATGATTGCGACCATATGGTGCCACCACATGGCACTGCGTGCTCCCGCAAGGGAATCGCCAGACTTGCACGCGTTGCCATTGCAAGCAATGCACCACGTGCATGTTTTTGCCCCCAAAGCTGTGCCGATGGCTAAAGGTCTCTCTCCTATGCAGTGCATGCGCGCTGCATAGACGAGACCTAAAAAGGACTCTTTCTGAACCAAGGGCTACCTTTTTGCCAAATTTGGTGTAATTCGGTTCAGCAGTTCGGGCTGAAGCTTTGTCTAAAGTTTCCTACAAAAATGAACATGGGGAAAACGTGTTTTGGGACCCCCTTTTTTCTCGCCCACCACTTGTCGAATCACCCCGAAACTTTTAAGACAGGAGCTTATCGGAGCGGGCCACTAGTTTTGAAAAATTTGTGAAGATTCATCAACCGGCGCCAAAGTTATTGGGAAAAGAAAAATGCTTTTCCTATGGAAACTAGGTCCTAACTATAACTACCTACTGGCGACCACAGCTCACGGCTCTTATACCACAATTTTTACTTGGTTGGTTCAAGCAGGCGTGGACCACAGGTTGGTGCTTCATATCTTGTTTTAATAGTTGGCCATTACGCATTTTGGTCCGGCTGGACCTTGATCAAATGGCATATATATGTAACTAAGTCTCTTCAATCTTTTTGGCTCTATCGTTACTCGACCTGATCTTATGTGAAACTAAGAACTGCCACCATTAATGGGCAAAATATATGTTGATGATGGAGAGGCAACAGCTGTCATTGGTGCTTCAGAACCAGCCTTTCCTCAACAAGAAAATCAAATGAATGATGAGTTAAATACCTAAAGTGAGAAGAGTCTCTGCTAATAGACTTTGCAGGGCACAGAACAGTCACCACGTGTCCCTTCATGGGTAGTATTTGAAAAGGTTCAGCATCAAAGGGGACATCAGACTTTCATTTCCTTATCTGGAGTGCAAGCACTCATGTCAAGTCAAGTTTATTGTTTTAGTTAATTAAAACCATAACAATATGTACAAAGCACATAGGGCCCGATTCACAGAATGAACTTAAGACTCAATCCTAAACTTACTACTATTTTGGTATTCACAGAATGCACTTACTACTTTTGTTATTCACAGAAGTTAGGATTTTGTCTTAAGTCTGTCTTAAGTCTGTCTTAAGTTTGTCTTAAGACAAACTTAAGACAAAATCCTAACTTCTGTGAATACCAAAAGTAGTAAATTCATTCTGTGAATGCCAAAAGTAGTAAGTGCATTCTGTGAATACCAAAATAGTAGTAAGTTTAGGATTGAGTCTTAAGTTCATTCTGTGAATCGGGCCCAACGTACTTTATTATACATTTGCTAAATTAACTCTAAAAGTAGATATTCAGTGTTACAGTTAAAATTCGTGTAAACTTTCATTTGTTGAAAATAATGAAGAGATGTTTCTGAAATTATACAAAAATGAATACACCTGTGCAAGATTGAATGCTCATGCAAACATCAATAGTTTGATTTTTCCAGACTTCGGCAGTGTCCCATGTTATCATCAACTTGATTGTGTGTGCTGTGTCATACTCTGTCAGCAAGTGAGGGGTGTTTTTGGGATGTTATGGACAGGCTATATCTAAAAGTTTTACAAATTTACAGTTTATTTGAGGATCTCTGGGAATAAAACAGGCTATTGCAGCTTTCCTGTGCACCACTAGATGAGAAGGAATGGCAAAGTAGCTGTGCATTAACAGCAATACTCACCCCGAATGACAATCTGTGCATCATTCACTCTAAATATAGACACCAAACATACCACATGCCCCTAAAAGTGCAAAAATGCGCATTTCGAGTAGAGGCTCGATGCCGACGATGTGAGGAAGACAATGCTGACTTCATGCATCTGGCACAGAGGTGCACAAAAATGAGACAGTATCGGGAGGACATAACGCTAACACTAAGTCAAATCTTGGAGACCAGGATAGAGTGCGCAAAGAAGGTCTGCCTGCTGGGCTTGATGGAAACAAGCTAAACGTCAGCTAAATGCAAACTAAGTATTGTAGTTTTACTGATGGCTAAACGACGAGTTTCCATGCATTGGGACAGTAAAAGATCTCCTAACAGGAAACAATGGTTACCAGACCTGGCGCTGCGGCCAGGGTGACTGACTCCGGGATCTGGGGGTCACGGTTCGATCCCGGGGCTGGCGGCAGGTTAGCCCTGCACCATGTGACTCTGGGCAATAGCTTGCTTAATCTTACCAAGGGCCCCCAGCGCCTAGAGACCCTAATGGGTAATGGTTCGCACTTTACAAATGTGGATTATTATTAGTATATTGTAGGAACGCATTAAAAACATATAAGGAAGAATTGACAACAACTTCCAGTCCAAGGGATCACTGGTCACTGCTAACAGAATATTTGAGATCTAATCCAGATTTTCGGTCTACTGGTATTGAGTAATTGTACAAATTTGTGCAGATATGTGGATGGGAAGGGTTTTTGCGTCTTACTGAGCCTTAAAAGTATGTATATTGATCGCGCTACGGTGTACAACACGGCTGTACCTGAGTTTGTTTGTTGTTTGTATTCAATTTGAGAATGCAATAAGAAATTCAATTAAAAAAAGATATTTGTTATTGTACCAACTCCCTTTTTAAAGCCTGTCTGATTGAGAGGTATGACGTTGTTTTTCTCTGTATTATAAAATAAAAAGAAACCACTTAAGGAAGGGTTTCCCTAACATTGGTTGGGAACACCCTCTGTTGTAAAACACCCCTCACAAACCAAAAGGACCCTTGGTGTCATGCTTAATCATTGGGGTCTTCGCACCCCTCTACGGGATGCGGCGTGCTACGACCTACGACTACGCAGGAGCACTTACCAGACTATGCATGGTGTATGTGAAGGTATCTTATGTGAGTGGTGAGGTTATAAACGGCGAGTGAAGTTTAAAAAGGGCCTGGCTCGTGGGGAAAAAAAGAATTTTAATCTGCCCCCGGGCTGGCTCTATTAAAAGCGTGCAGTAAACGGAGGTTTGAAGTGCAGGGCTATGTGCACTACCTCCCTTGTGTGTGTGTTGACATGTTTCGGAGACTGAGCTCCTTCTTCAGGACAAGGTACACAAAACATAAAGTGTGGGCTCCGATCACTAGACAGTAAAAGTTCAAGTTCAAGTTTCAAGTTTATAATTTGTATAGCGCACTACTCACCCAGAGGGTCTCAAGGCGCTTGAGGGAGGGGGGGTACTTTACTTATCGAATATCCAAGTTTTTAGTTGTTTTCTGAAGGAGAGGTGGTTCTGTGTAAGGCGGAGGTGGGTGGGGAGAGAATTCCAGGTCTTGGCCGCTAAGTAGGAGAATGATCTTCCCCCCATGGTGGATCTTTGGATGCGTGGGATTGCGGCGAGGGCTTGGTTGGACGATCGTAGTTGGCGGGTGGGGGTGTAAAAGGACAGGCGCGTGTTGAGGAATTCGGGTCCTAGGTCGTAGAGGGCTTTGTGTGCGTGGTTGAGGAGACGGAACGTTATTTTCTTGTTGACAGGGAGCCAGTGGAGGTCTTTCAGGTGACCGGAAATGTGGTCTTGGCGGGGGATGTCTAGGATGAGTCTGGCTGAGGCGTTTTAGATGCGTTGGAGTTTTTCTGTAGTTTGGCTGTGGTTCCGTCGTAAAGAGTGTTTCCGTAGTCCAGTTGGCTTGTGACCAGTGCATGAGTGACCATCTTTCTTGTTTCGGTGGGGATCCAACAGAAGATTTTTTTGAGCACACGTAGGATGTTGAAGCATGATGATGAGACGGCGTTGACTTGTCTGGTCATCGAGAGGGAGGAGTCCAGGATGAAGCCCAGGTTACGTGCGTGGTGCTGGTATGGGTGCGTTTCCCAGGGCAGGTGGCCACCATGAGTCGTCCCAGGCGGAGGGGGATGATCCTAAGATGAGGACTTCCGTTTTGTCCGAGTTCAGCTTTAAACGGCTGTTCTTCATCCACTCGGCTACTTCTTTCATCCCTTCGTGTAGGTTGGTTTTGGCGGTGTTTGGGTCTTTGGTGAGGGAGAGGATCCACTGGGTGTCGTCTGCGTAGGAGATGATGTTGAGGTTGTGTTGGCGCGCGATGGATGCAAGGGGACTCATGTATACGTTGAAGAGCGTGGGACTGAGTGATGATCCTTGTGGTACGCCGCAGATGACTTTGGTGGCCTCTGATCTAAAAGGGGGGAGGTGGACTCTCTGGGTTCTTCCGGCGAGGAATGAGACGATCCAGGTCAATGCTTTTCCTTGTATTCCGACATTGCTGAGGCGTTGTATAAGGGTGCTATGACAGACTGTGTCGAAGGCTACGGAGAGGCCAAGTAGGATTAGGGCGACTGTTTCTCCGTTGTCCAGTAGGGTTCGAATGTCGTCTGTTGCTGCGATGAGGGTGGTCTCGGTGCTGTGTTTGGCTCAGAAGCCGGACTGTGAAGGGTCGAGGGATTTGTTGGATTCGAGGAAGGCGGCGAGCTGACTGTTGACGGCTTACTCAATGACTTTGGCAGGGAATGGGAGGAGCAAAATGGGGTGGTAGTTTTTAAGTTCGGTGGGGTCTGCTGTGGGTTTTTTCAGGAGGGCGCTGAGTTCGGCATGTTTCCAGCTTTCCGGGAAGGTAGCGGTGTTGAGGGAGCAGTTAATGATGTCTCGGAGATGGGGTGCGATAATGGAGTCTGCTTTGTTGAAAATGTGGTGGGGACATGGGTCGGTTGGCGATCCTGAGTGGATGGAGTTCATCAGGCGGCTGGTGTATTCAGTGGTGATTGGCTTTCAGGCGCAAAGGTTGTTGGAGGAGGGTTTTAGTTCGGAGGTGGGTGGGGTGGACTGGGCACCAAAGCTGTTATGTATATCAGCGATTTTGTTGTGGATGAATGAGGCTAGAGAGTTGCAGAGGTCTTGGGAGGGAGTGATGTCGTTGGTGCCGGCGGTGGGGTTGGTGAATTCTTTGACGATGTTGAATAGTTCTTTGCTGTTGTGGGCGTTGTTGTCGAGTCGATCCTTTAATGCTGATGTTTTGGTGGAACGGATCAGTTGGTGGTGTTTGCGGGTGGCGTTCTTGAAGGTGGCCAGGTTGTCAGTGGTTGGTTTTTTTTGCCAGGCTTTCCCGAGGGTGCGACAGATCTTCTTGGATTTCTTGAGGTCATCATTGAACCAGGGGGCTTTTTTGCTACCTTGCTTGATTTGATGGTTTTTCAAGGGTGCTAGTTCGTCAGCACTGTGGGTGATCCATTGTGTGAGGTTGGTGGCTGCTTGGTTTGGGTCCGATGATTTGGCAGGAGGGTTTTGGTGAAGCGATATGAAGAGCTGGTTGGTGGTAATTTTGTTCCAGTTTCTGCGGGGAATCGGTTGTGGGTAGTTGTGGGTCATCGTCTTTTTGTAGTTGAAGTGAACGCAGCTGTGGTCCGTCCAATAGAGAGCTGTGGTGTGATTGAAGGAGATGTGCTTGCTGGAGGTGAAGATTGGGTCGAGCGTGTGACCGGCGTAGTGGGTAGGGGTGTTTACCAGTTGTTTAAGTCCTAGATTGGTGAGGTTGTCCAGAAGGGTGGTGGTGTTTCTGTCGTTGTTCTTTTCCAGGTGGAAGTTGAGGTCTCCCAGTAGAATGTAGTCCTCGGAGGGGAGGGCGTGAGGGCTGATGAAGTCAGTGATGTCTTCGCTGAATTGTGTGCGGGGTCCTGCTGGCCTGTAGATGAGGGTGCCTCTGAGTGTGGTCTTGGGGTCGGTGTGGATCTGGAAGTGGAGGTGTTTGGCTGCTGCGAGAGTATCGTCGGAGCTGGTCGTGATGCAGATGGTGTTCCTATGGACGATGGCGATGCCTCCTCCTGTTTGGTTGATGCGGTCCTTTCGGAAGATCCGGGATGGCTATGGCGATGTCGGGTGCTGATGTGTCGAGTAGGTTCCAAAGTTCAATGGCGTGTCTGTGGACCGAGCGGGTGTTGAGAAGGATGCACTTCAGGTGGTTAGGGTCGGAGCTCTGTTTGGAGTTTGTGGATTTGGTGTGGGCTCCAGTGCAGTCGAGCTTGCAGGAATGGCAGGTGAAGGGTCCATGGGTGTGTCCTGGGGCGGCTTGGTAGCAGTTTGGGAGTCGGCCGGGGTTAAGTGCTGAGAGGGTCGCGGCATCGTACGCTATGCGGGTGGAGTGGATTTTGCGGGGGCCAGGGGGTTTGGCACTGGGCGCGGTCCAGGCGCGGACGGGCGTAGACTGGCTTACCTTTGGCGCACCTTCGGCACGCATGGGGCGCGTCCGCTGCGCGTGAACGCTGCGTGCAAGCTGCTCTGACATAAGTGGATAGTGGGGGGCGGAGCGAGGGAGGGTCAGCTGGCAGGCGGGAGCGGGATGGAGAGCCTTGCTGGGAGGCACAACAACAAACTGTCCGCAAAACAAAAGCGAAACAGGATGTGGGCTGAGGCACCGGCACAATCGGGTACAGTCTTCCCCATATAGCGTGATAACAGACTTCCAATAAAGCGCTAATATATCACACAGGCAGCAAAGATATAAGCGTGATGTGGGCTATGTGATCAAAGCGCTACGATAAATATTCAGGCAGTCAATGCAGTATTTGGCAATGCGAGCAAGCGCTATAACATACAATCAGGCAAAATGCAATTTAGTCAAAATGCAGCAATGAGCAGTCAGGCGCTACGATACCACAAGAGCAGGGAGCGAGGTGAGCGACCGCTTCTGAGCGAGTCAGGACGGTCACAATGTGGTATCGGGTTCCCCAGACCTACATATTCTGCAAAACCGCTTACACCATAAAACAGAAGTTGGCACGGAAACTGGAAATGCAAAAGACAAGTTTATTAGGACCCCATGGGGTGGTGATACATTCCTACCGCACCCTTCGGCAATGCAAGAAGTATCACACGGAA
This sequence comes from Lissotriton vulgaris, assembly GCF_964263255.1. Taxonomy (NCBI): domain Eukaryota; kingdom Metazoa; phylum Chordata; class Amphibia; order Caudata; family Salamandridae; genus Lissotriton; species Lissotriton vulgaris. The sequence continues at coordinate 97,173,612 of NC_141696.1, forward strand.
CATTGGTGCGAGACCTCTTTTATACAGTTTTACAGTAATAAAAAGAGTAGGCGGAACACATTTGCTCAGTTTAGGTACATATAAGGTCATTTGTGGAACACAGCCAGCTTATGGGAGGAGTTATAACACTACTGGTCAGTTTTGGGGAACATTCCTAAATAATGACTGTCCACTAGTATAGAGAGTTTGACTACGCATGTGCAAGCTTGACCAGTACTAAAAATAGCCTGTTGCTGGGCAAGTTAGGTGGTCAGTGGTACAGAGAAAGGACAAAAGGGCATGCTGACCACGAGGCAACGCGTTCATATAAAATGGACGCCAGTGTTCTCAAAATGGCCCCCGAACATCGTGGTCAAGATAAGGGAAAATTTGTGTAGCAAAGCATAACGCTAACCTGATCACTGTCAAATTACGACAACAAAGCTGGAGAGAGCAGGACAGCCCTTACCTTCAGTGGGAGGGAGGGGCAGCTGGGAGGCGGGAGCGGGGTGGGGAGCCTGGCTGGGAGGCACAACAACAAAATGTCCGCAAAACAAAAGCGAAACAGGATGTGGGCAGAGGCACCGGCACAATCGGGTACAGTCTTCCAAACATAGCGCGATAACAGACTTCCAATAAAGCGCTAATATATCACACAGGCAGCAAAGATATAAGCGCAATGTGGGCTATGTGATAAAAGCGCTACGTTAAATATTCAGGCGGTCAATGCAGTATTTGGCAATGCGAGCAAGCGCTATAACATACAATCAGGCAAAATGCAATTTAGTCAAAATGCAGCAATGAGCAGTCAGGCGCTACGATACCACAAGAGCAGGGAGCGAGGTGAGCGACTGCTTCTGAGCAAGTCAGTACGGTCACTGAGCTGGAGAGAGCAGGACAGCCCTTACCTTCAGTGGGAGGGAGGGGCAGCTGGGAGGCGGGAGCGGGGTGGAGAGCTTGGCTGGGTGGCACAACAACAAAATGTCCGCAAAACAAAAGCAAAACAGGATGTGGGCAGAGGCACCGGCACAATCGGGTACAGTCTTCCCAATATAGCGCGATAACAGACTTCCAATAAAGCGCTAATATATCACACAGGCAGCAAAGATATGAGCACGATGTGGGCTATGAGATCAAAGCGCTACGATAAATATTCAGGCAGTCAATGCAGTATTTGGCAATGCGAGCAAGCGCTATAACATACAATCAGGCAAAATGCAATTTAGTCAAAATGCAGCAAAGAGCTGTCAGGCGCTGCGATACCACAAGAGCAGGGAGCGAGGTGAGCAACCGCTTCTGAGCGAGTCAGGATGGTCGTTAGTCAAACTACTTGTGAATTCGTGGCTGGCGTGAAAAAAGGACAATTACAAGACATACATAACACTTAACATAAAACACACTCCCTAAAAACGAGTTCTTTATCCAGTTTCATCTATGGTGGTGATAATGCTCTGGATTTTAAAAGCAAAATGAGTGAATGGGGAGAAAGAAAAGGAAATGAGAATAGCATACTGTAATGAATCACTTCCAATGCCTCATGAGCCTGTGGAATGTAGGGGGTTACGTGCTGATTCGCTACCTGAAAGAAGAAATACATTCAGCCAGTTGATGCTATTCTGATACTTACATTCAGGTATCGTCGCTTTTCTTGAACCCTTTTAAATACTCACGAAGGTCTAGGAGACACTGCTGCCTGACTGCTCCATACGCGGCTCCGCTGAGAGTGCGAGGGTTGATGTTCTTGTGCCATTTTTATATCAGCGTTAATTGGTTAATTGGGGTCAGTTAACAAACTGGATTTGCCCAAATATAGGTATTCCGATGCTGCTTTATCCTGATTGAAATCTGTTGTCTTGGTCGGACATCGGTTGTTTACGCGCATGCGTCAGACTAGTAACGTTGTTAACCAGAGCCTGCGCCTTCAATGGTTATTCAGTTTTTTAACGCGCATGCGTCAAAGTTGTTAACTGGAGCATGCGCCTTCAATGGTTGTTCATTTTTTAACGCGCATGCGTCAAAGTTGGAACAACCCGCCGCATCACGTCCGTGTTCTTTCAAGACGTATTGTGAGCGTGCATAAGCGCACGCTATGTAATTAGCATGCTCAATACCTGAGGAACACGATGCAGTTGTTCAATAGAATACCCAAATCGCTCTGTGTAGGGCGTTGTCTAACCCACTCCAAGTACTTATTAAGGGTCCAAGATTGTTTTGGTTTGAATGACTTGACAGGTCCATTCTAACACTGGGAGGTGTATGACTTATAGTCCGCATATTTGTCTTCTAAGACTCCTACGTTGTTATGAAAAAAGTAAAATGATAAATGAGTCGTTACATTAACTGGCTCATTTATGTTTATTATATATAACCTTTTTTAACAGAAAAAGTCTTAATAGTTGCCATAGGAGTCTTTCTAAGGATTTGGGTTCATAGTTCATTGCTGTGAATGTATTCATCTAAAAGTATTGTAAGGGGCCCTTCCTGAAAGGTTCAAGTTCTGTAAGGAGTTCCTTGCATAACCTATTTCAGAAATTCAATGGTTGGTGAACCGGGGTGTCAACTGTAGGTTAGCTATGTCAGTTGGCCCCATGGTATTTCATCATTGAGGCCCATTATGTTGTTCCTTTTCATGTAGGCCGGACTCAGATGGTAATTGTTCTATGACTGTCCAGAGGACATCATTGACACAATGTTGTGCTTCAAGGAAGTGATGCGGGAGGTTGTTCCAACTTTGACGCATGCGCGTTAAAAACTGAACAACCATTGAAGGCGCATGCTGCGGTTAACAACTTTGACGCATGCACGTTAAAAAACTGAATAACCATTGAAGGCGCAGGCTCTGGTTAACAACGTTACTAGTCTGACGCATGGTTCTTGTATCTTGAGTGGGAGGTTGGACACCCTACTCCTGCAGGTTGGTTAGGGGAAATGGATGGGTCAGGATCTTGAAAAACAGTTTCTGGGATTCCTGGGTCTAGGTGATTCTCTTGTTGTTCTAATTTCTTGATCCTGGTGACCAGTGAGTGCTATTTTTAAAGTTTGGTTTTCCCAGAGCTGAGGGGATACACCAGCTCTAGGTAAGACACTTGGATCTATGACAGAATTTCGACAGACAGAATTTCGACCTACACAAATATCGGCGTAATTATATCGATAGCAAAAATATCGACGCCCTATGTACAACATGGTAAGTACCAAAATATCGAAAAAATAATATCGATGTTAAAAATATCATTGTTAAATATATCGATTTTTTTTAAATTTAAAATAACATAAAAAATACTGTAAATAATACTTATTAATTACTTAAACATATTTAAATATATGTAATAATGGTAAAAAAATTAATAATACATATTTAATTTAAAAAATAATAATTAAAAATCATATATAATATATACTTACTTAACAATAATTACTATTCCCACTCCAGTGGGTGCAACAGTAGGGAAAACTGACCCTGAACCCTAAAAATACCCCTTTACCCAAAAACCTAAAACTGACCCTGAACCCTAAAAATACCCCTTTACCCAAAAACTGAAAACTGACCCTGAACCCAAAAAATACCCCTTTACCCAAGAACTGAAAACTGACCCTGAACCCAAAAAATACCCCTTTACCCAAAAACTGAAAACTGACCCTGAACCCTAACAATACCCCTTTACCCAAAAACTGAAAACTGACCCTGAACCCTAAAAATACCCCTTTACCCAAAAACTGAAAACTGACCCTGAACCCTAAAAATACCCCTTTACACAAAAACTAAAAACTGACCCTGAACCCTAAAAATACCCCTTTACCCAAAAACTGAAAACTGACCCTGAACCCCAAAAATATCCGTTTACCCAAAAACTGAAAACTGACCCTGAACCCTAAAAATACCCCTTTACCCAAAAACTGAAAACTGACCCTGAACCCTAAAAATACCCCTTTACCCAAAAACTGAAAACTGACCCTGAATCCTAAAAATACCCCTTTACGCCAAAAACCAAAACTGACCCAGAACACTAAAAATACCCCTTTACCCAAAAACCCAAAACTGACCCTGAACCCTAAAATTACCCGTAGTGCGCTATATAAATGCCTATACATATACATATACATATACATACATACATATACAATTAAATTACTTCCCACCCTATTCCCCTATAAACCCACAACCCGCTCCAGAAGTAAAACATATAATTTAGTTAAAAATATACATAAATTATCAATTAATTATTCTATTAATCAATTAAAATAATTCATTGCCAATTAATATTTAATAGCAAAATAAATAAATCATTAAAAAATAATTATTTCATTACAAATAAATTACTTCCCACCCTATTCCCCTATAAACCCACAACCAGCTCCAGTAGTAAAACATATAATTTACTTAAAAAAATACATAAATTATCAATTAATTAATCAATTAATCAATGAAAATAATTCATTGCCAATTAATATTGAATTGCAAAATAAATTAATCATTAAAAAATAATTATTTAATTACAAATAAATCACTTCCCACCCTATTCCCCTATAAACCCACAACCCGCTCCAGTAGTAAAACATATAATTTACTTAAAAATAAACATAAATTATCAATTAATTAATCAATTAATCAATTAAAATAATTCATTGCCAATTAATATTTAATTGAAAAATAAATTAATCATTGAAAAATAATTATTTAATTACAAATAAATTACTTCCCACCCTATTCCCCTATAAACCCACAACCCGCTCCAGTAGTAAAACATATAATTTACTTAAAAATATACATAAATTATCAATTAATTAATCAATTAATCAATTAAAATAATTCATTGCCAATTAATATTTAATTACAAAATAAATTAGTCATTAAAAAATAATTATTTAATTACAAATAAATTACTTCCCACCCTATTCCCCTAAAAACCCACAACCCGCTCTGGTAGTAAAACATATTATTTACTTTCATATATTTTTTATTTATAAAAACATATTAAACACATATTATAACAATAAATTTAAATACTTAACTAAAATTTCTAACACATATTAGTAAATCGAAATTACTTACATCGATATATATGCTATCGATATAAGTAATTTCGATATTACTTACCTTAGGGTCGATATTCTGGCCATCGATATTCTGGACATCGATATTCTGTCCCATCAATATTAGCAACTCGATATAAGTGTAGGTCGCAATTAAAAATTCGATATTTTGACTGTTTACCAAGACACTTATTGGTTAATGACCACGCCCGTTCCGTGGAAAGCTCACACGCTCGGCTGATTCCCCTGCTGTGCTGAGCGTTTCATGGGAACAGGTGTGGCCATGATGAGCTCAGCTCGTCATGAGCACCGGACGCCGTGGCTCATGATGAGCTGACCTCGTCATGAGCACCAGGGCGCTGTACGCTCCCCCATGCCGCAGCACAGCAGGGGTAAACAGCCTCTCACGGAAGGGGTTACAAATAGATTGTTGCTAGCCTGGTGGTGTTCAGTGTCACTGACTTGCCTGGTTTATTGCTGTGTCACTGTGTCTTTTGCATCGTCAGGAGTCTTCATTCATGACTGTGGTCTCGGTTCCAGGCTTTTTGTGTTGCGCAAACATTGGAGAAATGCATAGAATGCCTCTGTTTGTTTGTTGTTATTATTTGTATCTTGCCTTCATTGCATGCTTTCGTTTGGTTGACTTGCTGGGGAATGAGGTTACATAACATAAAGCAGAGATGTTGGTGTATCCTGCACTTTCTCATATTGGCTTGCCCCTTCCTTTTCAATGGATTCCATTGTTGATATTTTTGGCATTGACTCTTTGTTGACCAGTATTTTGCGAGGTCTGTTTCGCTCATTGCATTAGGGATGTTTTTTGGAACTGTCGGCATGCTTGCAATATAGCAGATACATGTACAGCTTGTGTTGAGGAATGGTTTTGCTTCCTGCACCCTCGCGACTAATGATTCTTAAGAGTTTAGTTTTAAGTTTATTCCCAAGATGTGTATTACATCAGATTCATAAGGTTGAGTAGAAAAGCCAGCTTGTCTCATTCAAATTTCAGGGCTTATATTGATGTTTCCATTGTGGATAATAATTTTGGCCACCATTGCGGGGTCGATTGTATATGGTTACCGTGTGCTGGTAAGAATTTGATTTTGCTGGGTGATGAGATTGTAAAGAGTGGAGAGGAACATTGCCATATGCATTGGGATGGTCCCATTCTTGATATTGATCAATTTACTGCTGGAGTATGGTTTAGAGTTCCTGATTGGCATGATTCAGACAGCTTACGTGTAGGGGAAGTAACTTCAATGTGGACGTAAGCCGTTAAGATTTTTGACTGATTTGCTCTTGCTTGGTAGTGTTCGTGTGTTGTCGTTGTTTTGCTCACTATGGCTGGTTGACTGTTGTGACCCATTTGTGGAAGTTTTGATTTTAATGCAGATTTTTATCTGAAGCTGATGTTTTAGTTTCCAGAGCACCAAGAATTTCTGCATTACTTGATATTGAAAGTGAACAGGCCCATACATCATTCTCCATGAAGGCTTGGGTTAAATAATTTAAGAGATGATTATTATCTTTAGGGTTTTTGCTTCTGGTGGTGCGACCTGTAGATTGGTCAAGGGTTGTTAATGCATTTGCCATCAGTGTCAAGGTGTTAGCATGGAACAGTGCAGTTACTTGCATGGTTTTAGCTTGACAGAGATTCCGCTGAAAATGTGTGGTTTCTGGCATAGCCTTTGGGTGGGATACTTCTGGTTGAGGTGTATCAGTTTATGGTGTCTTCTTCTGTTTTTCATCATTTGAGTGGCCTGTTGGAGTGGGGGACGATGATGTTGTGGTATTTTCTGGAATTTTCTGAGTAATAGGGGGAGGTAGGTCCGTTACTGCTTTTGACGTAGCATAGAAAGCAGATGTGGAATCTTTAAGAAAGGAACATTTTTGTTGCAGTTTTAGTTTGCCCAAGTAAGAGACTATTGTTTCTGATGAAGGTACTGCAATTCATTCCTCAGTAGGAGTTTTAATTTTTTTTCCTAGATTTCATTGTTTCATTTGTGTCGGCCTTTTCCGCGACTTTTGAGTCCGTGGTTGACAGGTCCTGTCTGATCTCATCATTTTCTGATAGGTTCACTGATCAGAGTCACTTTGACTTGACTGTCTATTTCTTGAGGCGCTAAATATGTGTGTACTGACTGTGTCACCTCACTTTGAGGTGCACATCTCACCCTGTTTGTTGACAGAAAAGTGAGGTGGGAGCTTATTTTGTCCACTAATGACCCGGTAATATCCAAATAACTTGGGTCTCTAGACCTCATATCCAATTCTGCAAGTAGAGGGCACGTGTGTGCAATGCTCTTCCATTTTATTTTATCGATGTTTGCCAGTTGGTACCTAGTTGTCTCTTGATACTCTCCCGAGGCCTCCTGAGGACTTTGTGTTCTAAACATACAGGGCTGGGTGCTCTTTTGGGTGACAGCAACGTCTTTGAGGATGCTATTGGTTGATGGGGCTGGGAGGTGTGATCACAAGGGTGTGCTAACACCTGTCGCTATCCACACCAAGTCGTAGTTGGGCCACTTCTGTGTCCGGGGACCTAAAGCACCTACGGCTAGACTTAGACCAGCTGCTTTACTGCCTCCAATATCGGACCCATACTCTTCAGGCCACAGCAGGTCTCTTCTCTCTTTCCTTGGTTTTTCGGCCACTGATTACTAACTACCATGAGGAGTTGGCTGACTCCTTCAAATTTTTGATTGGTGATCCCTCTTGCTGTTGTGGGCACTGTTGTGTGTCCTGTGGCGTTAGACTGGAGGCAGTCCAGGATCAATGTGACCCTTAGTGGGCCTGCCCACCCTTGTCTGTTGGGGGTTAGATGGCTCTCATAGGGGTGGCTCAGCTTGGTTTGGATGAGTTTTCAATCGCCCTGCTTAGCATCAAAATAGGGAGTTATAGGCAGCGCAGCATTTTCCTTCAATAATGGCTCACAAATGGTGCTTATTAGAACCCCACTTAAGGTCTCCAGAGAATTTCTGAGATTCCCGAAAGCCTGGGGAACCTGGAAGTCCAACAACTTCCAGGTGAGTCTTTATCTGGCTGTCTGAAAAAAGGTTCTGGTGCCTGATGGCAGAATGGCTCCTGCTGGACTTCTGAGGCTAGGTGAGGAGGAGGAGCAGAAAGCGGGGGAAGCGGGGGAACGAGCTGAAAGGTGAGTGGACTGCAAGTTGTTATTTTTACTGAGCACCTTCCCTCGACTCACGGCCCCCATAGACCTTGTGAACCAGCCTCTGATTTATTTCCAGGCCGATTCTATCGCCTACGCCACTGCCACTGCCCCATCGTCTGTATCTGCGTCACTTCCTGTTTCACCAAGCTTTGCAAACCGCCTCAAAATGGTTCCACTTTCCACAGCCTATGCATACCTGCCCAATGGAGAGACAATAACACTCACTCTAGAATAAGAGTTTCTATCAACATTCATTGTTTGAATGAATCTGCCAAACATCCATCAATCACTCTAAGACGTATAGGTTCTTCATCAATAAATTCATTGAAAATATAGTGTTTGATGAGCAGGTCTAGTCTTTCCACAAATTCATTGATGGTTTTACCAACTTTCTGTTGTTCTTAAATGAAAATATATCTTTCATAATCTATGTTGGGGATTGGATTGAACTTGACATCTTGTTAATCTGACCGTACATAATTTCTTCTTCCATTTGCTGCATCTTTCTTATGACTTATTTCACACCATACCCAGCAAGAGTTTTGTGTTATTTGATAATCGTTCTGTTTGCAGTCTCTTCAAGTGCATCTATGAAATCTTCAAGGGTCTCTATCCAAGCAATCCATCTATCACCAATACTTTGCGTTTTAGAGGTATAAAAAGGTGGTGGTAGTTTCCTAAAGGCAGCAGTATTCTAACCCTTTAGAGGAGTGGCTGATGTTGAGGGTGGAGCTCTTTCAGATATTTTCAACTCTCCACTAGAACCTGCGTCATCTGCACCATCTCTAAGGCCCTGCCATGAATCTACCTCTCGATAGTCTTGGACAGTCTGTGGTTCAGTGTTCTTCTTCTTGGTCTCCATTCAGAGTGCTTCACTTTCTCAAAACCTCTGGAGTTGTTCTGAGATGCCACCTGGAAGCTTTGGTGGAGTGTCACTTCAGGTATTGGACAGCTCAGATGGTCTCTTTGCCTAGTGCTGATGGCATAGAGCTCTACTTATTGAGACTCTAGTAAGTGTAATGTCAGTATATTGTCTTGTTATTGTCTCATCAGACACCGCTTTATAAATTGTATCTATATTTGACTAATGCAGTCTTTAGTGCTTCTGTTCACAAAGTTTACTTGACATGACTATGTGCCTATGATTCGCATAGTCGATGTGTAGCTTTCTCTGTGAAGCTTTCATTAACTTCACATGCTTCACACTGAACTGGGGCTGCTCTGTGACTCCACATATGCGAAATGCCGATTCTGTATTTCGACAATGGTACAGGTGGCCATGCACAAGCAGTTTTCTTGGACAACGACAAACTCTCTAGAAGAACACGCACTGAGTGAAAGGGAAAGCACAGGAATGCATTGTATTTACTTATTATACCTTGCATTCCTGTATTCATGGATTTTTCAGTGCTCTTGAATCTGGGTATACATCAAAAACCAAGGGAGTTCTTGGGAACACCCATGCAACGCCCATGATACACTTCCCCAGGGCAGAGTAAGGCATTGCAGTGATTTGTCTGCATTGCCTTACTCCAGATTTATGGAGCCACTCAGAGCCATTCAAAGTGGCTTTGTGTGGCTTCATGAATCATATGTGAGGATTGTGTTGCTCTTGCGCCACATTGTGAGGTGGAAGAGTGATGCAAACATACTGATATAAAGGACCCTCAATGTAAATAGAGTCAACCACAGAGTCAATAGTAAAGCAGGTTTCCCACCCTGTGTGTGAGGCTTACCACCAGCTGAGTGTGAGTACACTAACATTTTACTGCATCTCAGGTGTCTACAGAGACCTTGTAGATTGTTAAAAAAATATTTACAGATTGGTCGATGATAGCAACTGTACCTCGAATACATTTACTTCTAAAATATTTAGTTCAATATCTGCATTCATTTTCTAAAATAGTAAAACCAATCACCCTTTATTTACCACTGAAACCCTTTTCTGTACTTAACCACATGTCTTTTTTTATATTCTGATTATGCTTTTTCAAATGTACCATGATTTTGAAATATATTTTGGTCATTATTGTCTATATCAATTTAGCACACCCGGTCAGTGAATTAGCATTTGTTTGCAGAAGTATCACACTGATTGTTCAAATCTATGTATGGTGAAGTTGAATCCTATTCAATAAAGTGAGCTTGGTATGGCAATTGCTTTCGAGAATATTGTTTAGTTAATCTTTAACACCCCATTCTTATCTCTCCTTCAGGAACCAGCGAAGGTAAAAGAAGCTGTAACTAATTTTACGTTGTTGAATTATATGCCAAATTGACGTGTACATTAATTCCGCCCAAGAAACTGTGAACTGTATTTAGCATTCCATGTAAGATTCAAGTTTGTGCTTTGAGGTTCTGCTGACATAAATCTGAGTCGATGACTTCCAAAATGATGTACTGGTAATTATGCTCTAGAAGAGTGATAGTTCTTCACCTGTGGTCTAAGGACCCTTTGCTGTCAGCGAGGCCAACTCAGGAGGTCTGTGTCTGTTTTACAAAACTGAATAATATTAAAATGACCAATTAAAATTCATGAAGTATATAAAAATAAATATGAAAAGTTGAACATTTGAAATCCTTTTCTATGTTTGACAGTGGATGAAAAGAAATCAATATTTGAGCATTTGTTTTGTGTATACGTTTTTGTATTTTTATGTTATGTTGTGAGGTCCATTAACATAACAGGGGCAGGTCACCCCCGAGCACACTCCTCGTGAATGAGCCCGTCCTCTGGTTCCGCCACTGCCCTGAGCTGTGCCCTCTGCCAGATCCGCTTCACACGGATCTCCTGTGCCCCCTGCCACCTGCTTGCCTCGCCGCCGTTTTTCTTTACCCGCCGTTTTTTTCCCTAGCCCCCAGTGCTCCCCCCTCCTTGCCCAGCCCCTGCCGCGTTTTCCGCCACCTCCTCGCCGCTGCCCCCTGCGGCCCCGCCCCCTTCCCTCGCTCGCCATCCCCATTCGCCACCCCCCTCCCCCTCCCAGCGGCCCCTCCCTCGTTCCGCCCCCCCCACTCTCCTCATATGGCAGAGTGGCCAACGCGCAGCGTGCACGCGCAGCGGGCGTGCCCTAAGCGCGCCGAAGGTGCGCCAAAGGTACACCCGTCTGCGCCCGTCCGCGCCTGGACCAGGCCCAGCGCTCGAACCCCTGGCCCCCGTAGACTCCAGCCCACCCGCCGGACGTACACCGCCGCCACCCTCAACGCGCTCAACACCGGCCGAGTCCCGGGATGCTACCGAGCCACCCCGAGACGCACCCACGGACCCTTCAGCTGCCACGCCTGCAAGTTCACCTGCATCCAGACCTGCCTCGCACCAGCACCCGCCAAGCCGAACACCAGCAGCAACCACCTCAAGTGCATCCTGCTCAACACCCGCTCCGTCCACAGACACGCCATCGAACTCTGGAACCTCCTCGACACCACAGCTCCTGACGTTGCCTTCCTCACGGAAACCTGGATGAACGACTCCTCAGCGCCCGACATCGCCATCGCCATCCCAGAGGGATACAAGATCACCCGGAGAGATCGCGACATCCAGACTGGAGGAGGCATCGCCATCATCCACAGGGACACCATCCACATCACGAACAACACCGACGACACCCTGACTACCGCCGAACACCTACACTTCCAGATCCGCACCGACACGAAGACCACCCTCAGAGGCACCCTGATCTACCGACCCCCGGGACCACGCACACAATTCAGCGAGGACATCGCCGACTTCATCAGCCCGCATGCCCTCCCCTCCGCTGACTACATCCTCCTGGGGGACATCAACTTCCAACTGGAGAACAACAACGACCGCAACACCATCACCCTGCTCGACAACCTCGACAACCTCGGACTCAAGCAGCTGGTGCCCACCCCCACCCACCTCGCTGGACACACACTCGATGCCGTCTTCTCATCCAGCAAAGACATCGCCTTCAGCCATGCCACTGGACTCCACTGGACGGACCACAGCTGCGTTCACTTCACCTTCAGAAGAACGACGATCCACCACCACCAGCAACAGGTTGCTCGAAGAAGCTGGAACAAGATCACAGCCGACCAGCTCGCCGCTTCCCTGAGCCAGCACCCTCCCGCCAGCTCAGCGAACCCCAGCCAGGCCGCCGACAACCTCACGAAGTGGATCAGCAACTGCGCGGACGAACTCGCCCCACTGAGGACCCCGCCCAGCAGACCCGGCAGCAAGAAGGCCCCATGGTTCACCGACGAACTCAAGAGCTCCAAGAAGAACTGCCGAGCCCTCGAGAAAGCCTGGAGAAGGGAACCAACACCGGACAACATGACCACCCTCAAGCTTGCCACCCGGAAGCACCACCAACTGATCCGCGCCACCAAGAAAACTGCATTCAAGGACCGGCTGGACAACAACGCACACAACTGCAAGGAACTCTTCAACATCGTGAAAGAGCTCTCCAACCCCAACGCCGGAAACAACGACATCACCCCATCGTAAGACCTCTGCAACTCCCTCGCCTCCTACTTCCACAACAAGATCGCGGACATACACAACAGCTTCAGCACTCAACCGACGCACGCCACGACCGAACCACCGCCCCCCACCACCACCCTCCGCGCCTGGACTCCGATCAGCACCGAAGACACCGTCCGCATGATGAACTCCATCCACACCGGATCTCCGACCGACCCCTGCCCTCACCACGTCTTCAACAAGGCCGATGCTGTCATCGCACCCCACCTGCGGGACATCATCAACACCTCCTTCTACACCGCCACCTTCCCGGAGAGCTGGAAGCACGCCAAACTCAGCGGCCTACTAAAGAAACCTACAGCGGACCCCACCGAACTCAAGAATTACCGCCCCATCTCGCTCCTCCTGTTTCCAGCCAAAGTCATCGAGAAGACCGTCAACAAACAGCTGGCCGCCTTCCTCGAGACGAATGGATCCCTCGACCCCTCACAGTCTGGCTTCCGAGCCAACCACAGCACCGAGACTGCCCTCATCGCTGCCACCGATGACATCCGAGCCCTGATGGACAACGGAGAAACAGCGGCCCTCATCCTCCTAGACCTCTCCGCGGCATTCGACACTGTCTGCCACCGCACCCTAGTGCAGCGCCTCAGCAACGTCGGAATCCAGGAGAAGGCACTGGAATGGATCATCTCCTTCCTCGACGGAAGAACACAGAGAGTCCGTCTACCACCGTACAAGTCAGAGGCCACCGAAGTCATCTGCGGCGTCCCTCAAGGATCCTCGCTGAGCCCCACCCTCTTCAACATCTACATGAGCCCCCTCGCGGCCATCGCACGCCAACACAACCTCAACATCATCTCCTACGCTGACGACACCCAGCTGATCCTCTCCCTGACCAACGACCCCGCCGCCGCCAGAGCCAACCTTCACGAATGGATGAAAGACATAGCCGAGTGGATGACAACCAGCCGCCTGAAACTGAACTCAGACAAGACGGAAGTCCTCATCCTGGGCTCCTCGCCCTCCGCCTGGGACGACTCCTGGTGGCCCCCCGCCCTGGGCACCGCACCCAAACCGACAGACCAGGCACGCAACCTGGGCTTCATCCTGGACTCCTCCCTCTCCATGACCAGACAAGTCAACGCCGTCTCCTCATCATGCTTCAACATCCTGCGCATGCTACGAAAGATCTTCCGGTGGATCCCCACCGAGACCAGGAAGACGGTCACCCAGGCCCTCGTCACCAGCGGACTGGACTACGGCAACGCCATCTACGCCGGAACCACCGCCAAGCTCCAGAAGAGACTCCAGCGGATCCAGAACACCTCAGCCAGACTCATCCTCGACATCCCACGACACAGCCACATCGCCGGACATCTGAGAGACCTGCATTGGCTCCCCGTCAACAAAAGAATCACCTTACGTCTCCTCACCCACGCACACAAAGCCCTACACGATCAAGGCCCGAGCTACCTCAACAACCGCATACACTTCTACGCTCCCAAACGCCATCTCCGATCAGCCAGTCACGCCCTCGCCGCAGTCCCCCGCATCCGATGAACGATAACAGGAGGAAGGTCCTTCTCCTACCTGGCCGCCAAGACCTGGAACTCCCTCCCGACCGACCTGCGCCTGACCCAAGACCACCTCTCCTTCAGGAAGAAGCTCAAGACCTGGCTGTTCGAGCAGTAGCAGCACCCCCCCCCAAGCGCCTTGAGACCCTCCGGGTAAGTAGTGCGCTCTATAAATGTCCTTGATTGATTGATTGATTGAAATAGAGATTGCATAGGCAGGGTATCGCCGGCTTCCAATAATGACTCTATTTGGATCTATAGATTCCAGTAATGATTCATTGGGGGCCCACACAGGTCAAAAGTTAAGAACCGCTGATCTAGTGGACTAAACCATAGGGCCAAATTGATAAAAATGTCAATGCATCAAAACACCTTGCTGCACTGAGTGAAAGGGAAAGTGCAGGAATGCATCGTATTCACCATTATACCTTGCAATCCTGTCATTTCCTCCTACCACTGGTACACATTTTGCTACCTATCACCAATTCAGGCACCCTTGAGTCAAGTTGCAAGGGTGCCTCCATTGCAGATAGGATTGTTTTTGTTAAGGAATGTACATTTTCCTGCCCAAAATAATCCACATTGGCATTTTTCTCTTTCTATGTGTGCTGCAAAATTCAACATCATAGAAAGAGGAAGTAAAAAAAGCTTATCTGTTTGGCACATTCGAAGGTTTACCAGTTCTGATAAATCTGGGAATTCATCAAAAACCATGGGTGTTGCGTGGGAACACACATGCAACGCCCATGAAACACTTCCACAGGGCAGAGTAAGGCAATGAAGTGTTTTTTCTGCATTGCCTTACCTCAGATTTATTGAGCAAATCAGTGTTGTGCAAAGTGGAGTTCCCTGACTTCTAAACACACATGTGAGGATTGTGTTGCTCTTGTAGCACATTGCGTGGTGGAAGAGTGATGCAAACAGGCTTATACATAGAACCCTCTATGTAAATAGATTCAACCACAGAGTCAATAGTAAAGCAGGTTTCTCTCGCAACGTGTGAGACTTACGACCAGTGGAGTATGAGTTCACTAGCATTTTACTGCATCTCTGGTGTCCACTTAAACCTTTGATATTGTTAAAATAATATTTCCAGATAGGTCAATGACAGCAACTGTATCTCTATTACATTTTCTTCTAAAATATTGAGGGCCAGATTTAGGCAGGCAAATACCGGTTGGTAACGGCCGAAATTCGGTAATTTCGGCCGTTACCGACCGGTATTTGGAAAATGAGATGTAGGTGGGCATTTTACTGATTCGGTAATTTACCGAATCGGTATTTTAAGGAATCGGTAAAACACCCTGCCACCCTTCAATGTTTCCCCCTTTTACCGAATCGGTAAATACCGATTTGGTAATTGGCATTCATTTCTATGGGCCTCCAGGCATATAGGAATGAATGGCAATTACTGAATCAATATTTACCGATTCGGTAATTACCAAAACTTACTGATTCCGTAATTTTTTCGGTAAAATTACCTACATCCCATTTGCCTGTTCTTAAATACCGAATCAGTATGATTTGTTATTTAAGAATCAGTAATCTGGAATTACCTACATCGGGCCCTAAGTTTATTATTTGCATTCATTTTCTAAAATAGTAAAACCATTCTCCCTTTATTTACCATTGCAACCATTTTCTGAACTTAACCACATGTGGTTTTTTTATACAACCAGAATTCAGCTCTGTATTATGATTATGCTTTTTTAAATGTGCCATGATTTGGAAATATATTTTGGTCATTATTGTCCATATCACTTTAGCAAACCCGGTTAGTGAATTAGCAGTTTTTTACTGAAGGATAACACTGATTGTTCACATCTATTGAAGGTGAAGTAGAATCCTTTTTAATAAAGAGTGCTTGTTATGGCATTTTCTTTTGAGAATAATGTTTAGTTAATCTTTAACACTCCATTCTTATCTCTCCTTCAGGAACCAACTGAGGTAAAAGAAGCTGTCACTGATATTAACTTGTTGAATGATATGCCAAATTCACATGCACTTTTAATTCCGGCCAAGAAATTGTGAACTGTATTTATCAATCTATGCAAGATTCTAGTATGTGCTTCAGGGTTCGGCTGGCATAAAAGGAAGTCAATGACTTCCAAAATGATGTACTATTAATTATGATCTAGAAGAGCAGTAGTTCTTAACCTGTAGTCTGAGGACCCCTCAGCGTAAGCGAGGCCTTCTCAGGAAGTCCATGTCTGTTTTACGAAATTATATTATAATAAAAATTAATCAATTAACATTCCTAAAGTATATAAAAATAAAGAAGCTGTATTTTTCTGTTATGTTTTGAGGACCAAAAAATAGAGATTGCTTTTGCAGGGTGTCCCCGGCTTCCTATAATCACTCAGTTTGGATACTCAGATTCCGGTAATGGTTCTGTGGGCGTCCACGCAAGACAAAAGTTAGGAACTGCTGCACTAATAGGCAAAACAATGAGGGCCAAATTGATCAAACATTCACCAAGCAAGACACATTGCTGGACTGAGTGAAAGGGAAAGCCAGAAATGCACCATATTTACTATTATACAATGCATTCCTATCTTTTCCCACCACTGGCACACTTTTGGCTGCCTAGCACCAACTCAGGCACCCTTGCGTCAAGCTGCAAGGACACCTGCATTGCAGTTAGGATTGTTTTTGTGAAGAAAGGTGCATTTTCCTGCCCAGAAAATCCACAAAGGCATGTTCCTCGTTCTAAGCATGTTGTAGAATGCAGCACACTTGGAAAGAGGAACAAATTGAGGAGAAATGAAGATAGTTCTCCTCATTACACCACTGGTAGGGAGGCATACATTTCTGGCACATTCCCTGTTCTGCCAATGTTGGTATATCTGGGAATTTGTCAGAATCCAGTGGTGGATGCATGGGAACAACCATGCTATAACCACAGCATGCCTCGCTGCTGCAGTGATTAGTGCTGCCTTGCTTTACTCTATATTTATCATGCCACTCAGCTCAGGGCTTCTCATGGTGGCCTTGCATGGCTTCATAAATCTCATTAGGTTTTGTGCTACTCTTACGTCCGCTTTATTAGGCGCATCTCAGAATTACTAATACATTCCACTGCTCTGCTCTGTCAGCAGAACTATTCATTCAGCATATACGCACCCAAAGAGGGGAGAGAGAGAGTTCAATCAGATAAGTTATGAAATAATTTCAGTCCCTTGTTTCTAAAGATGCCTAGTGGGAGAGAAAGCCATTGACTGCTGCACATTTCCACTCAGAAAGGCGTTGACTAAAGGAGCCACCTAACCCAGATCCCTTCTTCTACACAGGATTGCTGGGAGGCTGCAATAAGACTGACATCAGCAGCAGCTGTGAAAATATGGAGGAGAGCAGGGACTGCTTCTCCACTGCACAAAAGCAGGTAGCTCCCGCCCCTCTCTTCATCAGCACACACAGAAGTCCCCAATTAGCTGCAGCTAGTATGGAAAAAAGGAAAATCAAAGCCTTTATTCTTTGCTCCTGCAAAGAGGATATTGCGGTTTGGCTTTGTATCATCTATCAGGAGTGGCAGCCGGGGTAGTTGCTCACATTTCTAACAGAAAATCCATTCAGAATGTATTTATTTATTTATTTATTTATTTGAACTTGTAATGCGCAACAGCTACCCGCAGTGGGTTTCCCGGCGCCAGGGATAGACACAAGAAGAAAAAAGGAAAACACAATACGGTACAATGAACCAGCTAATGCAAAAGGACAGATCTACTGAAAGAGCAGAGTTTTAAGTCTTTTCCGAAAGCGAAATAGATCAGTCTCAAATTTCAGGGCAATAGGTAATGCGTTCCAGGATTTGGGGCCTAGATGGGAGAAGGACCGACCCCCCCATCTTTACAAGTTTAAATCTTGGAACAGCAAAATCACCATTTGCAGAAGATCTCAATGTGTGACTGGGTTTGTAGGTTTGGTCAAGACTCTGTAGATATTTAGGGGCCGAGCCCTGTTTAATTTTAAAAAGATAACACAGGGCTTTGAATTTAATACGACTCGGGATCCTAAGCCAGTGTAGATCACGAAGAGCCTGTGAGGCCGAAGATCTCCTCAGTACATTACAAAGAAGTCGGGCCGACGAGTTTTGCACCACCTGAAGTTTGTTGATGGTTGAAGTGTCGGCACCGAGATAAAGGACATTTCCATAGTCCAGGCGGGAGATTACTAACGCCTGGACAACGGTTCTCTAGGTGGCACAGGGCAGCATCCATAAGATTTTCTGAAGCCATCTCAAGGTGGCAAAGCAAATGGAGGCCACCTTAGTGGCCTGCTGCCTCATAGAGAGCTTGTCATCTATAAGAAATCCGAGGTTGCGAACTACAGAGACTGGCTGGGGGAGGGGCCCCATGTCACTAGGCCAGTGCTGAGGGCCCCATAGATCTTTGTTCTTCCCCAAGATGAAAATCTCGGTCTTGTCACTGTTTAACTTGAGGAGATGCCTCTGCATCCACTCAGCGACAGGCGACAGTCCGGTCTTCAGGACCGATATACTGTTGCACTCACTGCTGGAAAGGGAGAAGACAATCTGAGTGTCATCGGCGTATGAAAATATTGTCAGCCCAGCGTCCTCCATGATGGAAGCCAGGAGTCTAACATAGATGTTAAATAGTAAGGGGCTGAGTATAGCCCCCTGGGGAATGCCATACGCGGATGAACAGGTAGCAGATACAGCTTTCGTTACTTAAAAAGGAAGCAATCTAGGCTAGCGCTGGACCATCTACTCCCAGGGACCGGAGAGAGTTCAAGAGAATGGAATGGGACACGGTATCTGAAGTGATTGGAAACACAAGTTGCAGTAGAAGTAGTTTATTCAGTAGAGGAAACAGCTTATACAACCACCAAGTTGGGAATGCCCAGGAGATCTGAGCAACTCCCACATACAGAACATAGAACTTAGATCAGAGCATAACAATTCCTATGATGCACACCTACGATGCAATCTAAAAGGAATACTACACACCTTCCCCCTTTTAAAAAAAAAAGAAAAGAAAAAGAAAATAAAATTAATGAACAAAATCACGTAACTTGACAGGGGTATGTTTGACACGAGAACTTTTCCTTAAAGGAACATCAGTAGAAAGAACATTTAGTTTATCAACATTGGGATTATCAGCAATGACATTGGGATTATCAGCAATACATTGTCGAGTAAGATTGTCACACGTAACATCAGATACCAAAGACTCTTGTCCAAAAGAGTCCAATATATTTGCAAAGAACTCATCATTATTTCCAGTAGAACTTTGTACATCCCCCCCAAAAGTGTCCAAAAGAGCCGGATAAGAACTGCCATTGGATTCAGATGAAGAGGGCAGAGAACTCATTGTCAAATTAGAAGCTCTACATAAAAAAACCCTACGAAAGTTCCACACTTTACCACCTTCCACCCTAACAGCCTTGCTGAACACTTCTGTAACTTTACAAGGATCGGACCATTTGTTCCATCTAGAACCAGCGGTTCTTCCAAATTTGACTCTCACCAGGTCACCAACTTTAATCCTAAATCTATGATCACTTAGGCGACCCGAAGGACACCTCATCTTTTCCTGATATTTCAAAACCTTATCCCTAATCATGGATGGATCAACATAAGATTCACAAGGAAACCTCAACTTCATCCACCAAGGTAACAGCTTCGAACCAGGTTTCCTACCTTTTAATAGTTCAAACGGGGATATGCCTGTAAATGAATTGGGTGAAATGCGGTACGATAGAAGGGACGCACGAAGAGTTTTCTTCCAATCCAACTTGTTTTTAACAGCCAGTTGAATGGACTCCTTATTAACTCTATTGAAATGCTCCGTTTGACCATTGGCCTGAGGGTTGTAATTTGACACCCTTTTGTGTACAACACCACACCTATCAAGGAAAGAAGCAAACTCACTGCTAACAAATTGTGGACCATTATCTGATACTAACTCAGCTGGAATTCCCTCCCTACAAAATATCTCATCAAGAAATTCAACTACCTGGGATGATCCAACTTTGTCCACTAACTTCAACTCTGGCCATTTAGAGAAGTAATCAATCAATACCAAGATGAAAACAGACTTATTGTCTGATAGATCAAGAGGACCAACAATATCAATCCCAAGTTTCTTCCAAGGACACATAGTATTCTCAATAGGAGAAATATCAATTTTAGCAGCCAGAGGTTTAACTGACTTATCACTATTGGCACAAGGAAAACAAGAACTGACCCATTTGTCAACCATCCTATCAATACCAGGCCACCAATAGTACTCGCGGATCCTTCTTTTGGTATTAGACATGCCCATGTGGCCTTCATGTGCCATGGAAATGATTTTTTCTCTCAAATTACAAGGAGGAACTATCTTCTCTCCCCTGGTTACAAAACCCTGATCAAACATGAGTTCCTCTTTTATTTTACTAAAAGACAAAACGTCACCAGAAAGTTTTCTTTCTTCAGGCCACCCATGTTTCAAAAAATCCACCACATTGGACAAACAAACATCCTTTGACATGGCATCTCTCCAGACAGTTACTGAGATGACACTGGATGACGCATTACATTTTACATCATTAACATCATCAATAGTAAAAACCACATCAATATCTCGGGGAATATTGGTAATTGCTTCGGAAACAACGCAAGGCAACCTAGACATGCAATCTGCATGAACATTAAAACGGCCAGGCACATATTCCACTATACATTGAAATTCCTGTAGTTTGGCCGCTAAACGTGCCAGAAGTGCTGTCAAAGTACGGCCCCCACCAGCAGCTAACATGTTTATCAAAGGTTTATGGTCGGTACGCAAACGGAATTTCGTTCCCCAAAGAAACTGCCTAAAATGTTCGACCGCCCAGGTACAAGATAAAAGTTCCTTCCCAATGGTGGAATAATTGAATTCTGCGCCCCGAAGGGTCCGAGATGCATAAGAAACAACGTATACTTCACCCATATTCTTTTGCATCAGCACAGACTCAAGACCCACATTACTTGCATCAACACACACAATGCATTCTTTACCCAAATCAAAAGGTCTTAAAAAAGGCGCATTTAAAATCTCTTTTTTGAGTAATTCAAAAGCAACCTGTTTTTCATTGTTTCAAACAAATTTAGCATCTTTTTTCAACAGTGACCTTAAAGGATGAACCTTAGAAGAGTAATCCTGTACAAATTTACTATAAAACTCCGTAAGGCCCAAAAATGACACTAATTGTTCTTTATTACTAGGGGGTTGTGCCTTTGTTATGCTTTGAATGTGGTTTGTTTTGGTTTAATGCCTTGAGCAGAAATCTCATGCCCCAAGTATTCTACCGTGCTCTGTCTAAATTTACATTTGGAAAATTTCAAAGTCAAACCTTTACCTTGAACAGATTTTAGAACTTTATCCAGATTCTCATCATGATCTTCAAAATTCTTACCAAATATTAAAATATCATCTTGGAAAGCTATGGCGTTGTCGCAACCCTCCAAGACATCTTTCATAAGTCTTTGGAATACAGACGCCGCACTGGCTAAGCTAAATGGCATGCGTCGAAACTGGAACATACCCTCTGGCGTTATAAAAGTGGTGAGAAACTTGGAATCTTCATGTAATAACACCTGGTGGTAGGCACTAGCTAAGTCTAAAGTTGAAAAGACACAGGCACCAGAAAGCTTAGAAATGAATTCATGAATATGGGGAAGCGGGTGTCTATCCACACAAATTTCACTGTTCAAACTGCGGAGGTCAACACATAGACGAAGTTCGCCATTACTTTTAATAGATAAAACCACTGGAGAAACCCAGGGAGAGGACTCAGTAGGTTCAATAATTCCTCTGGACACTAAATCCAATAGAATAGTTTTCAACTTGTCTCGGTGTGCTAGAGGTACATTTCTGACTTTATGTCGAACTGGTGTCGCATTTTCTTTTAGAATAATTTTATGTTTAAAATTTACGAATTCGCCCACTGTATCAGAAAAAATGTTAGGAAACCTGTTTTTAATTTGGACAGTGAACTCATCATCAATCGGAGGCACCAAATAAACAGGTGAAGAGGCATTGGGATCCAGTTTAATTCCTAATTCATGTTGGTGTGGCCAACTTAGGATAGAAGCTCCCTTGGTTGCAACATAGATTTTCCCTTTAATGTTCCTATGTTTGAATTCGATATCAGCCCACATGAAGCCAACTAAATCAATTTTCTGACCAGTATAACCTCCCGGTCGAACATCTGATGGAAATAAATTTGAAGAATCCCAGTGCTTGTCAAAGATATCTTTGCCAATTATACTGTACCAGGCACAAGAATCTATGAGCATAGAAATTTCTACACCATTTATAGATATCATATCTTTGGGAAAGCCTTTACATTTAGTGTCTCCAACACATAATAAAGTATTAATTTCCTGAATCTCTTCAAAATTTTCATAGTCTGAATCAGTTAATAAATTAACTTTTTGTGGTGATCTACACATTTTACTAAAATGGCCTGGCTTTTTGCATTTTATACAAATTTTATTCCATGCTGGACAACCTCTATAATTACCCACATGGTCGTTTCCTCCACACCTGTAACAAATCACTTGGGATTTTTTGCCAGAAAATTTGTTGTCCTTTCCAAAAAAATCCTTTTTAGTTTGAGTGAAAGGAAACTTTGTTTGATGATGGACATCCTTTACCATGGCAACCTCTGGAATTATTACCTTATTCTTAACATCTTGTCCTCTAATCTCATTAACAAAAAGTTCAGATTGTTCAATACCTTTAGCTATATTTAACACAGCATTGAGAGAGGATTCAGTTCCCATCCATAAACGTTCTTGTATCTTTTTGCTTTTAGTCTTCATCATGATTTGATCTCTTAACACCTGTTCAAAATTTATCGTTTCAAAAGCACAAGAACCTGCTAAAGTTCGTAATGCAGCCACATAGTTCTCAATGGACTCATCATTTTTCTGTGCCCTAGTATAGAACTTAAATCTCTCCATCACTGTGTTAATTTTTCTTCCAAATCAAGTAGCAATTTGTTTTACTACTACCTCAAAAATTTTAAAATCACCAGCACCCTCAATAGGAGGTAGATTTTCTAACTCTTTAAGACCAGCACCACCCAGACAATTTTTTAGTGCCAACTTTCTTTTAGGAGAACACGCATCTTCTTCCACAACATCCACATAGGCTAGAAATGTACTATACCACAGGTCCCATTCTACCTTAGGATTCCCAGCAGTAGGCAAAAAATGCGAAGGAGCAGCAATGTTATTCGACATCTCCAATAAATAACAGGAAACTTGAACACCCAAGGTACAATAAGACTGCTGTAAAAATAATGAATTAATAATAGTCACCACTTAAACACCAAGAGTACAGTAAAACAGCATTAAAAAATTAATAAATTAACAAAAAATGGTTAAATGAAATACCTTTTAAAGATGCGTGAACGCTGTTCCTCGGTTGTTTTTAAAAAAAAAAAATACTTCCTTCCTTCAAAGAGTGAGTCCTTCTTCTTGGTATCCCGATCGTCGCCAATTTATGAAGTGATTGGAAACACAAGTTGCAGTGGAAGTAGTTTATTCAGTAGAGGAAACAGCTTATACAACCACCAAGTTGGGAATGCCCAGGAGATCTGAGCAACTCCCACATACAGAACATAGAACTTAGATCAGAGCATAACAATTCCTATGATGCACACCTATGATGCAATCTAAAAGGGATACTACAGTATCGAACGCAACACTCAAATCCAGAAGGATGAGTGCAGATGTCTCCCCGCGGTCGATACCGTGCCGCAACCTCTCCGTCACCCCAAGGAGCGCGGTCTCGGTGGAATGGTGCGCTCGAAAGCCTTATTGGGAAGGATGTAAGAATCCCGAGCTTTCCACAAGATGATTTAACTGAGTGTTAACATGCCTTTCCAACACTTTTGAGAAAACGGGCAACAAGGATATGGGTCTAAAGTTAGCAAGATTGGACACATCTGCTCCTGCCTTCTTTAGAAGAGGGACAACCAAGAATGCTTTGGATTTTATGTTGGCAAAAAATATATAAAGTTGTATCCTTTTTTATTATTATTGTTTGATTTTTTCTTATGTGTAGTCATTTTTTTATTCTACGCCTGGCCATTCTTCTGCCTAATTATGAATTTTATAGTAGTAGTGTGGTTCTAAGGTGTCTACTTCTGGTCTATCGCATTCTCCAGTCAAAGCAAAGATTTAAAAAAAAGACTATACATGTTGACTTTGCACCCAAAATACAGTGGTCATATTAGAAGACAATAGTCTGCCTCTTGTTATTAAAGAACAATAGGCAGAGAAGAAGTAAACTTATAGTTAACATTGTCTGCATCAAGCAAATCCAAATTATTCAGACATGTCAAATAGTTTTAAAATAAATGCTTATCGGCATAGAATATATATTCAAAGTGAAATCTGACACTTCTGCCAAGCAGCTCCTATTTTTTAAGATATTTCTAATGTTCAATTTCAGTGTGTAACCTACTTGCTTGTCCACAATTGCTTTATGCATTTTATTTTGTTGCCAATGTGTTCATCTGAGCTATCAATATTGCCATTTTAAAATGGTTGCAACAGTGCACCAAGGCAAATTTGATGAAGTTCAAAATAAATGTAATTCCATTCATTGATGATTCATAGGATATTTATTGATTCAAAAGCGCATAATCAAAAGTGGTTCTTAAACGGTCTGAATCACTGATGTTGGGGAAGAAAAGCCAGAACAGCCAACACATGTTTTGCCCCCTTCTGGCATACAAGCCTAGGGCTTTCCCAAGGCTGGTACATAGATACAGACATCAATAAAACAATCAACAATAACTTAAATAGAGAAGCAATAAGAACGTTAGAATATAAGCAGACATACAAAGCCAAACATTGGGAAACCTCCATATAGTGTGTAAAAATTCAGTTCCATTTAGCAAACGTAACATCACAAACATCATTGCCTTATAATAATAAGGGACATAATAAATGTCCCAGTGACACATACAACAGAACATCAAATAAAAGGTAAGTATTAAAAAGAACACCATTAGTGATAAGGTTCAAAATTCATACTACGTAAAATCAGCAATATGATTTAATTCAAACAGAAATATAAAGCAAAGAGGAGATAGAAATTAGTATTTTTAAATGAAAACTAAATATTGCCTGTCGATATACAATTTCTTAACCTACTGGACAGTTTACCCATTAAACCCACGGTGCTCGAATGTATTCACAGTGTCACACGCAATTCTCTGGAAGTCTCAGAAAGCAGGCAAGGAGGGGGTGGTAGGAGAGAGGCAGAGAAAGGGGAACGAAGGGGAAAACGCAGGAAAAGGGGAGAAAAATTATGAGTGGTGCATGTGTGGATCTTAAGTGTATTAGCTTAACCCCGTAAAAAAATCTCCTGAGGGGTGAACGATCGGAGGAACCAAAGTTTCTAAAGGTCCTTACCGTAAGTTATCAATATCAGTATGGTTGTGGCGTTGTTAGTGCATTAATGTCCTC
This sequence comes from Lissotriton vulgaris, assembly GCF_964263255.1. Classification (NCBI taxonomy): domain Eukaryota; kingdom Metazoa; phylum Chordata; class Amphibia; order Caudata; family Salamandridae; genus Lissotriton; species Lissotriton vulgaris. The sequence goes on from NC_141696.1 coordinate 97,199,285, forward strand.
CTGTAATCAATGAACGGTGGAATTGTCAGTGAAAATCAAATGTAATTAGCCTCTAATATTTTCAGAGAACATTGCCTGACTGCATTCATCCTACCTATTCGATATGTCGGAAAGTGACAGACATCTTGTCAGGCACATCTAGTATTGGCTGCAATGTATTTTTTACATTACAGGCTGTGGCAAGAATTGCAGTGGTAGGGCTCCCTCTTTTATCTCCATGCCCTTTAGTGATTGCAAGCAAGTGTATAAGCCTGGGCCACCTCCTTTTCCACTTGCCTCTGTAGCCTGCAGCCAGTAGACATCATGGGGAAAACAAGGAGTCTGTGCTCTGGCATGGATTGTAAGCTGAAGCGTGGTAAGAAGGGTCATGGCAGCCACTCCAACGAGGTCATCTAATGGCACCTTGATGCTGTAGGTAGTAGAATTAACTTGCTCATCTTGAGAAGACAGATATACCAGCAGACTGTCTTAAAATGCCCTGAATGCAGCAGCTGCTGCTGCATTTTGTAGAATTTGCTGTTGTTTGAAGCACAGTACTGAGTACATCAGATCCTGGAAATGACTATGCGCCCGCTGCATCATCCATTAAAGGCCTGGGCGGTGAACTTTGCTCCGTTCACGGAGTTTGCAGAGTTTTATGCACTTCGCACTCCGCGAAGTTTGAGGAGTGCAGAAAACTCCGCTTTGCGATGTGCAGCATAGTTTTTTCCCGCTCGCGATTGCAAATGGTAAGTTCGCGAGCACAAGCTGCCGCTCGGGTAGAATTTCAACCCAAGCGGCAGGAATACCAGCACAAACTGCAGTTCGCACTGCACTCCTCCACTCACGGAACTTAGCGGAGTGTTTTTGTAACTTAGAGGAGTTTTGCATAGCAAAACTCCGCGAACTAAGCCCAAGCCTGATCCATTTTACCTCCCTTCAATAGCTGTGCTGGCTCATAAATTTTCGATCTGCAAACATGGCAGTGAGAGCTGGCACAGGCTTGCTATGTGAGAAACAATACTTCCCTCTATTTTACTGAGTTTTGGCAAGTTGTAGTCCAATCAATTGTTGGTTCAATTTACTGTGCCTCTCATTTACAGTTTTGTAATGAAATGGAATCTGCAAGATACATTACAGCCTGTGTCCATTACCTACTGATTCACTTGCAAGCCTGTGGGGCTGGCAGAAACTAGGGGTGAGTGGGATTTTGAGGAATGTGGCGGATTCTTTTCTGTAACTCCACGGGACTCCGTAGAGTAAAAGTCATGAGTTTCAGCCACCCCTAATAAAGATGCCTCTAAAATTCTCTCATGTAAGACCACTTTGCCCAAATTGGGCAAAAGGGGTTTCCCATGCCTCCCCATACTTTCTAGAAAACATACAGGGTCAATATAATGGTTTACAGCCATATTAAATCAGACCATAGTTTGAAAACATTGGAGACTACTTCATGTCTGCCATTGTCAAACCACTCTGATGGAGTAATCTGGTGGTAGGGGGCATTGAAAAATGTATTAGGTTCCCTTTTTAAAAATGAAAAAAAACAATGCCCCCTTGCCATGGGAGTTACTTTCCATGGCGAGGGGGGCATTTTTTTTGTTGTTAAAAAGAATATCCTTTTTTGGGATTTTGTTTTTGAAAACAAAAAATATTTAACTGACATACAGCTCCATAATATTTGATGACATCATCTGAAAAATTTACAATGCATTGACCAGAACTGCTATGACAGCAGTTCCAGTCAATGCTTGACATGTCCACTTGAACAGTGGCAATTTCATAATTTGGAGGTGGGGACGGGGACCAATTTTAGGGCAACAGATTAATTTACAACATTGCCTTGGCAGAGGACGTGCTGTCTGCCAAATTATAAATCAGGGCCATACATGGACATGATTTGAAGCTAGTTAGGGGTCACAGTTGCGACCTCCAACTTGCTCCATGCTATCAGTGGCACTTCTTTTGTGACCCACTGGCATCAGAGGTGGCAAAACCTTTGCCTTCTCTGAAGCCAAGGGTCGCAACGCAAGTACCAGGAGTAGCAGGGAAATAGTAAGAGGTCACAGCTGTGACTCTAACTAACTTCAAATCATTAGCCATTTAATACTCAGCATCTGCATGCATGTTCACAGTGCAAGCAATACATATTACAATTTTTCAAGGTATAATTTGAATGTGGATGGCAATTGACACCAGGTAATATCGAACAAAGACTTTTGAATTTAGAGACTATCTTCTCAAGCATACCTCATTTGTTTTTTACAATTGTACTGACTCAAGATAGGTTAAGGGCTTGGTGTTATATTTAGAATCTGAAGAAGGATTGGTAGGCAATTAAAAAATATGGGGGTGTTTGTGAACAACAAATCAATTGTTTCTCAACAATCATTGGCTACTCAGCAAACCGTGCATGCTGTAGACACACTTCTTCTCTGAAAATATACCAAGATGTTAACAAAGTATAAGCTGGTAAAACAAGACAGAGGTGGCAGACTGAGGTGTGCTGATCTAGGCAACCGATCTGGAACATGTTATCACTCCTTCTGTAAGAATATTATTTTTCATTGTACATTTTCCCAGTAATGCCACTTTACATAGTGAAATCTACACTGGATGAAATAAAAAGATTGAACACACAACTAGTGCTAAGGTCTTTTGTGCGAGAGAAATGGAATCCCACTTACCATACTCTACTTGCATGAATCCAACAAGAATTGGATTGGTCACCTCACCCACTGTTTGTAGTATGCCTTATCATTGGTGACCTATCCACACTGAGGTACGTAAATAGCACCCCAGCGGATTGAATCACTGTTTGGGAATTCCTGATATGTGTTTTTCTGGCCAACAGCAGGGATACATATATTTTACCTAAATATATCACAGGGTATACCCAAGATGGTTCCCTTTTATTTGCTGGGTACCTGGATATGATTACAAACAAGGCCTGAATAGATTCGGGATGTACGTGAAGAGTCATTCCTCCATATCAATTAGCCAACATGTTATGGCCATCAATATCGCCCACAGGGTCACTGTCCATCAACAGGGCTGCTATAATCCCTGCCTATACATAAGTGCAGCTTGTGCTTTGTGATATGTTAATCATAGTCCCTGAGAAATTGTGTCGAAGGTAAACCTACAAGGAGACATAGCCAGCAAGCATAGTTAATTGTCAAGTATTTGTATAAAAGCACCACATATCTGAAATACCACAGCAAACTCACACGATATCTGCGTACCAAGTGAAGTGTCAACTAATGCACTTTAACACAGCAACCAATAGTTAAGGAAGTATTTTTATTTTCTTCCTATATTGTCTCCTTACACTTCATATGGGTTAGCCTTGCAGCCTGGGAGTACCTCCCTATAGTTACACACTTACAGTAATAATCAAAATACCACAATTCCTTGGTTAGCCTCTCAGCAAATTAACAAGGTTACACATAGTTCAGGGATGAATTACACTCATTTGAGTGAAGCAGCATACAATATAAATAGACAGACATATGCACTCAATCAATCAATCAGGTGTTTGATAAACATGACTACTCACCGGTAAGGGTCTCAAGGCGCTGGGGGGTAGAGGGGGTCGCAGGTTCCAGTCTATCAAGGACGGGGTCTGTTGAAGAGCCAGCTTTTGAGGTTTCTTACGAAGATGGGGAGCAATGTTATCTGTCTGCGGTGGAGCAGAAGTTCGTTCCAGGCTCTGGCGTCACGGAAGGAGAAGGAGCGGCCTCCCAATATGGTGTTTCTGGTGTGGGGGACCACGGCATAGGAGAGCTGATCGTAGGGTCCTTTGGGGTACGTGCAATTTGAGTCGGCTGTTCAGGTATACTGGTCCAATGTCGTGGAGGGCCTTGTGAGCATGGATTAGCGTCTTGAAGGTGACTCAAGCTTCGATGGGGAAACAGTGGAGTGTGCGCAGGTTCTGGGAGATGTGGCAGTGTCTTGGCAGGTTGAGGACCAGTCTTGCAGCGGTGTTTTGGATGTTCTGGAGCTTGTGGGTGAGGTCTTTGTTTATTCCGGCATAGAGTGCGTTGCCGTAGTCAAGCCTGCTGGTGACCAGGGTGTGAGTGACGGTCTTTCTGTGTTTGAGGGGGATCCAGTTGAAGGTCTTATGTAGGAGTCGTAGGGTGTGGAAGCAGGAGACCGAGTTGGAATGGATCTTGCAGTCCATTTTGAGCTATGAGTCCAGGATGACGCCAAGGTTGCATACGTGGTCCGTGGGGGTGGCGGGCTTCTAAGTGCGGGGGGCCACCAGGTGTTGTTCCAGTTTGGGCCCATGATGACTACTTCCGTTTTGTTGGTGTTTAGTTGTAGGCAGCTGTTTTTCATCCATTTGGCAATGGCGTCCATGCCTTCTTGAAAGTTGAGTCTGGCAGTGTTCGGTTCATTGGATTGGGAGAGGATGAGTTGGGTGTCGTCTGCGTGTGACACAATGTTGAGTCCGTAGGTTCTAACGATGGGGCGAACGGAGCCATGCAGACGTTGATGAGCGTTGGGCTGAAGGAGGACCCCTGGGGGACTCCGCAGATGGTAGGTGTAGGGTCTGAGAGGAAAGGGGGGAGTTTAACCCACTGCGTTCTGCCAGAGAGGAAGGAGCGGATCCAGTCGAGGGTCTTGTTTTGGATCCCTGCGTTGTGTAGTCTGCGTATTACGTTGCAGTGAGAGACTGTGTGAACGCTGCTGAGAGGTTGAGGAGGATGAGGGCTGCTGATTCTTCTTTGTCCAGTAAGGTACAGATGTTGTCTGATGCGGCGAGGAGGGTGGTTTCCATACTGTGTTTTTTTCTGACGCCGGATTGGGAGGAGTCAAGAATGTTGTGCTCTTCGATGAATGTGGGGAGTTGGCTGTTGATGGCTTTCTCTATGACTTTCCCTGGGAACCGGAGCAGGGTGATGGGTCTGTAGTTTTTAAGGTCGTGGGGTCCACCAAGGGTTTCTTCAGGAGGGGGTTGATCTCAGCATGTTTCCAGTCATCTGGGAATGGGGCGGTTGCCAGAGAGCGGTTGATGGTGTGGCAGAGCATGGGTGCAATGGTGTTGGCGGCTCTGTTGAAAATGTGGTGGGGGCAGGGGGCCTTGGGGGCCCCGGAGTGGATTGACTTCATCGTATTTAGTGTGTCTTCGGTGGTGAGGGCTGTCCAGTTGTCGATAGCTGGCTTCAGGGTGTCGGGTGGTTGGTGCGGGTTCAGTGTGTTGGTTGTCTTCATCAAAGTTGTCGTAGAAGCTCTTGATTTTGTGGTGGAAAAAGGTGCTGAGTTTGTCGCAGAAGACTTGTAAGGGAAGGATGTCGTGGACTTGCTGGTGGTTTGGGCGAACTCCTTGATGATGTTGAAGAGTTCTTTGCTGTTTATGTGCATGTGTGGAGATTCTGTCTTCAATCGCTTTTTTCCTCGTTTTTCTGATGAGTTGGTGGTGGGCGTTGGTCGCGACTCTGAAGTTATTGTGGGCTTCTGTGGATTTAGTGTTCCTCTAGGCCTTTTTGAGGCGGCGGCAAGTGCGTCTGGACTCTCGAAGTTTGGTGGTGAGCCATCTAGCTTTCTTGGCGTGGGTGTTGTTGTTTTTCATGAGGGAGGCTATGGTGTTGGCGCTGTCGGAGATCCATCTGCGCAGGGCTTGGGCTACGGTGTTGGGGTTGTGGTTTTCCGCAATGTTTGGGGTGGAGTTGCTCAGTGATGAGGTTAGCTGGTCGTCGGTGATTCAGGTCCAGTTTCTTCGTGAGAGCAGGTGCTGGTGTCTGTGGATGGTGGATGTTCTGAGGGTGAAGTGGAAGCATCATTGGTCAGTCCAAGGGAGTTTGGTGGTGTGGCTGAAGGTGATGGAGTTCCCTGTTGTGAAGAGCGGGTTGAGGGTGTGTCCTCCAGAGTGCGTGGGGTCAGTCACGATCTGGCGGAGTCCAGTGTTGTGGAGGTTGTCCAGGAGGGATGTGGTGCAGGGGTCCAGTTGGTTGTCGAGGTGGAAGTTGAGGTCTCCCAGTAGGGTGTAATTGGTGGACGTGATGGCATGCGGGGAGATGATGTCCGTGATGGAGTTGGCGAAAAGTCTGCTGGCTCCAGAGGGTCAGTTGATGAGGGTTCCTTGGAGGGTGGAGGTTGGGCTAGCCAGTATCTTGAAGTTCCATCAGGTCTGTGGGCTCGTCGGGGAGTGTGCTCAGGCGGAGGGTGGATTTGTGGACGATGGCGATTCCTCCTCCCGGGCAGGTGGGGCAGTCCTTCATAGACATCCTGTACCCTTGGGGACATATGCACTGTTTGTCTCCAAGCAGTAAAAAAATTATAATATAGGTTATTCAGAGAGTGTTCCTCAAGTCACAATATGAAAGTACTCAAAACAAAATGCGGTGTTTAATACCCGAGGACTTACTCTACAGTAATTGCCATTGGTATCCCTTATTCCCATTACAAGGGAGTCAAAAATATTCTTTATGTAAACAAGGAGATCCCCATCAATAGGCTTTCTATAAGTATGCTGTGAAATACTGCTACACAAAACAAATGTGGCAGGTATATGTCATAAACAAACAATGTGGACAAACCCACTGCAAGAGGATGGCTTATTGTATATGACTGCCAAGAAACCCTGCGGGAATTGTAGGGTTTGTCATCTAACAGAACCCACAAAAAGCATACAGTTGGAACCTGACAAGACATGGAATATCAGACATCATACCAACTGCAACACCATGAATCTACCATATGAACTGCCCCTGCAGACTTACATACATCAGCATGATTGTTAGAATTGGGGGTCTCTGGTTGGTACAGGTATGTACTTGTGACAAGCAGGGTCACTCTCCTCTAAGTCAGGGCAAGGGACTTACTCCTAGAAAGAACCCCTGCTCACCTTCAAGGTAGTGTGGCACGAGCAGACAAGGCTAATCCTCAGGGCGCTAAGTTAGTTAAGCATTTATGACCACATACAGTAAACACAATGACCCACCACAAATGGACACCAAGCATAAGATTTATATAAAAAAACGTAGGTTTTACGTAATAATATAGGGTCCATTGCAGTTATTATCTCAAGACCAATATAACGTTTTAAGAATGAGGCCACAAGATGTTATTAGGCAAAAGGGTCTTTGGGAGAGAAAGAAATCTTTCTAGTTCGTGATTCAGTACTTAATCAGCAAAGTTCAAGGGGTGGAACACGATCCCCCACCTTCCTAAAGCGGGTCCTGGCCTGGTCGCACAGTTCGCGGATGACCAGGCGCTGCGAAGCGCGCTGGCGTACTCTTTGCTGGGCGAAGGCAGGGCGGCCTACTGAAGCTCACGCGCTGTGCGGTACGAAGTGCACGGCGCGGTCTGCTTTAAAGCGGGGTATGAGTTGAAACAGTGCAGCGGGGAAAACAGAACGTTGTGGACCCCGAGCCCGTGAACGGCACTGTAACTTGATTTGCGTAATGTAGCTTAGGCGCTTCGGTGCACACGGCGGTCCTGGTGGGGACGAGGCGTACTCTCGTAGTATGTGCCGGCAGGCGAAGCGCACTTTCGGATCTTTGGTGCTTGATGCTTTCCACTAGGCAGGCGCGGCACAGGACCTCCAGTATGGATCGTACTGTGGGTCTCTCCAGAGTGCGGGGTGGACTTCTCAGATCTTGGAGTGCAAAAGTGGGGCGGCCGGATATGTTACAACGTACGGGCGGTCGTCCGAGGCTGGGGATCGCGCTCCGATCCGATTCCGGTGGGAGGGGTGAGGGGGCACACCACGGGCTCCAGGAGCAGGCAGGCCACAGGGGAGAATGCGGCCCAGCCCGACCGGTAGAGAGCGACTCTGTTAGAGCGGGGCTCTCAGCGGGCAAGGGTGGCCAGGGTCCTGAGTGTCACGGCCCTAGGAGGGGGCGAGGGCACCAAGGATCACAGCTCCGGCGGGAAGGAAGCACATGGCTTGGCCAAAGATGAGCGAAAGCACAATGAGCCCAATGGTCCTGGGGCTCAGGTCAGGGGGCTAGCTCAAGATCAAGCCCTTGGAGATTGTTTAAAGCACAATGAAGCAAAGTCCTTTCTGGTCTTCTCCTCTCCTTCCTCAGCAAGGCACCACTGCAGGCCAGTCCCTTGGGATCAGGAAGAGTCTTTCCTCCTTCAGTTTCTTCTTGGTCCTTCTAGTCGAGCAGAGGTTCGTCGTGGTAAAAGAGGATCTAATTTCTTAGGAGCAGGGCTCCTACATATATACTGATTTTTTTTTGTCTTTGCAGGCCAGGGGGCAGCAGATACACATCCTAGCAGAGGCGGGCTTAAATGGTCAGGCAAGCAAATGCTAACTTTCTAAAAGTAGCATTTGCAAACACAGGATATTAAAATAAACTTTACTAAAAGAAGTATTTTATTATTCTGAGCTCAGGCATACCAAACTTGACTTTCTAACATGTTCCCTGAGCCTGCTGGGATGATAGAGTGTAATAATTCCAGCAGCCCATTCTGGCCTATGAGAACAGGTAGCCTTACAATAGTGAAAAACAAAAATGGCTGTAATTCACTATTAGGACCTGCCACACACATCAGGGCTTGTCCTACCTCATGCTTACAATGCACCCTGCCCTAGGGCCTACCATAGGGGTGACTCACATGAAGTAAAGGGAAGGTTTAGAGGCTGGCAAGTGTGTGCACTTGCCCAGCCAGCATGGCAGTACAAGACTGCAAGCAGGTTCTGCAATGGCAGACCTTAGACATATTTTAAAAGGCTGCTTCTGTGGGTGGCACAACTAGTGCTGCAGGCCCACTAGCAGTATTTGTATTTACAAGCCCTGGCACTCCTAGTGCACTTTACTGGGGACTGACAGTAAATCACATGAGCCAATTATGGAAACCAATTACAGGTACACTTTCCATTGTGAGCACTTGCACTGCGGCATGGATTGGCCATGGCGCAGTGCCCTGAGCAGCTAACACCAGCAAAACATCTTAGGCACATCAGCAAAAAGTGGAAGGGAGACTCACGCCAAGGTGCCAGGTCTAACACGTGTCCCCTGCAGCTGAAATGTGGGGAGAACTACCCTACCCCAGGGAGTTCCTCATCACTAAGGCGGAAACACCTGGCTAGACCTACAGCATTGGCGTGATCTATGCCAGGGCGATGTTCCACTGTGAAGTCCATACCCTGTAGGGAGAGGGACCACCTCAACAGTTTTGGGTTCTCACCCCTCATTTGCATCAACCATCTGAGGGGCTTGTGATCTGTCTGAACTCGGAAGTGAGACCCAAACAAGTAGGGTCTTAGCTTCTTCAATGCCCAGACCACAGCAAATGCTTCTCGCTCAATCGCACTCCACCTTTGTTCCCGAGGAAGTAACCTCCTACTGATGAAGGCTACAGGTTGGTCCCAGCCCACTCAGTCATCTGTGAGAGAACAGCCCCTACACTATGTTCTGAAGCATCTGTTTGCACTAGGAATTCCTTGGAGAAGTCAGGAGCCAGGAGTACGGGCGCCGTGCACATGGCAGTCTTCAGGGTGTCAAAAGCTTTCTGACAGGTGTCAGTCCAGATCACATTCCGGGGCTGCTTCTTAGAAGTCAGCTCTGTCAAGGGTGCAAAAATGCTGCCATACCCCTTGACAAACCTCCTGTAGTACCCTGTGAGACCCAGGTAGGCTCTATCTGCAGTTTGGGTCTGGGGGGGCTCCCAAGCCAAGATGGTTTCAATCTTGGGTTGGAGGGGCGCCACCTTGCCGCTCCCTACTTGGTGTACCAAGTACACCACTGAACCCTGCCCGATCTGATACTTGCTTGCCTTGATCATAAGGCCTGCCTTGCGCAGTGCCGTCAACACTTCCCTTAGGTGTTGCAAGTGTCCTTCCCATGTGCTGCTGAACACTGCAATGTCATCCAGGTAGGCAGCGCTGAACTCAGCCAGTCCAGCCAACACCTGCTTGACCAATGTTTGGAAGGTGGCAGGGGCATTCTTCATCCCAAATGGCATAACCCGGAACTGGAAATGCCCATCTGGCGTGGAGAATGCTGACCTCTCTTTGGCCCCATTAGTCAAGGTGATCTGCCAGTACCCAGACATTAAATCAAACGTGCTGGGGAACCGGGCAGCCCCTAACCGATCAATGAGCTCATCAGCTCTGGGGATGGGTTGCACATCAGTCTTGGTGACTGAATTGAGTCCTCGGTAGTCCACACAGAACCGGAGTTCGGGCGTGGCACCCGACGCTGCAGACTTTGGGACCAAGACCACTGGGCTGGCCCAAGGACTGCTGGAGGAATCAACCACCCCAAGAGCAAGCATTTTGGAGACCTCCTCCTTGATGCAGGCTCTGACCCTGTCAGTCCCTCTGTAAGCTTTGTGCTTTACAGGCAAACTGTCTTCTGTGTCCACATCATGGACGCACCAATCTGTGACACCAGGAACCAGGGAGAACAGATCTGGAAACTGCCCCGGCAATTGGCGGCAGTCATCCTGTTGCTCAGGAGTCAGGGTGGTTGAGAGGTTAACTCTATCCACTGATCCATCTCGCTCTGAGGCTATCAAGAGGTCAGGAAGAGGCTCGGTCTCCTCCTCCATCCCATCATCGGTTGCCAAGAGCATGCCCACTTCGGACCTCTCCAAGTGGGGCTTAAGGCGGTTAATATCTAGGACCCTCAAGGGGTTCCTGGGAGACTGCAAGTTCACCAAGTAGGTGACAGGACTCTTGCGCTTCACAACCTCAAATGGACCTGTCCACTTATCCTGAAGTGCACAAGGCTCCACTGAGGCCAAGACCCACACCTTTTGTCCAGGTTGAATCTCTACCAGAGTGGTATTTTGGTCATACCACTGCTTCATCTCTTCCTGGCTGGCTTCCAGATTTGCCTCAGCAAGTTGTCTGAATTGCCTGGTCTGGTTTCTGAAGGCCAGCATGTAACTGTATACATTCTGGGGAGGTTTCCTGGGAGATTGCTCCCAGCCTTCCTTAACCAAACTCAGAGGTCCTCTCACTGGGTGACCATACAGAAGCTCAAAGGGGCTGAACCCTAGGAACTTCTGTGGTACCTTATGGTAGGCAAAGAGAAGGCATGGCAAGAGGACGTCTCACTTACGCCTCATGGGTTCTTCCAGACCCATGATCATGCCCTTCAGAGTTCGGTTGAATCTCACAACCAACCCATTTCCTTGGGGGTGGTAAGGTGTGGTGAACTTGTAGGTTACCCCACACTCTTGCCAAAGGGATTTCATATACTTGGATATGAAATTGGTATCCCTGTCAGACACCACCTCAAGAGGGAATCCCACTCGGGAGAAAATTCCCATCAGTGCTCGTCCCACCATGGGGGCCGTCACTGTCCTCATAGGGATGGCTTCAGGGTACCGGGTGGCATGGTCCACCAAGACTAGGATGAACCTGTTGCCCATGGCTGTCCTGGGGTCCAGAGGCCCAAAAATGTCAATTCCCACTCGCTGGAATGGGGTACTGACCACAGGGAAGGGCTGGAGAGGAGCCTTCTGCTTCTTCCCACTCTTCCCACTTGCCTGGCAAGTCTGACAGGTCCTGCAATGAACATCTAAGCTCTTGCGCATTTGGGGCCAATAAAAGTGGGTGACACGCCTTTCAAAGTTCTTGTCCTGCCCCAAATGTCCTGCTAATGGAACATCGTTAGCCAGCCCCTGTAGGAAGGCTCTGAACTTCTGGGGTACCACCAGCGCACGGGCTGACCCAGGTTCAGCAACCTTAGGCTCTGAATACAGGAGGTCATTCTCCCAGTAAATGAAGTGTGTACCGGACTGACTACCATTGGCCAGGTCTGCAGCTTCCTGCTGCACACCCACGAGATAGGGGCATTCTCTCTGCTCCCTGCAGAATTCCTCCCTGGAGGGGCCTCCTTCTTTCTGCCAATGGGTCAGCTCAGGCAGGTCCCTCAGTTTGGCTATATGTTCCCCGGTAGGCTCCAGGGCATCCCCCTCAAGGTCTGCTGCTTCCTGGGCCATGGGAACTTCAGGGGCTGGTCTCCCGCGCCCCCTACGCCCTCCCTCTAATGCCGATTCCTGGGCCTCTCCCTCAGGCTCCAGTACCTCTTCAACACCCCTACTGGCTGCCATTGACCGGGTGGTCACACATGCCAAGTCGGGTAAACGCACCATCTGTAGGTGAGTTGTCTTCTCCACCTTTTATCAAGGGGAGCTCTCCAAGTCATTCCCTAGCAAACAGTCTACAGGCATGGCAGTTCTCACAGCAACCTAGCAACCTGCAGAGTACCAGAGACCCCCCCACTCAAAGGGGATCTGAGCCATTGGACAACAGCTCTCTAAGTTGTCAGCATTAACAACCCTGCAGTAGGCATGGGGTACAACCTGCTCTTGAGACACCAGGTGCTGCCGGACTGCAGTCACACTGGCTCCTGTGTCTCTAAGAGCCTCCACTTTCTTTCCATTGACGGTCACTACTTGCCCATATTTCTTAGTGTTGGAGGGTAAGTAGTTCTCTGGGACCATCTCACTGTCTCCTAAAGAGACTAGGGTCATCAGAACGGGATCCCCAACCACTTGGACTGCTACTTCCTCCACAAAATTAACACTAGCTATTTGCCGGGGGGGGCACCAGTGGGTGCGGGTTTTCCAAACAGGCGACATTTAGGGTCAGTGGCAATATGACCCAGGTCACCACACCTGAAGCAGGTGATGGACCCTCTCTGAGCAGGTCTATCTGTCGGGGCCCCGGTCGGTTTGGGGGGTGGGGGAGGCTGAGAACCTTTCCCTTGGGGATTACTTTGGGGGCCTTTTTGGAACCCTTTCTGTTTACCCCTGTCCCCCCCACTCTTCTGCTGGGGACCCTGCCCACCCTTGGCTGCGTCTCCCACTGGACCCTTGTGGACCCTGGTGCTGAGCCAGCGGTCCGCCTCCTCAGCAAGCTTCCTCGGGTTGGTCAGCTTGCTATCTATCAGGTGCTGGCGTAGCTCAGGAAAACAATTACTAGACAAGTGCTCCACGCCATTAAATCAAGAAGCCCTTGAAAATCATTCACCTTGCTACCCTTCACCCAACCATCCAGTGCTCTGCAGAAAAAGGTTACATACTCCACATAGGTACCCCCAGGAATCTTAGTACAACCCCTGAATCTCTGTCTATACATTTCAGGATTTAACCCAAACCAGGTCATTAAGGCATCTTTCATGTGGGGATAAGAGTTGTGAACTTCAGAGGGTAGATCTAGCAGAGTGTCCCGCCCCTCAGTAAGGAACCGCCTCCACAACCCCGCTCCCCAATCTTTCTCTGGGACCCGGTGGGAGGACATGGCTACCTCGTACGCCCGGAACCACTGTCCTATGTCATCTCCTTTAAAGTACTCCTTTACTACTTCCTTAGGCGTGTACACCCTTGACTCTACCTGCACCGGTGCTGCCACCAGGAGGAGTTGTGTCCAAACTTTTAGCTTTCAGCTCCAACTCCTTCAATCTCATGTCATGATCCATTTGTTGCTTTCTCTCTTCCATTGCCAATCTTTGTTTCTCCATTTCAATTTGTCCATTTAATCTTGCCATCTCTATTTCATGGGCCCGGGTCACTGCCCTGTCTGCCACTTCCTCTGGCGACAGGACTCTGCTGACATCAACAAGGCTTTGCGGTGGTTCCACTATCACCGAATTCAGTGGATCCCTTGACTCCTTCCAGGCACTCAGCACCTTGATGAAGTGGGGTTTCCTGTTGCATCCAGAGTGGGCAACTCTGAACTTCTTGCAGTAGCCTTTCAATTGCTCTACTGTGTACACCTCCAGTCCCTGGTCTTCCCAATCTACGTCATCAATTCCAGAGATAATGGAGGGTGCTCTGTCAGCAGGGAGTGAGCCAGGCATGACTTCAGTAATTGGAGATCTCTCAGCAAAATTCAAAACAAACAATAAATCTGTGGCTGCGTTATAGGTCTGCTCTCACTGCGTGGCGATCAATAATTTACTGCACATAAATCATAAATGCAAATTTGAAAAATCCCACCGCTGCCACCAATGTTAGAATTGGGGGTCTCTGGTTGGCACAGGTATGTACTTGTGACAAGCAGGGACCCTCTCCTCTAAGTCAGGGCAAGGGACTTACCCCTAGAAATAACCCCTGCTCACCCTCAAGGTAGTGTGGCGCGAGCAGACAAGGCTAATCCTCAGGGCGCTAAGTTAGTTAAGCATTTACGACCACATACAGTAAACACAATGACCCACCAAAAATGGACATCAAGCGTAAGATTTGTATAAAAAATACGTAGGCTTTATGTAAAAATATAAGGTCCATTGCAGTTATTATCACAAGACCAATATAACGTTTTAAGAATGAGGCCCCAAGATGTTATTAGGCAAAATGGTCTCTGGGAGAGAAAGAAATCTTTCTAGTTCGTGAATCAGTACTTAATCAGCAAAGTTCAAGTGGTGGAAGACGATCCCCCACCTTCCTAAAGCGGGTTCTGGCCTGGTCGCACAGTTCGCGGATGACCAGGTGCTGCAAAGCATGCTGGCGTACTCTTTACTGGGCGAAGGCACGGCGGCCTACTGAGGCTCACGCGCTGTACGAAGTGCACCGCGCGGTCTGTTTTAAAGCGGGGTTCGAGTTGAAACAGTGCATCGGGGAAAACAGAACGTTGCGGACCCCGAGTCCGTGACTGGCACTGTACCTTGATTTGCATGATGTAGCTTAGGCGCTTCGGTCCACACGGCGGTCCTGGTGGGGACGAGGCGTACTCTCTTAGTACGTGCCGGCGGGCAAAGCGTGCTTTCGGATCTTTGGGGGCTTGATGCTTTCCACTAGGCAAGCGCGGCACAGGACCACCAGTACGGATCGTACTGGGGGTCTCTCCAGAGTGCAGCGCGGCCTTCTCAGATCTTGGAGTGCAAAAACAGGGCGGCCGGATACGTTACAACGTACGGGCGGCCGTCCGAGGCTGGGGATCGCGCTCTGATCTGATTCCGGCGGGAGGGGTGAGGGGGCACCCTACCGGCTTCAGTAGCAGGCAGGTGACAGGGGAGCAGGTGGCCCGGCCCGACAGGTAGAGAGCAACTCGGTTAGAGCGGGGCTCTCAGCGGGCAAGGGCGGCCAAGCTCCTGAGTGTCACGGCCCTAGGAGGGGGCGAGGGCACCAAGGATCACAGCTCCGGCGGTAAGGAAGCACACGGCTTGGCCAAAGACGAGTGAAAGCACAATGAGCCCAATGGTCCAGGGGCTCAGGTCAGGAGGTTAGCTCAAAATCAAGCCCTTGGAGATTGTTTAAAGCACAATGAAGCAAAGTCCTTTCTGGTCTTTTCCTCTCCTTCCTCAGCAAGGCACCACTGCAGGCCAGTCCCTTGGGATCAGGGACAGTCTTTCCTCCTTCAGTTTCTTCTTGGTCCTTCTAGTCGGGCAGAGGTTCGTCGTGGTAAAGCAGGGCTCCTACATTTATACTGAGTTTCTTTTGTCTTTTCAGGCCAGGGGGCCTGAGCCTGGTTCAACCCAGTTTTGGAGCACTCTGTTTACAGGAAGCTGCCTTCTTCCTTCAGGGTGCAGGGCAGGGACATCAGACGCTCTGCAGGAGGTTAAGCCAGCAATGTGGTGGCAGAGCACAGCCCTATTCAGAGTCAAGGGGCACTCCTCCCACCCATCCTGGGGGTAATCCCTCTATTCACCACCTTGCAGCCCAGACTGTCACCTGTAATTCCCCAGCCCTGTCACTCACAGAAACCAGACAGCAGATACACACCCTAGCAGAGGCGGGCTGAAATGGTCAGGCAAGCAAATGCTAACGTTCTAAAAGTAGCATTTGCAAACACAGGATATTAAAATAAACTTTACTAAAAGAAGTATGTATATTCTGAGCTTAGGCATACCAAACTTGACTTTCTACCATTTTCCCTGAGCCTGCTCGGATTATAGAGTGTAATAATTCCAGCAGCCCATTCTGGCCTATGAGAACAGGTAGCCTTACAATAGTAAAAAACGAAAATGGCTGTAATTCACTATTAGGACATGCCACACACATCAGGGCTTGTCCTTCCTTATGCTTACAATGCACCCTGCCCTAGGGCCTACCATAGGTGTGACTCACATGAAGTAAACGGAAGGTTTAGAGGCTGGCAAGTGTGTGAACTTGCCCCGCCAGCATGACAGTACCAGACTGCATGCAGGTTCTGCAATGGCAGACCTTAGACATGTTTTAAAAGGCTGCTTCTGTGGTTTGCACAACCAGTGCTGCAGGCCCACTAGCAGTATTTGGTGCACTTTACTGGGGACTGACAGTAAATCACATGAGCCAATCATGGAAACCAATTACAGGTACACTCTACATTGGGAGCACTTGCACTGCGGCACAGATTGGCCGTGGCGCAGTGCCCTGAGCAGCTAACACCAGCAAAACATCTGAGGCACATCAGCAAAAAGTGGAAGGGAGGCTCACGCCAAGGTGCCAGGTTTAACAATGACCAGCCGCAAAATCAAGACCCGAATATGCGAGCACCAAAGTACCATCCAATGTAAAAGGAATACGACACGCATGACCAATCATTTATCAGAGGTTGGATAAACCACCAATGATATGCGGTGAGTCATTATCGAAACACTTGACACCCACCTACCCTAACCTACAGAAACATCTCCTGGAGAAACAACAGCGGTGGGTTTGCCACATATCCACCCATCTCATGGGCCCCAATGAGAACATTCCCTGGAATTCCCTGAACAAACCCCCTTAAGTTATCACTCTATCAAGATGG
This sequence comes from Lissotriton vulgaris, assembly GCF_964263255.1. NCBI lineage: Eukaryota > Metazoa > Chordata > Amphibia > Caudata > Salamandridae > Lissotriton > Lissotriton vulgaris. Next base: position 97,215,906 of record NC_141696.1, read on the forward strand.
ACTACCTTGCACCTTCATGACTTTTTATCTTTATGTACGATTTAGATGCACCGAGATACCACACTTAAACATAGCTGTATACCCGCACACAGCTATCTATCGGCATATGATATCCTGGCCAATATCCCCTGGCATTGTTTTATCAAATGAATGGCGCATAGTGACAACCTCATTACGGGGGGGATCTCATATACACTATGAGGACTCACCTCCCACGAGAAACATTGTGATGAAACCCTGGATTGAACATGCAACCACATCTGGTTTTCCCCTTTTAGTTACAGCACATGCATATTGTAACCTCCACTCAGATCTGTAATCTCAATTGTGCTCATACTGCCACTCTGTCAATACATCTCTTCAAATTAGTGCACTACACTCATATGCAATACACTGTCCTGCAAGCAGTTTAGCCTTCCCATTACAGTGTGTCCCACGCTCCACACGTGTAGGTGCTTATGTACACACACCTCCGTAAGCAAGCTGTCTCAGTATCTGAAGCAGGTCCACTGCGGGGGTCCAGTAACATCCAGGACCACAGCGAGACCAGAATAGGTGCCTTCAGCGGGTGCTCCATCTTGGTGAAGTAAGAACTTACCATTACCTTTCTAAGCACTGCAATGCGTCTCCATAGCAGAGACAGTTTTCACTCACTTTGACACTTCCAAGTCTACTTCTGCTAACATTTCTTCCCACATCTCGCCCACAGTGTATGACTTCAGGGTCCTGCTATAAGCTACTAGCAACACGTAACCAGTGTAAATATGTTGTTTTTCACTTACAAGTGTCACTCGCAATCATTTTTAATCATCTATCTGACTTAATTAATGCATGGCCGCCGCACTGCCAGACTAACGCCTGCATCGGCACCCACGCCATGTATTCGTAAATATAAGGCTAAATGAGCACTCATGGCCACCACTGGGCTCTCCAAGCCCTTTTTTTTGTTGTTTGAGCGTAACACCAACATGCAACAAACTTGCTATGATCAGTAGAATGTTGCATGCAAAGGGTGCACAATATACCTGAACAGCATGCATTACCGGTGTCCCACCTGGTTCGTACCATTTACCGACTCACAACAGTGCCAACTTACCTGAGATAAGCAAGTGGCACATGATTACTGCAAGGAAGACTGCATTTTATACTGCATGTAATGAAACATTCATGTTATATTTGTCTTGTCTGTTTGTCTTTCTTTTTCCCAACTGGTTTTTTACTTGTGGGTCCATGAGTATACAGACACCACTCACCAAACAACACACCTTAGAGTGTGTGTTGATAATCACAATTCACGTGGCGTACTTTTGCCACTCCCTCACATTACTCACCTACGCACTTGGTCCTGATGAATGCCCCTCCACTTTTTATGGGGCTGAAACATGTAGATCTATTTTCAGGGACAACAAGGAGCATTTGTTCTCCACAGTTGCCTGTACATTCTATTTTCACCTTATCCTGGTCCGCTAAGAATAAAGTTTAATTAGTAAGGATTCCCAGAGATATTTTTAACTTTCACAACTTCCAACACCTATCACACAACACCAACTCAGCTGAAACCAGGCGTCGCAGCACAACCGGGTGGCATTCGAATAACCAGTTGAGACCCCAATGATGAACCAGGTTGTTGGGTGAGGGGTCTTTTAACAAACCTTAGGGTTTCTTGGCACTCATATACAAGTGAGCCGTCCTCTTGCAGTGGGTTCTTCCAAATTGTTTGTTTATTACTTATCCTGGGGATAGGACGTACCGCTACATTATCCCTCCTCTCTCCTTGTTTACCCACAGGTATATGTCATCCAGCTAAGTCAGGACAGGGCACTTCGACAACAATAATTTGAGCCTTACTATGTCGAGGTATGGTTGTAGAAAGATCCCTGATTAAATTTGACTGGCTGGGTAAAGCTCCAAGGGCCAGATGTATGACCGTTTTTTTGTGGTCACAAACGAGAAATCGGCCCATTTGCATCCGCAAAATAGGTCTGGCCCATATACAAACTATATTTTACAAACTCGCAAAATAGGGTTTGCATCTTGCTATTAGGAAGGGGCCTGCCAAGGGCGTCCCTTCCCATGGGGCACAGGGTCAAGGATTTGCATATGGCCAGGTCTAAACTGGGGTGGAATGGTGAGCAAAAGAATAATGGATGTAATCCAGATCTCTTGAATGGGGGTCAAAGTTTTGATTTGTTCTGCATTCCGTCCATCAATGATGTGTCTTTTGCTTCCTCACCCTAATTGCGCTGGGTATGCCCAGATGTGGGTCCCAGGCTCACTGTGCAACAAATCTAATTGACTACACTTCCTTATCGACCAGTTTGCACTTCAGTGGGTGGCATCCCCAAACATCATACCCAGCCCCAATCAACTTCACTTCCTTAGCAAAATGTGCTCGGAAGGAAACTTGAGACAAGCACTTTAAACACATTTGAAGCATCTTTTGCACAGCGTGCACCTTGTAACTGACAATGTAAAGAGTCTTGTTCTTAACTGATAATGCCGCTCTTTTTAATTAGATCCAAGCAACTACAAAATGTTTCTATGATTCCTGCAAGGTACTACTATCAGATGTGCATGTGTTGCACTGTATTTAATTGTGTGTATTAATCGTTTTTTTTACTGTATTACAACGGTTTTCAGTAACTACGCAAATAAAATAAATGTAACTTAACTGACTGCCACAGTCCGCCAAGCATATTTCAACTTTCCTCACCGCCACTGATTTCATCCAGGTCTTTCCTCTTTGAAAACAATGGCGGTGCAGGTTCGATGCCCCGACCCCTGCAGACCGGCTCTCTTATAGTGCTGTTTTTTCAACTTCCTATCTCCCAGCTGTCAAGCCCTCACCCTCACACTATGCTGCACCAAGAAAGAAACAATTTTACTGACCTGGTCAGTAAACTGCTATCCTCCCTGCACAGCTCTGCCTAGTAGCTGCTGCACCTTTGAGGTCCATTGGCCCTTGTTGATTGGTGGTTCGAGGCACTCTCCACCTGCAGGCTCCCACTTGTGCCTCATCCCTGGTGGTCAAGAGGGGAGCCTCTTTACTCTGCTGCTGGTCTGCCTTCTCTCTCCTTGTGTTTTCTGCCTCTTTTTCATTCTCTTTATTTTCTGCGTAATGCCCCTGCTGCTGATCGACACCTGTGGAACCAAGTTTCCCGCTTCCCACCTCCCAGGTATCTAGCCCTCCCCCACACTACATTAGTGGTGGCCCTACCACTGTGCCCCAAAGGGCCCGTATGTGTCTGGACAGGGCCCAGGTTCTCAACCGTCCATCAATACGATGCCAGCACCCTCCTCACCCTCAACATTGGACACCATGCCACCTGCCACCTAGTGTTGCTGAAGAACAACCAAGAACCCTTCTCCTGCCAAAACTGCAGCTGCACCCACATCCACCTCTGCACTCCAGATCCTCTTGCAGCACGGCCAAGTCACAGCACACCCACTGGCTCACCTGGATCCTCCTCAACACACGCTCTCTCCACAAACATGGCACAAAAATCTGGGACCTCCCCGACTTCCGCTCCCGCAGCATCATCTTCCTCATGTAAACCTGGCCAAACTCCAGCTCTGGCCCGCACATCGCCACCGAGATCCTCGATGGCTACAAGATCACCCGCAAGACAGCACCATCTGAAAGGGAGGAGGCATCGCCATTGTCCACAAGATTATCCTCTACCTGACCACACACTCAGGTGGCCTGACAACCCTGTAACCTCTCCACTTCGAGGTTCAGACCAACCGCAACACCATACTCCTAACCACTCCCATCCATCATCGACTCCATCATCAACTTCAACGTACCACAGAACCTCGCATATACTGATTACATCCTACTTGGCAATCTCAACTTTCACCTGGACAACCCCAATGACCAGAACACTGCATCCCTTGTGGAGAACCTTACCAACATCGGACAACTAGTCACCTCCCTGACCCACGCAGGGAGTTGAACAGTGTGTTGCTGTTCGCACATGATTTAGAATGCAACCAAACTTCAGGACTGTGTAGTGCTGTTCCCATGAGCCTTTGGTGCACATGGACACACTCTATGTTCCCAAAGCAAAGCGAATGGCTGTGATGGCAAACTCTGCCTGTACACAGAACTCCGCATAACGTGGCTGAGCTCAGCATAGTAGGATTCTGCAAAATCATCTCACCCCTAGTCTCTGCAAGAGATCCCTGATAACATTTTATAAAGAATTATCATCTGATGACATATCAGTGTGCATGATTGGTCCTGGTGTTCCACTAGAGTACCTAACAAGCCTGGTCATGCTCCATGTGCCACCAGTATTCCAAGTCACCACATTCTTCTTTATAGCAGTAATAATGAAAGGGCCCATGAATCTAGACATGCCCTTTTTTCCCACCTTGGCTTCTTCAGCAAGATCTGGTCACCCACGTTCCATTTCTCATATCTGACTTATTTCTTCTCATCATACCTTTTTTAAGATTTTTGTTGATACAATCTAACACTGGCTCTCTTCTCTTTTTCATCCAGAATCCCTACCCTCCTGGATGGTAATCACACAGATTTAAGCTTGGAATTAGCTACTCTGCCCCTTAATGCCCCAAAAGGAGACCTCTGTGTTATAGCATTTAGAGCAGTATGGTGTGCCCACCATGTTTCTCTCAGAACACTTTTAAGAGAGACTCTGGTTTCCAATGCTCTTTGTGTACAACCCCTTACTACTCTATTTATACGCTCTGTCAAATCATTGGCCCGTGGTGTATAGAAAGATGTTCTTTAATGCACTATTCCCAGTTCTCCTAAAAATTACTGCTTCGCCTGTGAAATAAGCTCTATCCCATTATCAGTAACAAGTCACTTGGGCAACCCCTGACTCACAAACACATCCTTAAGAAATTCGGACACTGTCCAGGTGTTAACTACACTTACACACCTGGTCTCTACCCATTTAGATGTGTGACCTACCAAAAGAAGCACAAACTCTCTCCAGATCAGAGCAACTCAAAGGGACCCATCTGTTCTAATACCCTCTTAGACCAAGATTCATCAAAGGAGGTCATGTGTCTTTAATCTCAATCTGATTTCACCTGTTGATATGCTTATGAGAGATTCAAGGCAGTAAAAGTCTTAGCCCCCTTCGGCTTGCTGATGGACTTAGAAATATTGGGAAGCGGTTGGCGGTCTACCCATTAGCATTCATTGAGAGCACGCAAGTTCACACATATTCTGATGGTTTTATCCCCATCCTTGGGTTCTAAAACCACTGGCACCAACCACTCACATGCCTTAAATTCCTCGATCACTTCCACTTAAAACAGTCTCCCGAGTTCCTCTTTCAATGTTTCAATTATCATGTTTGGTAATTTCTGCACTTTATGGACACATGACCTAACTCCTTTTCTTAAGATGATTCGGTGCCCAAAATCTTAGATCAGACCTAACGTGTAACAAAACACCTCTGGTAAGTCTCTGCATAAATGTTCCCCATCTCCAGAGTAGTCAATAAGCATTGCTTGATCTCTTGTATTGCAAGAACTGGGATTTAAAATATTTCTAAAAACTTCAACTCTTGGTACAACAGTTTGACACAGGTAACACAATACATAATGTCATGTTGCCTAAATAACGTGTTGAAATCCTCATTCTTTCATCAATGCTGCTTGTTGAAATTATCAATTCTTCATAAACGTTCCATTGATCCAGAAAGGGGAGCTGGTGGTGTAGAATGCTTGTCCTCCATCAAGTACAGCTCCTCACCAGTATTGAAATCCCAGTCTCAATGTGATTTAAGTAGTTTATTGTAATGAACTCAACACCACAAATATTTACAGCATGCCAGCTCAGCTCAGAGACTCCAATAGCCACAACTTAGAATTCTCATAACAGAGTCTCTTAACATTTGCAGCAGACACTGCCTGTTTCTTAACACCTTGGGTGCTTGAGAGATTTTCCTCCTGTGCTGCATTCCCTGATTTACCATTGTTCATGACGAGCTCAGCTGAGCTTGTCATGAGCATCGAAGGGGTTAAAGGTACCAAGAATAGGAGATTAAAAAAATGACTATGAAAATCAAGACACATGCAGACAGTAAATCAGTCGAACATTAGTCAAACATATGTAGAGGTTGAGCCTGGTAAGGATAATTTATAGTCTATAGCCAAATTTGGATATATAAAGACAGGCACAAAACGTCCTGGGTATGTTGTTTCAGGAGTAAAGGATTTTAAAGAGTTAGAAGTGACAGGTGATTGGGAAACTATTCAAAAGGGATTTGTTTCAGTAGGTTGATGATTTTTGAGCTTGGAAAGTGGAATTATGCATGCCATTTCTAAACCTCCTTTGATAATTGTGTTTGTGTGATAGTCCTATTCCTGGTCTTTAAGGGATATCAGCATGCAAATGTCAGACAGGGAGTACTGGGAGTAAAGTGCAAGAGAGCAGATGTGGAATTAGGAAAAGGTCAGGGCAGATATTTAGATGATTTGAAGAGTCTAGTCAAAAGATGCTCAAGACCACCAGGTTATTATTAGTCTAATCTGATTACGGTCGGATTCTAATCTGTGATGCTTGATCACAATCAGAGGGGGAATTGGACTAACATAATTTTGGCTTTACCCTTTAAGTATGCTTAGGCCACATATATTTACCTTTGGCCTTATGTACTCATGTGACGCTATGATACTAAAGAGGTATGGTGCACCAAAGGTATAGAAAGTGCATTTATTGTGTGTTTCGACATGTATGTGTGTGTGTGTGTGTGTGTGTGTGTGTGTGTGCGTGTGTGTGTGTGTGTGTGCCTTTTTATGTTTTTCTTTTTCAGAAACGTCTGGATTGCTGATACTTATCTTCTATAGGTTTACATTGTAAGGTGGTGTGCTAAAATACAATTATTGCAGTGCATTCACTAGGGATTAGTGAGAATGAATCATATGTGTTCAATACTTTCTATATAAATTGTGACCAGCTGCTGTATGTTAGATAAAAGCACATTGTATTTTTAAGATAGTGAGGTGAGAAAGAACTGGGAAAATCAAATAATGTTAATGAAGAACAAAGGGAATGTTACTAGTTGATACTATCAGCTGAAGGGAGGAACTCAAGCACTTAGAAAGCAGAGACTGGAATTTGTGAGTAGCATTCAAGACGCCAAGTTTATCTCTGATAACTGCAAGAGTACTGTGATCTGCATGAGGTCATATTTCTCAAATGTTCTTTTTGCATTTTAATAAGTGAACCCACCTTGGGGTTAGGCAGACTTCCTTTAGACCAGGAGAAGTACAGACCTCTCTTGACATCTTTGGTTGTGTGGCATTATGTTATATATGACTCCTTACCTGTGAACTTCTACAGAGATGCTGATGCTATAACTTTCTTGCTTCCTTTATTTAATAGGGTTTTACCTATTCTTATTTTATTGTAGAGTTTAGTAGATGTTGTGAATCTTTTCCCTATATGGGGAGAAGGATCAAAACCATGTGTCTAGTCATCAAAGCTTTTTTCTTATATAGTTTTCTTATATTGTGCATAGCTGCAAAGAGATCCTTATTTGCTCTTTGCTGCTGAGGACAAATATTGTACGCTACTTTGGTCTTCCTTTAATAATGCTGAATTTTTATATTATGTTCTTGAGATTGATTTATATTACTGTCTCTCAGTTTGTAATGCATCTTTTAACTTCAAGTTACTGACCTTAACACTGTGCTGCTAATGAACACACTTAGCTTTAAGATTTAAATTGTCATTAACTCCTTTTTCTCAAAGTTTACTAAAAAGGTCAATTTACTAGAATTGGACTGGAAGAAGCAACCTAGAGTATTTTCAGTTTTTTGGAATTTGAATAGACTTACAGTTAGACTTACAGTTAAAGAATGCTTCTGCGTGTGACCCTTGCTAATGAGACCTGATATTTGCCTGAGGTGTGGGCTGCCTGAAGGAGTGCATTCGATTTTCACCACATTTTAGTATTTGAGACGTAATGCCATTTTGAAATAAGCAGTGTTTCAGTTGGTCAGTTGACACATTTATCCACTGTGAGCCTGGGATATGGTCCATTTCTCAATCTTGAACCCCATAGACTGTACCTGAGTTTGCACAACTTGTTGTCTGCCATTTGTTGTGACACTAGGGACTGCAACAAGCATTTGCCATATACAATATAGTTAGACAATCACAAAATATATAGATATTTCAGCAATAAACATCCAGCACTTAGATCAAGTTTTTAAAGTACATTCTTCCCCAACCTGCTCATATCTTCTACCGACCATACATTCTGCAGCAATGACTCAAGCTACCCCTTGTCAATAAATATTCTATCCATAGATTCAAGGAACATATTGAAAGAGGACAGCATAAGATTTGCATCATGCATTTCTGGAAGTCAATTAATTTCTTTTAAAGTCTGTACACAGCCATGTTTAAGTTTTGTGAATTAAAAGACTTACAGAAAACAATAAGTTCATTTAACTGCACAGTGTGTTTCAGAAAAAAATAATGAGCATATTAATAGGAGGGAATGATATAGGAAATAGACAAACAAATCATAGCTAGCCATCAGACAGTTTAAGAACATGCCTATGTCTAAAATAAAGCACCTGTGTTATCAGATACACAGTACTGAGGGAGTGCAAGCACAGTGCAATGCCTTGCAGTATCACTCCAGGGAATGGAGATCGGCTGTGTGGATACAATTTTACAATGGGAAAATCTGCTTGAAAATCACAATTGCATAGGGTTTAATGCTCATGTTTATCACTTTGCATAAGACAAAACTGTGGTGGGTTTATATGCTGACAATGCAAATTCAAATCTTATTAGCTAACTTTAGACCTCACTTTCTTCTCTTTAATTAAGGTCCTCGATCTGGTAAGAACATATTTTTATTACTTACTCTCTTTACTTAACATTATATCATTGATGGTTGACGTTAGCGGCCCATTGCCGGTTTGCTAGTGTCACAGAAAATATGCCAGTAATGTCCTCTACCATAGAGCTATATGATGTTTACTATTGGGACACAAAGGGTCCTCTTAGAAAAGAGGGATTTCATTTTCACTACTTTAGTTTTTGTCTGCTCTGAGTAAATACAATATTTATAAAGAAACAACTGGGTTTGCATTAAATCCATGGACCTTGTCATTTCTATGACACCAGTAACAGCAATTTCTAGCTACATTAGAATTAAAGGGCAACTCGCAATGACCCTCTTAAAATGACAATTTCAAAATGAAGTTTTGAATGTTAGGTATCAATTGGCATTTGTTTTTCAGTTAGTCCCAGTGTTTAAATGGCTCTGATAATGTTTACCTGGGTGCATCTAATAAGCCCTTGGATCCCTTGAGGTCAATACCATTATTTCTGACGGATAACGGTGCATTGTAACCTAGTTGGTGAGGTTCCACAAAAAGCTGTGAAACCAGGTGAAAATAGTGTCTCAGAGATCCAAGCCATCCAGGTGCTCTGGAAACACCTAGAGGCAGATTTACTTACATTTGATGCAGTGCAACACAACAAGACAACTGGCAGCGCTGCATCAAATGGAGAGGACAGAAATGTGTCACATGTACTAAGATGAGGTGCTTTCCTACAATCTCTCTTCCCTGGTATCTTCACTGCTGCTTCTCTTCACACCCATCCAACGACTACGCTCCCTAGTTAGACACTAATGCAGGCTTGCCCCACTAAATTCCTACCTTATAAGACATTTCTATTCAAATATTTTTCTAAGTCTGAAGGTAAGAGCTGACACTTCTTGCATCCAACCCATTCTTTATCACAGTTGGCCTTAACTTTTGACGTTCAACGGGTGTCACATGACTAGATATACTCAGTTGGCACTTTTATCTTTCAGGCGCTATTTTAAGCCTTAAACTTAAAAAAAATCATAACTATGTTTCTACTGATTGGCTGTTTGTCATTTTGATGTCAAATAATGTATCAACATGTACTCTATTTTCAAAACTGGTTTGGGATTTTTCTGGTGTTGTGTTCTCACATAATTGCTGTTTGTGTGCTGCACAAATATTTTACATATTAAAACAAACAATTGTACAAAATTATGAGGTCTGTAAAAGTACTAGCAAAGTGTGGACAACCACTACTGGCTGTTTTAGCAAAAAGAAAAATACTAATGGGAAACAGAACTAGTGACTACCCCCATGTCTCTAACCTTGGGCATATCCCTTTACAGGATGAAATCCCTCACTCACCAAAGGCGACATGCTTCCTCATTTGGGATTCTCCTCCCAGAGGAAAAACCTTGTTCCTCTGGGGGCTACAACCCCCTCTCTGAGAGGGAGGAGCTCAGGGATGTTTAAAATATAGTATAGGATGTTCTAAATCCACAAATGAAGAGCTAATAGTATGAGTAAAGGCGCAGCGCAAAATATTATCAAAACTGTGAGAAAAATGAAAATAAAACTAGCTCAAGGACGTCAAAAAATCTTTATTGTGAGACGTACTTCGCCAGGATTAAAAAAGCAGGACAGCAACGGTCTAAATTCAAAACCGTGATGGTAAAATGAAACCTAATTGGTCAACATGTTTCAGCCATGTGGCCTAAAATTAGGCTAGGCTTTCATCAGGACCTAAGATGCTGCTGCACTAACAGTGTGTAAGGGATATAACAAAAGGGACACGCATTTCCTTAATGTGCCTGTTACAAGGACATTACCAATAATCAACCAAGAAAGAAAAAATCAACATGAATGAAATGATTATAGGTATATCAAAAAGACTACTTGTGTTTCACATAAAAAATAATAAGAAAAGACAAAGATGCACTCACCCGTAACTACTGAGTAAGTCACCACACCTCTACCTGACAACCGTTCAGGAAAGGGCACAGCTCTAAAAAAGATGGTAGCAACCATTTGTTAGTAGTGACATGTCTTATTGCAACCAAAGAGGAGTGTCACGAATTTAATGACTTTGTAGTTCACCCTACAGGGGATTTTGGGTGTTGCTTGACCACGGCTCATACCCGAGTCAAACAACAACCCAATTTCTCACACATGAGATTCAGTAAATGTCTGTTTCTAATTTCTCTTTATAATTTGATACTTGTGACACACCCAGTGGCCAAGTATAAAGAAAACATGTCAGAACTCAACTTTTATGAGTTATTCCATTCGAGTACCGACATCACAATTCCTAGAAAGCATGTATACAACCTCCACTATTATCACACAGAGTGGGCCAATACCCCAAATGATGTCCCAATCAATAGCATAACTGACATCACTGAGAATTTTGAACAGACTGTAACATCAACCATGGCATGTAGGTCAACTCTGCCCAGTCAACCCAAAAACTGAAATGGAGATAATATTGAAAAACTATTTGACAAAAAGCCTGAACTAGAATGTCAAATGTTTCCAGCTACCATATCTGCTAAAGGCAATCTGGGTTGTTTTGAACCCACTTAAGGTACTTTTCATCTTCCTCCAGATGCTACTCCCTACTTTGTAATACTGCAGAGTGTCCCTAAATTAGAATCACAAACCAAAGAAAATTGGCTGGACTTAAATAAAATGTTGCTGATTTGTTGGTGCATTGTAATTATGACATACTTTATCTTTTTCCAGAAATGATCACAGTCAGAAGGGTAAATTGGGTTGTGCATTTGCAGAAGACTGATCATGGTGATTGTATGGTAATACACTTTAGAGAGTGTGGTTAAATCCCTGCTTTTTAATTTAGATAGAAGACATCATCAAGGTCAGCTTGAGAGGAGGATCACCGCAGTGCCACTAGACATCTTTTATAGACTTCAGAACATCTGTGAAGAATTATGGGTCAAATTATAACCCATAGACTAGGTTTTCCTGGATCTGGTACTTCAACAATATTAACTAATAGATATGCACCCCTCTTAAATCTTGGTGAGCAGGATTGACTGCAAGATACTGATAAGGTGCTAGAAAAAACAAGAGACGTAGGGAAAGCAGGAATAAAAAACAAAGTAAATAATAAGGAATGGCAAAAATATATAAGCACGGTACACCTATTGTTCTTACAAGAGACATGACAGATACAAAGTTTCTCGGTTGATGGTTTTGTGACAACTACCACTCCTGCAATTCCGTCAGCACATGGGCTGGTAAAGGATGGCTTTGCAATCTTACTTTTAAATACACCACTGGTAAAACTAAAGAAAACATAATGCAAATCCCCATTTTTCCAGCTGGCTCTCCTCCAGATTGACCCAAATCAGTTTTTTATGCTGATAAACTTTTACAACAATGTTTTTGGCAGCTTGAGGTATAAAATTGTGGAAGAACTAGATAGGGAATTAGACGTTTTTGCTGGGTGGGCGATTTTAACCTAAGTAAGTGTAAATACTCCTTGAAAATGTATTTCGATATAATGATGTACTAGGGAACACACAGAATCTCTTTCCCTATGAAAGATATGGGGATATCCTTCTTAAATGAAGTAATCCATAAGTACAACCTTGAACTTTAAGAAGAAAGTAGTGAAAATTAAAATTTCCCTAATTTTCAAGGGAATGGGTGCAGCTTGTGCATTGACCATATTTTGCTTTCCACACATGGTTTGGATATGCTGAGCTCCTTTTATGTGGATATTTTAAACTACAATGAACACTTTCCATTAAGATTAACACTAAAAATAAAGTCTAATCATTATGAAGCACCCAAGCTAGCTTTCCACATAAAGGTAGCAAAGAATAATTGAATTAGCCTTAAATGGTCTGACGTTGATGCTTCAGGGATTATGGGCAAAGTTATAAATAAAAATAAAGAAAATTTGATGGTATGTACATATTTAGAGGAAGCCCTGATAGGATTGTAGATGCTTTTAATACATTTTCCAGTACAATTTCAGGTAATATAAAAGCTACCTGCAAAAGGACTAAGAATACAGCCACATGCTGGTTTGACCATTTGTGTTCACAAGCAAATCAGAATCTAAAAAAGGCCCTACAGACAGCACTAAGGGATTACAAGGAGTTTACAAAACTAACACACCATTATAAACAAGCGCTATGACAGAGGAAGAAGTTGCTGCAGGAAGCGATTCGGACCACATTGGTTCAATCAATGGAGTGTAGAGATCAGACACTTTTCTGGCAGACAATACATTACCGATTACTTAAAGATGATACTGCCCTGAGGGGTAAGTACACAGTTTCTCAAACTGATTGGCTTAGCAATTTTGGTAATATTTTCAATCTAGAAAATCAAAAAGGGACAAAATACACGAAGATCGAAAGCCCTCAACACTGATCCTCTTAAGTTTGGTTATTCTGGTGGACATTATTAGTGCATTCAAACAATCAGCCAATGGAAAAGCTCCTGGCCCTGATGGAGTCCCAGTAGATGTTTTCAAAACCAAAATAAATGTATGGGCCCCCATACTAACCCAGGTAAGGAAGCTGCAAAAGGTATCATTCCGTCCATCTGGATAGAGAGCATAATCAAGCCAAATTTAAAAAAGGGAAGAAGGGGAGAGGAAAAGTGTCCCTACTGAATTTGTCAGTAAAAATCATGGGACAAATAATATGGAGGCATGAGCACAGGAAAAAACAGATATTAACTGATACCCAATATGGTTTTAGAAGGAACATTGGCACCACTGAGCAGTGAATTAATTTTAACCTTATAATAGGTAAAGGCACAGAAGCAAAACAGCGACACATCCATCTCTGCTTTGCAGATCTAATCGTGATTTGGTAAACTACGAAAAGGTATGGAAGTCTATGGTTGAACTGGGCACCCTGGTGACATTATTTCACTTATATCCCAGCTGTCTTAACAGCATGGAAAAGGTATGGGATGGGTGGAGAATGTACCCCAGGCTTTAAGGTTACTAGAAGCATTAGGCATGGCTGTGTCCGTGCTCCCATCTATCCTCAATATCAATCAAAGGGGTAAACAAAATGTTACAGCAGCTAGAAGTCCATAGGAGTAAATGTATCCCTTTTACAATTTATTGAGCTGCAGGATGGCAAAACCAGGACCGGAATATTACAAACTCAGAAAACTAAACCCTATGTAGGTTCCTCGCTGTGACCAGCTCTGTAGAGTCTTTTGTTACCCACACAGAATTAGATATGCCTTATCTTGAAGACACAATTTGCCTGAATATGCTCTCTTGTTGGAATAACATGAGGAATAAGCCAGATTCCAAAGTCTTCAGAGATGTTATATATGACTGTCTTATGCTTGAACATTACAACAAGATCCTGCGGCTGACAAACCTGGATTGGTTATTAAAAGAGCTGCATGATAAAATCTCGAAACCTCGTTAACATCTTACTTTATAGTAAGAACGGAATTAAATATATGCTATGACTTGTTACCCGGGAGTCCATGGGTGCTTGATAATGGTTAGGAATATCCAGCAGAGATTTTATCTAAGAAGGATGTGGCTTTTTATGGCTGTATAGTCATTCTTTTTATAATTGATTTAATGAATATTCACAAGTACTTTTACACTAATGTTGTTTACTTTATAAATTAGCACATGACTTGCACAATGTATTCTTTGCACAATTGCTTTGCCATGACTATTAACCATCTTGTCATGAATATATATTGATCTTGTAAATCTCTAAAGCCTTTTTCCATAAATATGGTTTGTACTTTGAATTAGTAATTGTTTCTGCATGTCACTTTTAAACAAGCATTGCCTGTATTGATTGGAAAATGTTATTACTTTTATGAATTTTATGAATTTGAATGAAGAATATTTTGACTTTTTGACACACCTTGTCTCTGAGTATGAAGAAAGAATTTCAATACTTGACTATTCTGAGTTATTACAGTCAAGTTCTGAAATCACAATGCCTCAGGGGTGTTATAGTTAGCTGAACATTTCACTCATACAAAACCATTGAAATTCCTCTGTTATAGTTAGTTGTACTAACTGTAACTCGCGCACCCGCAATCCACTGCTGATGATGTCACATATTACATCATTCATGATCAGTGACATCACGGAAGACATCACTGATGACATCTCAAATGACATCACTGATGACATCATCCACGTGAATGTGGTTTGGTTCGTTATTTAAATATTTATTATATATATAGCAATCTGCATTGAAGAATGTGTGGATATATAAATAATTGGATGGAGGATTTAGTAGCAGTGTGATTGACTGTTTACTTGACTAATTTATAGTGTCTCACTAAATATATTGGATAGTGACTAAACTGTGAGAATATCTGTATCACTTTGGCAGTTGTTGTGTAAACTGCTGCACTAGTTGGTTACCAGCAACGTGAAAGTCTATATTAGTTATTGATTAGTTAACTGAGTATTTGTATGGGAGAGTGAATGTGTGTGTGGTTCGGTGGGGGTGTGTGACTACCCAAAGATGTGTGAATAGTTGATTCAGTAGGTATATGAGGTTAAGACTGCATGTTATTACAGTTGTTTGGGTGAGTGAATTTCTTTATGGGTGTGGTGATGAGCAAATATATCTCTCAATGGTACATGTCCAACAAACTAGAAAAATAAAAGGTAGTGTATTTGACAGTTGTTGTATATAAATAAGTATACATAAAACTCAGAGATTTTATGTGTGACTATATGCATAACTGTA
The DNA here is from genome assembly GCF_964263255.1 of Lissotriton vulgaris. NCBI lineage: Eukaryota > Metazoa > Chordata > Amphibia > Caudata > Salamandridae > Lissotriton > Lissotriton vulgaris. The sequence continues at coordinate 97,231,457 of NC_141696.1, forward strand.
TACCTGTAATAGTGATTTTATAACACACTAAGTATGAGTTACTATCTATATGAATAAATGAAGTGGTGTTTGTATAAGTGTTTAACTGACTAAATGTAAGTATGATCCATTGTTTGCATAAGTGAGTAGGATGACTGCATAGGTGAATAGGATGTGTGCTGGTGTGTAATGTCGATATAGGTGTATAAGTATATTTGATAGTGTTCTATTGTTCATTGACAGCATGTATGAGGGAATCTATAGGTAAGTGATTAGATGTGTGTTTACATCTAGGAATGACTGAGTGGGTTTTTAGAAACTTGTATTGCTGTGTCAATGGATTCAAATATGGTACTCTGTATTTTACAATGAATATTGAAAGGTTATACTAGTGTATGATGAGGTGTATCTGATAGTCAAATGGATGATGTCATCAGTGATGTAATTTGAGATGTCATCAGTGATGTCATCAGTGATGTCACTGACCATGTCATGAATTATGTAATATGTGACATCATCAGCAGTGGATTTTTTTTGTGATAAACAGACCGTTCAACATGATGTTAAGCTTTTTTTAATCGTGTTATTGTTATCTCACCATGCATTTTGCTTTTTGTTTTATGGACGGAACCTTTGTTTTAACATGTTTAAATTTGACTTATGTTTTATAAAGTGAACTTTCTTTTCTCTATATTATAAAGGTTTTAAATAACCATGCACAATAAAGTATCATCATTGAATATGCCTTGCAGATTTGGTTTCTTATTGAAGATATGGGGAAGTAAAACATAAGTCAAATTTAAACATGTTAAAACAGAGGTTCCGTCCATAAAACAAAAAGCAAAATGCTTGCCTGCAGGTTCGTATCTTGCGAATGTTGAAAAGTGGTCGCAGGAAGACGCGTCGATCTTGGGCGAGTTTGGTGCAGGTAGTAATCAGATGGACTATGTTTACCTTGCCATTCCCACAAAGACGGCATGTTGTTGGTAAGTGTGGCCGTAACCATGGACAAATCTGCAATGCTACCTAAAAAAACAGGCACTTACCACTAACAAATTAACATCAACATTTAATTAACGTAATAATGTCGACTATGTACTGCATGAATTACATCGAACTCATACCCATATTTAAAGAACAATATGTGATACAAATTCTAATTATACACTTCCGACACCCAACAAAATCACAATTACCAGCGCCACCACAACCAACCCCCCAGACCCCTCACCCTACTACCTCAGAGGCAGCGAACTCGAACATCAACAATAATGTACACAATGCTAAGACTACTGGTGAAATGCTATACACAAAATAACTATAGAAACCAAAAACTTTTCCATGTGTAGATATACTATTGATACGTGTAGTGTACTGAATAGTGGACGCAACCATATTATCTCAGACACTGGGGAATATTTTGGTCATGTAGCTGTGTTCACCCCCCTCCTCTTTGAAACAGAAGCAGAGTGGGCTAGTCCTACGTAAGCAACGTCAACGTAAGACTATAAATAATTAGGCTACGCCTTGGACATGGTTCACTTCTGCAAAGAGAAGAGAAAGCGCGGCAGCGAAGGTCCGCACCCTGACACGTGGCTGCCGCCATGACTACATGCCTCTTTGATACAGGCCCATTGAGAACTCAGCACCACAGCACCGCAGACTTATGTCTGCATCGACTAGTGTCTTCGATCTACACTGCAGACAGCAGGGTTTACAACTTGAATTCAACTTTGTATCTAATTTGTCGTCGTATCTGTGCTGAGTACTGCTTTCAATTTACACAGCAGTTAGTAGAATTGACAACTTGTTATCAGTTGTGCATCAGCACTACAGAAAACATTGAATTCAGTCTCAATTTATTTAAAGCAGAGACAATGTACTATGTCCTCAGATTTTGTTAAAGTATGAACAGTGGGAAATTTAGCCTTCATTTATTTAATGCAGAAACAATTCTACAACATGTCTTCAGATGTTGTTTAAATAAGTGACAAAAAGCATTCATCCATGTCTGTGTCAACAACTGCCTTTAATTTACACTGCGGACAGCAGGGTTCACAACTTCAATTCAGCTTTCCATCTACACTAAGGACAGCATTCAAGTTAGCATTCATCTATGTAAGGCAGAGAGACAATTTTGTTAAATGATGCATCAAAAAACATTCCTCAATGACTGTACTGAGTACTGCCTTCAAATGTACACTACGATGAACAGAGCTCAGCACTTGAAACCAGTTCATGAGTCCTGTATGCAACAGTCAATGTATGGAGTACATTACAGATAATGCAGTACAACCTAAAATGTACATTGCGAACAGCAGGGTTCATAACTTGAATTCAGCTTTTCATCTACACTACCGACAGCATTCATGTTATCCTTCATTTACATAAGGCAGAGACAATTTTGTTAAAGGATGATACAAAAAAACATTCCTCAATGTCTGTACTGACTACTGATTTCAAATATACACTGCGATCAACAGAGCTTACTACTTGGTACCAGTGGCGCAGTAGCACTAAAGACAACATTGTATTCAGTCTCGATTTATTAAAGGAAGAGACAATTGTACTGTGTCCTCAGATTTTGTTAAAGTATGTGACAAAAAAAGCATTCCTTGATGTCTGTGTCAACTACTGCCTTTGATGTACACTGCGACCAGCAGGGTTCAGAACTTGGTACCAGTGGCGCTTTAGCTCTACAGACAATATTAAATTCATTTTCAATTTATTTAAGTCAGAGCCAATTGTACTGTGTACTCAGATTTTGTTAACGGTGACAAAAAAGCATTCAGCAATGTTTGTGTCGAGTAGTGCCTTCGATCTACACTGCGGACAGCAGGGTTCACAACTTGAATTCAACTTTGCATCTACACTATGGACAGTAGGAAATTCAGCCTTGATTTATTTAATGCAGAGACAATTGTACTGTATGTGTTAAGCTTTTGATAAAATAAGAAACAAAAATCATTCGTCCATATCTGTGCTCAGTACTGCCTTCGATCTACAGTGCGCACAGGAGGGTTCGCAACTTCAATTCAGCTTTGACTCTATACTATAGTCGTATTGACTCAGATGTCTTATTTAAAGAAAAACATATCATAGTTTTTGGAGAACTACTCCAACTTAGTCCCATAAAAAACAAAAAGCATTCATAAGAAAACTTGATTTTATTAACATTGTTGCTTTAGGTGCCAATAACTCTGTGTACCACTTATCACTGCTGGGTGCGCACACGCTAAATTACCAATACTGTGCAGCTCTACTCAACCCCACGTGGCTGTGGGCTCTTGCTAACCGCTGCCTCCTGCCTACACTGCGGTCGTCAGAGCTCATAATTAGTTAGACTGTTGATTCATTCTTTGCAGAGTACAATACCAAACTAAGTATAACATTTATCAAACCCTATACAATATCCCTTTAGTATGCTTCCTTTAAGAACTTCTTTTATATCATTTATAGATCTAGTTGAATAATAAAATTCACGCTGCAAGTGCAAAGGCACACTTAATGACAGTCTACACTGCGGAAAGCATGGGCCACAATTTGAGCCTCACTTTTTCTTCATTAGAAGCCTGAATTTCTTTTTAAGAGAAAAAAATGAGTACACCACTGGAAAAATCATCTGATTCTGATCATTTTATTGCTGAAAAATTGATTACCAACGATGGTACATTTTTTTCCCCCCTCAAAATACATGCAGTCCAGTATGCAATAGTCAATGCTTTGAGTGCAGCCTGTTCAGACCACGCATCATCGCAGGGTGAGCACATGCTAAACACCAGACGTACCACTAACTCAGTACACCATAAATAATCGCCACATGCCCTTATTAAGGCAAAATTCAATAGTCAAACCACATTTTTACAGTGCGGTCTGCCTGAACCACGCATCATCGCAGGCTCCACACAAACCCCCCCTACCTCAGTGCACCACAACTAATGAACCTTTTATGATAGAATCTTCTGTGTATTATTTCACATATAGTGCTCCTACCTTTGTACAGCAGAAGTCATAAACCATGTACGATTGAATATCTGTGTATGATATCATGATTACTATTCTACTTGTTACCAACGGCAACATAATAAAATGGAGTCGAGCACACATGCCCGTATACCCACTACAACTATCTATCTGTGTCTGTATATTTATTATGTTTGTAAAATGCTGCTCCTGCACCCTACCACATTATATTGTGCTATAAATAGCGTATGCAACCATCTTACCTCTGCCAGTAACAAAAACTTTGATTATATAACTTTATCTCGCTCATTCTACAAATACGAACGTACAAACTTGATCATTACTATACTGCAAAGTGTATAGTAAATTTATAAGTGTGTGCTATTGTAGGAGAGTAGGGTCTGCAATCCTATGATCACCCAGATTTTTTTGATTTTGTTTCACTGGTTTACGACTTTCCCTGGCTGTGGGCCTGCCAATCAGACCCACAGCCTAGCTGTTCTCTCACTAAATTGACATGTGTGCCTTAGGTGCATTATCCAATTGGGACTGGGCCACCTTATCAGACCCTGTAACTCAGGGCATAGGTGTACCCAGGGCCTACCAGGGGCTGAAGCATGTATTATGCCACCCCTGGATGGCCAGCTAAATCTGACACAACTGGCTGCACGACAAGTGGGGCAAGGTGGTGTAATCACCCTTTGCTTTAGATATAGTATACCTATATCTGACCCTAAAAATGGACACACAGATTCCTATCAGTCACTCCTATGGCAGGCCTTGACAATCCTGAAGGCAGAGTGCTTGGAATCATGTGAAATGGTGCTCTGGCATGAGCTGAGCCCGTTTGCAGCTTGCGGAACCAAGTCCTAATAGCTGTTCCATGATAACGCATACCATATACTCTTAAGTGCATTATAATCCTCGCGGTTAAATGCTATCTCTGGTATTGCTTTATCAAAACATGTCGAGTAAGGTGTCATACAAATTGGAATACTAACCCCTCGCCAATTCTGGCGCCAGGGTTAGCATTCCACCCTTCTAGAAGGGACACGGCATGTATGTAACTGTGAACCCCGGTTAAAGTTATACGAAGCCTCAGCTCCACAAAATGGATGCTGCCACCACAGACATGAGTCTGACCTCCTGCTGCTGGGAGTCCTTCCAGCGAGGAGAGCTTGGACAAAGGGTTTCCTGTCCGGGGCAGTGCTAGCACCATCCCAGACAGGGTTTTGTGTATCCTGGGTAGGCAGGGCTTTACAGGAAGGTGACTGCTGAGTGGCACCCCGGTGCTCACTACGCATCTGCCGGCTAGAACCAGTTCCAGGGGCACACCAGCCCCTGGCCTGGGGAAAGTCCGGCATGGGAGAGGGGTGTAACCACCCCCCTTCCTGGTCCCACCCCTAGGGCAGGACCTAGTCGCGTACCCACCCCTTTCTTTAGGATAAAGGCAGGAGCTGGGACCCTTCCAAATTAGATCATTTTTGGAATCAAGACACGACTTTCTACGAAAGGACTTCAAGATTTCTTCTTCAAGATTCTCCCTTGTGGCTAAGGAGTAGTCACCCTGCATCCGCAGGCACCATCTCAAGAACCCTGCGGTCTGCTGCAAGTCCTTCCTCTGGAATCCGACTGCCCAGCTCGACGAGACCCGGCTTCCCTGGCACCTCTGACCTCTACCCACCTCTACAGCTAAGCTGAGAACCGTGGGTGCGACGAGACCTCGAGGGACCGGCCATCTTCAAGACTGCACGACTTCTTTCCAGCACGACCGCCGAGGGATCCTCTGGTGAGTGCTTTGGGGTCCGAGAAGCCCCGACCCTGAGCAGCTCCAGCACCGAAGTGCAGCCTCCCAGCATCTCCACGATCTGCGTGGGGCCCTTCTGCTTTTTGCTGCTCACCGCGTTGTTTGGCTACTAGCCCGCTGGCTTGTGGCCTTCCTAACGACGCCCGACGACATCACTGCTGCTGGTCTGGTTGCTCCAGACTGGCCCTTGCTCCCTTTCAAAAGAGGAGCACCCCGGACCCTCCTGGTCCACTCCAGACGCCATTTTGAGTCCACCGCGTGGGCTTGAATTAGCCAAGACTTGTTGCCCCAATCCTGGGTCCAGCGACGTCGACAGCTTCATCCATCGTGGGACAGCTCGCTCCTCCATCCTGGTCGCCGACAACGCCTCCTGGTCCGTGAGATCTGCAGAGCCCAGCGTCGCCCACTCACCTAGTCGAGGTGACTACCATCCGGTGCCCTCCTGGTGCCACCTGACTACTGGCTAGTAGTCACGAACTTGGTCCCCTCTGCTTTCAGGTGTCATCCATCTTCGAGATCCAGGCTTGGATCACTTCGAACTCTCTTCACTGGTCGCCTGCCAGCATCTTTCCTTCAGGCTCCTGGTCCGGCAACGAGGATTCCCGACGTCTTTTGAGACCTATGCAGCTGCAGCCCCTGGGCTAGGTAACTTCGGCATTTCAGTGCCCCAGCATAGCCTCACTATCCAAGGGTCAGGATCCACTGTCGTTTTCTCCCTACCAGGTCGGGTTCGCCCGTGAACACTAACTTTGTGAAATCTAGCCACCATAGACTTTGTCCCGCATCCCGCGTGAGAGTGCACACTCTGCACCCGAGTCCCCTAGGCCTCCTACTAGTAATCTGAAGGTTCAGTAACGTAGTCCTAGCGATTCCAAAGCCTATTAGTACAGTACTTACCTGCTAGTAATTTCGCATTCCACTTCCATAGTATATGGTTTGTCGTGCCCCTCGGGCACTTGTGTAAATTGTGCTAACTTAAGTATCTTCGTAAGAGTTTTGTTTTGTGCTTAGTACCCTGTCCTCATAAAGAGTACAGGGCTGTTGTGATTCTAATAAATACACTGTTTATTTTCATAACACTTGTGTGGTGTCCTTTCACTTGGTGTTCAAGGGGTATATGTGATGGTATAACAGCTGGCTTAACACGCCCTCTAGAGTCTTAGCCTTAGACTGCTCGTATCCACGCTACTAGGATAGCTGGTCTATAAGGTTGATTTACAACCAATCATCAATAAGGGTTGTTGGACTGATACATAGTGTTCACTAGAATAGTGAGCACTGCATATCAGGCCACCTTCTCACATTGGTGAGCAGCGTTCGGGATTTGAGCTTGCTGTTGTTTTACCACACGTATCCTAGGAATATCTTGTGAAAGATCACATTAGTACTTCAGGTACATATAACTTAGCTTAGAATACTCTGAGTTCTACTGAACCAGCTGTTGTAGCTCCTCAAGGCTTAGCACACCTTGGCTGCAACTCTTAGCAAGGGATCAGTAGGTAAACATATAGTGTAGGTAGGTGCATCACTTACACCACACTAGAATCAGCATGTCAGACAAAGGAGGAAACACTGAGTCTCCCCTTGTGTCAGTAGACCCTCCACAGGTCACTTCCAGATTTGCTGCTCTTAGCTTCCAGGAGATGAGACAAGTGTGTACCTACAGGAAACTAAAACAGGGGTCTAACCCCACAATTCCCTTTCTGATTGGTCTCTTAGAGACTTATGATGCCAGGAGGGCTGGTAACCCAGACCCTTCTAATCCAGATGGGAACATGCCTCCCCTAGAGGGAACCTCAGGTGACCCTGACCTTATCCATCTCTCTGCAGAAGGTGAAGAGGAGGATGAGGATCTAGAGCCATCTGAGGATGAGGCAGACAAAGGTCCAGAAGTAGTTGGCCAGCTAACGAGGGACAACTTAAGCAGGCATGAGAATGATACTAGGAGACCCCTGGGGCCCCTCTCAGGCCAGCTTAACATTGGGAATGGACGAGTTAGGTCTCTATCAAGAGGCTCTAACAGATCCATTCGAACCAATGGCTCTCAGGCCTCTTCTCAGAGGAGGATGACATCCCCTCAGAGGAGAGTATATGAAGCCAAGGAAAGGGAAGTCAATCTGAGGATTGAAAGGGAAGAACTTGCCCTGGCCAAAGAAAGACTTGCCATTGCTAGAGAGCAAGAATTGAGTGGGAAAAATCCCACTGGTGGCAGCATTCCCCCAAGGGAAAATAGGAGTTTAGACACTAAGCACCTGAATAAAATAGTGCCCCCCTTTAAGCAAGGGGATGACATCCACAAATGGATTACTGCTTTGGAGAGGGCCTGCACTGTACAGTGTGTCCCCCAGAGTCAGTGGGCAGCTATCTTGTGGCTCTCCTTTGAAGGTAAAGGTAGAGATAAGCTCCTCACTACTAGAGTGGAGGATGCTAACAATTACCAAGTCCTGAAGAATACACTGATTGATGGGTTTGGCCTAACCACTGAGCAGTACAGGTTGCTGTTCAGGGATACCCAGAAAACTCAGTCTCAGGATTGGTCTGACTTTGTAGATTGTGCCACTAAGGCTTTGGAGGGCTGGTTGCTGGGCAGTAAGGTTACTGATTACACAGGATTGTATAATTTGATCATGAGAGAACAAATTTTAAATAATTGTCAGAACCAGTTGTTGCATCAGCATCTTGTTGACTCAGATCTGACCTCTCCCCAAGAATTGGGAAAGAAGGCAGACAGATGGGTCAGAACAAGAGTTAAGCAAAACCAGGGCCAGAACCAGGGTGGTCAGAAGAAAGCAGACCAGAAGGGTAAAGATTCTAAGGGTGAACAAAATGACCAGAAGTCTTCGACAGGTCCCCAACAACCCAAAGAGGGTGGGGGTCAGGCTCCCCAGAAAAAGAAGAATCAAGAAGGCCAATCTAAAAGGTGGTGCCAATACTGCAAAAGTAAAACTCACTGGTTTAGTGAGTGCACCAAGAAAGGAGGGCAGACTCCTACTACTGCAGCCCCTAAGGCACCTGTGCCCCCTAGTACAGCCAGCAGTAGTAGTGCACCTCCCAAGGGACTAGTTGGGTTAACCTTGGGTTCTGAGGGGTATGACAACTTAGTTGGCACACTCACTCAGGCTGTCCTTGTCTGTACAGGGGATGTGGATATATCCCCCGATGTCAGTCCCAATACTTTGGGCAAATACAGACAGACACCTTTTATCAATGGAAAAATGGCTCCGGCCTATAGGGACACTTCTGCCAGTGTCACCATGGTGACACCTAACTTTGTGGACCCTGGACAGATCATGCCAGGTACAGATTTCCTGGTGACCAATGCAAGCAATGTCACTACCAGTCATAGTATGGCAATTGTAGCTTTCTCCTGGGGAGGGGTAACTGGCCAAAAGAAGGTTGTAGTTAGTTCAGACCTCCCAGTGGATTGTTTGTTGGGCAATGATTTGGAGTCATCACAATGGTCAGAAGTGGAGCATAGGACTCACATGGAGATGTTAGGCTTGCCAGCACCAGTGCTTGCTGTGACTAGGTCACAGGCCAGAAGATGCCCCACTGAACAGGTGCTGGATCCTGGAACAATGGACCAGACACCTTCCAAGAAGAAGAGCAGTAGGGTTAAGGCATTGCCTTCCCCCTTGCCCCAGGTTGAGGATCAAGTCTCAGTGGAGGCTGAACTACAGGAGCTGAGGGAAACTGAGCCTAAAGAGTTTGAACTTGATCAAGTTGAATTCCTGGGCTCAGGGGGACCCTCAAGAGAAGACCTGGGGAAGACCCAATTAGACTGCCCTTCCCTTGAACCCCTCAGACAGCAGGCTGCTGCTGAGGCTGCTGGGAACGCCACAGGTACCCACAAGGTATACTGGGAGGATGGACTCCTGTACACTGAGGCAAGAGACCCCAAGCCTGGCATGACCAGGAGGCTGGTTATCCCCTTGTCTCAGCGTGGTTTCCTTCTTACCTTGGCCCATGAGATTCCCCTAGCAGGACACTTAGGCCAGACAAAGACTTGGGACAGGCTTGTCTCACACTTTCACTGGCCTCACATGAATGAGGATACCAAGGAGTTTTGTCGCTCCTGTGTCACTTGCCAAGCCAGTGGTAAGTCAGGTGGCACAACAAAGGCCCCCCTTATACCAATGCCTGTGGTGGGGGTGCCCTTTGAAAGAGTGGGGATTGACATTGTTGGTCCAATGGAACCCCAGACAGCATCAGGGCACAAGTTTATACTGGTGGTAGTGGATCATGCCACCAGGTATCCTGAAGCTATTCCCCTTAGGACCACTACAGCACCTGTTGTGGCAAGAGCCTAGTTGGAGTGTTCTCCAGAGTGGGCTTCCCTAAGGAGGTTGTCTCTGACAGAGGTGCAAACTTCATGTCAAGCTACTTAACTGCTATGTGGAAGGAATGTGGTGTCAACTACAAGTTCACTACACCCTATCATCCACAATGCAATAGGCTTGTTGAAAGGTTCAACAGGACCCTAAAAGGGATGATTCATGGACTACCTGAAAAGCTCAGGCGTAGATGGGATGTCCTGATTCCCTGCCTTTTGTTTGCTTACAGAGAGGTCCCACAGAAGGGGGTTGGCTTCAGCCCTTTTGAACTTCTGTATGGGCATCCTGTGAGAGGACCCCTGTGTTTGGTTAAGGAAGGATGGGAGAGACCTCTCAAAAAGCCTGCAACCAGCATAGTGGACTATGTACTTGGTCTCCGCTCCAGGATGGCTGAGTATATGGTAAAGGCATCTGAAAACCTTAAGGCCAGCCAAGAACTCCAAAAAGCTTGGCATGACCAAAAGGCTGTCCTGACTGTCTATCAGCATGGACAGAAGGTGTGGGTGTTGGAGCCAGTGCCCCAGCAGCACTCAAAGACAAATGGTCTGGGCCCCACACAATTCTTGAGCAAAAAGGAGAGGTCACCTACCTGGTGGACCTTGGAACTCCCAGGAGCCCCCACAGGGTGCTCCATGTCAACAGGCTCAAAGCATATGTCGACAGGAAGGACATGAGCTTGCTCATGGCCATAGATGAGGGACAGGAGGAAGAGAGTGACCCTCTCCCAGACCTGCTCACTCAGAATCCTGATGATGGATCAGTAGATGGTGTTGTCTTTTGTGGCAGCCTCTCTGAACATCAACAGAAGGATTGCAAACAGGTTCTTCAATCCTTTAGACATATGTTCTCTCTAACACCCAGTCAGAACAATTGGTGTACCCATGAGGTTGACACTGGTGACAGCTTGCCAGTTAAGAGTAAAATCTACAGGCAGCCTGATCATGTTAGAGACTGCATCAAAACTGAAGTTCAGAAAATGTTGGAGTTGGGAGTCATTGAACCCTCAGATAGCCCTTGGGCTAGTCCAGTAGTTCTAGTGCCAAAACCTCACACCCAGGGTGGTAAGAAAGAGATGAGGTTCTGCGTAGACTACAGGGGTCTCAATGCAGTCACTAAGACTGATGCCCACCCAATACCAAGGGCAGATGAACTTATAGATAGATTGGCTTCTGCCAACTACTTAAGTACATTTGACCTGACAGCTGGGTATTGGCAAATCAGGTTAGCTGAGGATGCCAAGCCCAAGACAGCATTTTAAACCCCTGGTGGGCATTATCAATTTGTGGTAATGCCTTTTGGTCTGAAAAATGCACCTGCCACCTTCCAAAGGTTGGTGAATCATGTTCTCACTGGGCTGGATGACTTCTGTGCAGCATATCTTGATGATATTGCTGTCTTTAGCTCCACCTGGGAGGATCACCTGGTCCACCTGAGGAAAGTGTTAGAGGCACTGCAAGCAGTAGGTCTCACTATCAAGGCCACAAAGTGCCAGATAGGGCAGACACAGGTTGTGTACTTGGGCCACCTTGTAGGTGGAGGCCAAGTTCAACCACTGGAGAGCAAAATACAGTCAATCAGGGACTGGGCTCCTCCAACCACCCAGACTCAGGTTCGAGCTTTCTTGGGCCTGACTGGTTACTACAGAAAGTTTGTCAGGAATTATGGATCAATGGTGACTCCACTTAATGAACTGACAAGTAAGAAAATGCCAAAAAAGGTTCAGTGGACAGCAGGCTGTCAAAAAGCATTCGATGACCTAAAGCAGGCCATGTGCACAGCACCTATCCTCAAGAGTCCAGACTACTCCAAACCATTCATTGTCCAAACAGATGCTTCTGAGTTGGGTGTGGGAGCTGTTCTATCTCAACTGAATTTTGATGGTCAAGACCAGCCCATTGCTTTCATAAGCAGAAGGCTGACCCCCACAGAGAAAAATTGGTCAGCTATTGAGAGGGAGGCCTTTGCTGTGGTTTGGGCCCTGAAGAAACTGAGGCCATACTTGTTTGGCACTCATTTCAAGATTCAGACCGACCATAAGCCCCTCTTGTGGCTAAATCAGATGAAGGGTGAAAACCCCAAACTGCTTAGGTGGTCCATTTCCCTACAGGGGATGGATTTTACAGTGGAGCATAGACCTGGCACTGATAATGGCAATGCAGATGGGCTCTCCAGGTATTTCCACTTAGAGCAAGAAGACTCACCTGGTCAAGGTTAGTTTATTGTCCCAAAGTTTGGGGGGGGGGGGTCATGTAGGAGAGTAGGGTCTGCAATCCTATGATCACCCAGATTTTTTTGCTTTTGTTTCACTGGTTTACGACTTTCCATGGCTGTGGGCCTGCCAATCAGACCCACAGCCTAGCTGTTCTCTCACTAAATTGACATGTGTGCCTTAGGTGCATTATACAATTGGGACTGGGCCACCTTATCAGACCCTGTAACTCAGGGCATAGGTGTACCCAGGGCCTACCAGGGGCTGAAGCATGTATTATGCCACCCCTGGATGGCCATCTAAATCTGACACAACTGGCTGCACGACAGCTGGGGCAAGGTGGTGTAATCACCCTTTGCTTTAGATATAGTATACCTATACCTAACCCTAAAAATGGACACACAGATTCCTATCAGTCACTCCTATGGCAGGCCTTGACAATCCTGAAGGCAGAGTGCTTGGAATCGTGTGAAATGGTGCTCTGGCATGAGCTGAGCCCGTGTGCAGCTTGCGGAACCAAGTCCTATTAGCTGTTCCATGATAACGCATACCATATACTCTTAAGTGCATTATAATCCTCGCGGTTAAATGCTATCTCTGGTATTGCTTTATCAAAACATGTCGAGTAAAGTGTCATACGAATTGGAATACTAACCCCTCGCCAATTCTGGCGACGGGGTTAGCATTCCACCCTTCTAGAGGGACACGGCATGTATGTAACTGTGAACCCCGGTTAAAGTTAAACGAAGCCTCAGCTCCACAAAATGGATGCTGCCACCACAGACACGAGTCTGACCTCCTGCTGCTGGGAGTCCTTCCAGCGAGGAGAGCTTGGACAAAGGGTTTCCTGTCCCGGGCGGTGCTAGCACCATCCCAGACAGGGTTTTGTGTATCCTGGGTAGGCAGGGCTTTACAGGAAGGTGACTGCTGAGTGGCACCCCGGTGCTCACTACGCATCTGCCGGCTAGAACCAGTTCCAGGGGCACACCAGCCCCTGGCCTGGGGAAAGTCCGGCATGGGAGAGGGGTGTAACCACCCCCCTTCCTGGTCCCACCCCTAGGGCAGGACCTAGTCGCGTACCCACCCCTTTCTTTAGGATAAAGGCAGGAGCGGGGACCCTTCCAAATTAGATCATCTTTGGAATCAAGACACAACTTTCTACGAAAGGACTTCAAGATTTCTTCTTCAAGATTCTCCCTTGTGGCTAAGGAGTAGTCACCCTGCATCCGCAGGCACCATCTCAAGAACCCTGCGGTCTGCTGCAAGTCCTTCCTCCGGAATCCGACTGCCCAGCTCGACGAGACCCGGCTTCCCTGGCACCTCTGACCTCTACCCACCTCTACAGCTAAGCTGAGAACCGTGGGTGCGACGAGACCTCGAGGGACCGGCCATCTTCAAGACTGCACGACTTCTTTCCAGCACAACCGCCGAGGGATCCTCTGGTGAGTGCTTTGGGGTCCGAGAAGCCCCGACCCTGAGCAGCTCCAGCACCGAAGTGCAGCCTCCCAGCATCTCCACGATCTGCGTGGGGCCCTTCTGCTTTTTGCTGCTCACCGCGTTGTTTGGCTACTAGCCCGCTGGCTTGTGGCCTTCCTAACGATGCCCGACGACATCACTGCTGCTGGTCTGGTTGCTCCAGACTGGCCCTTGCTCCCTTCCAAAAGAGGAGCACCCCGGACCCTCCTGGTCCACTCCAGACGCCATTTTGAGTCCACCGCGTGGGCTTGAATTAGCCAAGACTTGTTGCCCCAATCCTGGGTCCAGCGACGTCGACAGCTTCATCCATCGTGGGACAGCTCGCTCCTCCATCCTGGTCGCCGACAACGCATCCTGGTCCGTGAGATCTGCAGAGCCCCAGCGTCGCCCACTCACCTAGTCGAGGTGACTACCATCCGGTGCCCTCCTGGTGCCACCTGACTACTGGCTAGTAGTCACGAACTTGATCCTCTCTGCTTTCAGGTGTCATCCATCTTCGAGATCCAGGCTTGGATCACTTCGAACTCTCTTCACTGGTCGCCTGCCAGCATCTTTCCTTCAGGCTCCTGGTCCGGCAACGAGGATTCCCGACGTCTTTTGAGACCTATGCAGCTGCAGCCCCTGGGCTAGGTAACTTCGGCATTTCGGTGCCCCAGCATAGCCTCACTATCCAAGGGTCAGGATCCACTGTCGTTTTCTCCCTACCAGGTCGGGTTCGCCCGTGAACACTAACTTTGTGAAATCTAGCCACCATAGACTTTGTCCCGCATCCCGCGTGAGAGTGCACACTCTGCACCCGAGTCCCCTAGGCCTCCTACTAGTAATCTGAAGGTTCAGTAACGTAGTCCTAGCGATTCCAAAGCCTATTAGTACAGTACTTACCTGCTAGTAATTTCGCATTCCACTTCCATAGTATATGGTTTGTCGTGCCCCTCGGGCACTTGTGTAAATTGTGCTAACTTAAGTATTTTCGTAAGAGTTTTGTTTTGTGCTTAGTACCCTGTCCTCATAAAGGACCAATCATGGTTCAGAGCCTCGCGCAGCACTGGCATACGTCAGGCTAGCCCACTCCACTTACGCAACCAGAAAAAACAAAAACAAAACATTGCCCAGATTTCCATTGTAGTGATTTCTTAGTTCCAGGTCTAACACTAAACACTACCCCCAGCACGACCCCCTACACTACACAAACACCACTGCACTACCGTAAACCCGAAACACTATCCCAGCATGAACCACTTTCAGTACCCAAACACAACTGCACTACCCTAAACCTAAAACACTACCCCAGCACGACCTCCTACACTACCCAAACACCACTGCACAACCCTAAACCCTAATACATTGACCCCCCACAGTACACAAACACCACTGCACTACCCTAAACCCTAAATCACTACCCCCTATAGTACAGAAACACCACTGCACTACCCTAAACCCTAAAACACTAGCCCCAGCACGACCCCCAACACTACAAAAACATCAGTGCACTAGCGTAAACCCAAAACACTATCCCAGCACTACCCCCTACACTACCCAAACACCACTGCACTACCCTAAACCCCAAAACACCACCCCCATCATGACCCCCTACACTACACAAACACAACTGCACTACCCGAAACCCTAAAACACTACCCCCAGCACGCCCCTACACTACACAAACACCACTGCACTACCCTAAACCCTAAAACACTACCCCAGCACGACTCCCTACACTACGCAAACACCACTGGACTACCCAAAACCCTAAAACACTACCCCCAGCACGACTCCCTACACTACCCAAACACCACTGCACTACACTAAACCCTAAATCTCCCCCCAGCATGACCTTCCACACTACACAAACACCACTGGACTACCCAAAACCATAAAACACTACCCCCAGCACGACTCCCTACACTACCCAAACACCACTGCACTACCCTAAACCCTAAAACACTAACCCCAGCAAGACCCCCTACACTGCCCAAACACCACTGCACTCACCTATACCCTAAAACACGACCCCCTACACTACAAAAACACGACTGCACTACCCTAAACCCTAAAAACCTACCCACATTATGACCCCCTACACTACACAAACACCACTGCACTACCCTAAACTCTAAAACACTATCCCTACACTACACAAACACCACTGCACTACCCTAAACCCTAAAGCACTACCCCTATCATGACCCCTTACACTACACAAACACCACTGCACTACCCTAAACCCCCTACATTATATAAACACCATTGCACTACTCTAAACTGTAAAACACTACCCCCATCACTACCCCCTCACAACACAAACACCTTTGCACTACCCTAAGTCTACCCCCAGCACAACCTACTACACTACCCAAACACCACTGCCATACCCTAGACCCTAAAACACTACCCCCAGTATGAACCCTACACTACCCAAATACTACTGCACTACCCTAAACCCTAAAACAGTACCCCAGCACTACCCCCTACACTACACAAACACCACTGCAATACCCTATATCTAAAAAAAACGACCCCAGCACTACCCCTACACTACCCAAACACCACTTCACTACTATAAACCCTAAAACACTACCCCCAGCACAACCCCCTACACTACACCAACACCACTGCACTACCCTAAACCCTAAAACTACCCCAGCACGACACGCTACACTACCCAAACACCACTGCACTACCCTAAACTCTAAATCTACCCCCAGCATGACTCCCTACACTACCCAAACACCACTGCACTACCCTAGACCCTAAAACACTACACCAGAATGACCCCTACACTACTCAAACACCACTGCCCTACCCTAGACCCTAAAACACTACCCCAGCATGACCCCCTACACGACCCATACACTACTGCACTACTCTAAACCCTAAAGCACTACCCCCAGACATGACCCCCCTACAGTACTGAACTACCCTAAACACTAAACCACTACCCCCAGCACGACTCCCTACACTACCCAAACACCACTGCACTACCTTAAACCCTAAAACACTACCCCAGCACGACCCCCTACACTACCCAAACACCACTGCACTACCCTAAACCCTAGAAGAGAACCCCTCACCCCATGCCCAATCCCCCTTACCTCTCACTCCTCGTGGTTCCTCTCTCCTTGTGGTTCCTGCTTTACGTCATCTCTGAGGGGCGGTGCACGTCGTTGTGAGGAAACAGAACAGCCTCTGTTTCTTTCCAACAACGTGAATCGTCGGCATGTTTTTTACAACACATGACTTTGCGGTGAACAACGCATGCATGGTAGTGCATGCGTTGTAATGGTATCGCGAAGTGAAAAAGTAATTATAACGGCTGTTTACCGATCGAAGCTGGCCCCTGTTCTTCAGTGAGACGTTTATTTGATTAATTAGGTGGAAGGAATGTGTTTTTTTTACCGAAAAGTGCATTCCCAGCTGTTGTATTGTGAAAGTGGCCGTGTGGTCTGGTTTTACTTCCGGTGAGAGAGTGGAAGAGTCTGTTGGGATCTAAAGGAGTTCCGTTGTTGGACGGGCCGGCGCGACACGTCATCAGAAAACATAGCTAATGGAAAGCATCCTCCCTGAAGTGTGGAGCAGTGCCATGAGAGGTTAATGTGTGTGCGTCCCACCGCAGTACGACCGCACCGCGTGACCCATGTGCCGCCTCCAGTGTACGGGAGGCAGAAGCGGCATCGCAGGTCCTCTTGAAGACCATTGTAGCACTAATTCTACATTTTGGTACAGGGGCATTTTAACTTCATTGTTCCTGCCAGATACGAAGAGAATATTCTGTGTTATTCAGTGCCCTTGTTACCTTTTTTGTGGGTTGTGGTGCTTGTCACTTCGCTGCCCCACCGGGGCAGACGACTGGGCACCCCACCTCATGTGCCATCTGCAGGGCCTCTGCTCTCGGATCACTGGTTTCGCTTTTTGAAGTGGCAACATAAACAGTTGCTCCCAAAGGACTAGCGTGAACACTTAGGTGAATATCCCCTGCACCAGCATTCCACGAAAATTCTTTCCTAGCTCTCCCACGTCGACGAGGACATCATAATAGCACGGCTCCGCTTGCGACACCGTATGACGTCATCGGAGCCATAAGAGGACCTCGTCGGCGTGCTGATGTCATTTCCACCCATTTTTTCCATGCCACCGAGGCAAACAGGCGGACCGAGACATTTTCAAATGTATACATAGTATAATAAATCCGTTTCACTTCCTCCAATGGGACCGGGACACATAGACTGCGGTGCAATGCAGGGTCAGAGTGTTCCCTGCCAATAACACTCCGTTTCACCAAACGCTCCAGAGAAGCGTGAATGCACTCCAGTCCAGCATTAATCACCACTCCATTACACCAGACGATCGTAGTTCATAATTTTCAATTTTATTACCAGCATGACAGACAGTGCATGGAACCAACCATGCCATGAGTGATGTCACTGTAGTGTGGCTCACTGGTTAGAGGCGGCAGACCCGAGAGCAGAGGACGGCCCGGGACCAGGGTTCGATTCCCGGCGCAGCAGGTTTCTGGACCAGGGTCAGCGGACTCGATAATTCTCTCGCCTCGTGCCCACTCTGATCAGTGATCACACTCGGCAACTCTGGGCATTAGCTTGCCTCATCTTCACTAACGGCCCCACCAGACCGCCGGGGATGCCTGGTCTCACCCTGGAGATACCCATTAAGGGACCATCTCTCAGGGAAGCCAGGAAGGGTTTCGCAGAGGTCAAAGCGCCTTGGGACCCTCCGGGTAAGTAGTGCGCTATATAAATGCCTATACATTTACATTTACATTTACATTTACATGTTATGAGTGATGTAGTATGTGACGTCATCAGCAGTGCATTGCGGGCCCGCGAGTTATATTTAGCTGAACTAACTATAACGGGGGAATTTCAATGGTTTTGTATGAGTGAAATGTCCAGCTAACTATAACATGTGTGAAACCTATGTTTTTTTCAGTGAATTTCTAAGGTTTTTTAAATGCTAATTCCTAACTATAACGTGGCTGAAACCTATGGTTTTTTCAGTGAATTTCAAACGTTTTGTAAATGATAATTATTAAATGTATTAATTATTATATTTCTTTCTTTTCATACTAATTTCTTACATTTTTATTACAAATTTTATATATATTTTTTTAAATTATATTTCATATTCTTAAGGTAAAATAATGAAACAAAAATAAAAAATGTTTGTATTCATTACATTTTTTCAATATATTAAAATTAAATTATATAATTCCTTTTTTTGTTTTTTTGTTAGTGTCATCGCACCGTACGCGTACGGTGAACGAACCATACTTTGTACGGTAAATCGTCCTCTGAGCGTACCAGTGCATACGCTTTGACGTTGCGCATCGCATCAACGCTTCCGCGTGACATCATGTACGTCGCACCGTACGCGCACATCGCAAAGTTTCTAATTGTTCAAAAACATATATTTATGTATTTAATATACATATTAAGGAAACACGTTTTTATTAACTTTTAATAAGCGTATATTACTTTTAAAAGCAGTTACTCAAATCACGGTGGTACGTCGTACGTACTCGCATCGCAAGAGGACCGTAAGCGCAGCGTAAGAGCTCCGTAAGAGCACCCTGAGCATACGCAAAGCCATGTGACCATGAAAGGAGACTTTTGATTGGTTCATAATACTTCCTATTCCAACTGTTGAAAGACCCCTCCCATTTTAATCATTCCACTTTCACTTCCACAAGAGAAGGATCTGTTCTGTAGATCTCTAGCCATTTGGAAGAAGTAACCACCATGACTGTACCGGATGATTATTCTTCAGAGCATTCCTCTGAGGAACATTTTGTACCTGAGCAGCCTCAGAAAAATCGAAAGGAAGCAGTCATATGGAAATTTTTTACATTTCCCCAAAACCAGAAAAAGGTCAATGCTCCCAAGGTGACGTGCAAATTTGTGATGTGACTCTTTCAAGAGGTGACCCAACTAAGAAATACTCTTTCGGCACTGCAAGCATGGTTCGCCATGTGAAGAATTTACATCCAAATAATTATGCTAGAGCTGAAACAAGAAGGTTGCAGGAGGACCAGGGATCTGCTCTTCCCAGTACATCCAGTGCAGCACCACCACCGAGCGGTATGGTTGCAAATATACAACCTGAATTTGGAGATCTGACTATACGTTGTAAGATTTGCAATGAGTTATGGAGAACAATCCATTGAACTTATTCTCCGCAATAAAAGCAACCACCATTGTTCTCTTTAATAATTATTTTTTTACTGTTTTGTTAGTTACATACTTTTTGGGTTCTAGTTCCTAATTTTTTGTTAAAAAAAAAACCTTTTTTTAAAAAATACAAAAAAAATAGAAAACTACAAAGACAAAAAAAAGTTCTTTTCAGAACTACCTCCACTGGTCAAAGAAAGAGCTATATTTTTATCATAGTGTGCAAAACTTTGTCTTGCTTAGGTACGCTCACGGGACGACTTACAGACTTCGCACCGTACGTCGTCCGTACACACATGGTACTCGTACAGTAAATCTACCGTAAAAAAAATTAGCCTCTATTACTAATTTTTAATAAACCCCGGGGACCCCACCCCCGTGGCAAAAATATAACGTTTATAATGAGTTATCTACTGTGATGGTTAGAATTGAATATATAGTTATACTTTTTTAATATAGTGGTGCTTTTGCTATCTGATTTTGCAACGTAACCCCAGGGATCGCGATCTCCAGACTCATCATGAAAACTGATAATAGGATTTAGAGATTGTTGTTCTAGAAATGCCCTAGAAAAAACATGAGTTTGAAGTGTACATTATTAAACCCATAGTGTGTAAATTACAGTCATAGGTGTGCTTACATCTGTTTTCACTTTATGGAAAAAGTGTGACTGTTGCAGTTAAAGGCAATGTCACGATGTCCCTAATAACAGCAAAAACAGAAAATAGGTCTGAAAGATAGTTTTTAAAGAAATTTAGTAAAAAAATATGAGTTTAAACATGCTTTGGAAGAAGTGTGTATATAGTAATATGTACAGGGCAATGTTCAAAATAGATTTTTTTTACCTATTATTTTTTGATGTGTTGGTGGTCATTAAATGTCTATTTTTGTTTTCCGTTTTCGCCATGTGTTTGCAGGTAATATTGATTACTGATGTCATCGCGGTTTCAGGAGTCACTGTGAAAATATAAAATTGGCTTTAGGGATGGTTTGGAGAATACTATAAGAAACCCCTAGTGTGTACAATTATGTAGTATGTGTGGATATATGTGTTTTACACTTTATGGCAAAGGCGTGATTGTCGCTGTTAACGATGCCATCGCAACATTCTGAATAACCACAAAAACGGAAAATAGGTGTGAAACATGGATTTTAAAGATACTTAGTACAAACACATGAGTTTAAACATGTTTTTAAAGAAGTGTGTATAAAGTAATATGTGTTGGGTAATGTTCAGAATGGATTTTTTAGATATTATTTTTGGATGTGTTGGTGGTCATTGAATGTCTGCTTTTGTTTTCTGTTTTCACGACATGTCTGCGTGAATCGCAACATTGTCACAACGATCCCCAAAAACTAAGGCAAAAAACGTTTAGAAAAAAAGTCACAATATTTTGAGTACCAGGGTGGCTCTGACAAGAGTTGGTTGTGTTTATATAGTTGCTATACATAAGACCGGATGCAGAGTTTCAAGTTACTTAGAAACATCCTGTTGTGGCATGTCCTTTAGGCTAGTCCTGTCATTTATACCTCTTTTTACATACATGGTTCCATCCACACGACAATAAGGTTCTGAAACAGGTTACTTTTTACCTAGTAGCTTGCTCCTGTCTCTTCTGCACTAGGTCTTAGTATTCTATCCTAATCCCTATACCTGATGCACATAAACATGTCCTCAGGCAGTGCATAATTCTGTATAAGGGTCACCACTTTTTTCATTTTTGGCAAACAGCCAGCTGTGAATGACCATATTTGTTTGGAAAAACATTGATGATTCTTTTCAAAACAAGTATGACTGCATTCAAAACAAACTGATTCTACAAGAAACCCTTGAGTGACCACTCTAGTATATAAGACCCATATTCCCCCCTGAAAATTAGAGGAGAATTCCTCCCATGCTGACACGGGGTCCTGCATGCTGAATCTTTGACACGCAGCGGTCTGACATTCCTTGCGGGGTGCTATCCTCGAAGCAGAGATGGGGTCCTTCATTCTCAACCATCAGGTGAGGGGGTTGGTTCTTCCCTAGGGGATTCATTGCTAGAAACATAAATATATATATACACACATATCTAGGTTAGGTACACTTAGGCAAATTACTTAGGGCTTGCATTATAGGAGTATGCAAATGCTACTGTTTTATCTGAACTACATATGTTCATCTTTTTAGAAGCATGGTAGAAATGTATACACTATGTACCATATTAGTACTTGCGATTTCTTTCGTATGCTTCTGGCTCTTGATTGTCGCAGTAAATATATGTTTTACACAAGACTGATGCTGGACCACTAAATACTTATTGAAAATGTCCTGGTTGCCCTCTTGTGTACCTTCTGAGAATAAGTAGGCATGAGTGGCTGAGCAAAAAGTACTGTACTGTTTTCCACGATCCCTGAGGAATCAGGGTTGTCCGAAACTACCTACTACACTGTAGGATACAGGGGGGTAATAGAGGCACTGTAGAGTCAGCTGATCTAATGGCTGACATATCCTGTGGGGGTGTCCTGGGGATTCCTAGGAGCTACACAATAGTAAATTACACTCCATCATTTCTATAAATTCCATGCATGTTAAAACGCAGATTGTTGTTATAGATACAGCCTAGGTGATGCTCTCTGAAGAATGCAGAAGGTGTTTTATTATTTTGTTTCCTGGCATTGTCAATCTGTGGACAGAATTGATTTTTGGCCACTTCCATTTCTGTCTTTGACATATGTTAGAGCACACCAAGACAGTGTAAGGGAATTGCCACATCAGTTCTACAGATATATCCTTCATTAGGATTTCCAGCCCTTCCACAATTAATGTGCCTAGGTCATTGCCACCACACTGCACAATTATGAGGTGAGGAGCTTGAAAATCAACAATGAACTTAATCAAAGACAGTCACTGATAAAACTTTAACCCTCACTGACCAAACCAAGTAATCTGCACATTTGGCAAACCCAAGTCCCTTTCAATATCTCTCGTTTTTGCAGCCTCTTAAGCTTGTGCTTAGTTTTTACAAATACAGTGTCAAAACAATCCAGATAGTGCTAAAACAACAATGTAATCTATAAATTGAATTCACTGGTTAGTACATAACTTTTTAATCCTTTATAAAAATGACGTTAGAAATGAAGATGTATATGGGAGTTTGATCAAAAAGAGTTTCACAGTGATATGAAAAAATATATCAGGTGAACTGTATCTATTAGAGGGTATGTGTTTAAGACGTTAGTGGGAATGTTTTGGGAAATAAGAGAAAAATGAATTAGTACCTCTTTATTACATTGTGTACTTAATTGAACAATAATAGTATAGTATTGTGGAAAGTTGCAATGAGGAACTAAGAATCTTTTAAATGTCTAAACATCATGTGCAGAACACATATATCTGTTATTTTCATTCTGGGAGTTGTAGTACTTTCAGTAACATCAATAAATAGGAGTAGTATAGTCACAAATACAAGATGAGAACATGGTGTCTGCCTGTACATGAATTAGAACTAAGTAATAAATGTATTGGGAACTGTTTATCAATGTGTTTTTAACTTACATGACCGCTTTGCAAATGCTTATATTGTGAGATATGGTTCATGTGGTTGCACATTGCTATATATATAGTTGGACTTGAGTTTACTTAAAGATGTAGGGAGGTATATATTTTTGGAAAGTTGGCTTGAACGTGTACATCTATTAAGAAATCTCATATATGTTTACATGGTGATCTATGCTTAGTAAGGATGATGAAAATTTCATGTATATGGTGAGGGTGATGTTTTTTCTTTAAGAATGGTTTGTTTGAAATTGATGAGGATTACAAGTACAGAATGCATCGAGATTTCTTGTGCTACCTTCATTTGGAGTGTAACCTTTGTTTGAGAAATGCTGAATATATGTTTTAGAAGCAGAAGAGGTATTTGAGAAATGATGTAGGTATACCATTCACACAAGGGTTTGTGCTTTGAAAACATTTTAAATGGTGATTTCCATTTAAGAAACATACTGATGCATGTGCACGCTCAATAACAAATCAATTCATACTCCTAGAGAGCTATGTACACAATTATATACCAGGTGTGATAGCTCAGTAGAAAACACATATACAGTCAAACAGGTAGTTTGATACTGACAGAAGGATATAACCAATAAGAGATATAGTCACAACTTTTATGTATCTAACAGTAAGGAAGGTACTACACTCAGTCAGGCAGTATTCAGGCATGCATGCAATCACCCAACCACTAGTGAGACAGTCATCAAATCAGAGATTGAGTATTCATGGAGTTGTTCAATTACCTAAACACTACACATGTACTCTTCAAATTAGGCAGGCAGAAAATATGTAGTAACTGAACTATGGAGACACTACTATTCATTCATCTAATCTCCCAGACACTAACCATTTACTTATGCAATTAACAAGGCTCTAACTATGCAGTCATTGTAACACTGCACAGATGCTATGTAGTCATCTAAACACCCACTAAACCCATGCAGTCATTCAAATACTGAGGCACATGCATAAACTCATTTAAATGCTCAGGTACTATACTCATCCACTCATGTAATTACTTAGAGAGTACTGCTGTAGTAAACATGTTATCCATGCAGTAGCTATGCACTAATTTAATTACTGAGGGAATACTCTTGCACTAATACAATCACCCCAGCAGTACACTTACATTCATCCGTTGGTAGAGAGGAATCTAATAGCTCTTATGTTGTGTTTTCATATTTACAGCTTTGAGACACTTTATGTACTTCTACATTTAAAACTAAATCTACAAGACAGTAATACAGTGCAGAGCCAAAAGCAATTTGGGTACACCATGCTGCATTACTTTCAAAACTTTCAAAACACAAGTATGCGTCATATTTACAACAATATGATGGATCCCTATGCTCTCCCCTGTGCTGGCATACAACCGGCTGCCATGTGCCAACACAGGCACCCTTGCACTATAGTGCAAGGGTGCCTGTGTAGTGGAATGGTTGTTTTTGAGCAGGAAGGGGCACCTTCCCTACAAAAAAATCACTAGAGGTACTTTCCTCAATTTATGCATGCAACACACATAGAAACATGAAAAATGAGGAGACAGAACAGTATTTCTCCTCCATGCATCTTCCTACACCTCCCCTCAGGAGGTGTAGGATTTTGATGCATTCCCAGGTTTACAAATCATTGTACATTTTGGTATGTGACCGAAACCATGAGGGTTGTGTAAGAATACCCACAGCAACACCCATGGCATGTTCATTTTATGCAAAGTGTTCCCAGGAAAAGGCCTGTATTTATAAGGGCATGGCAAGTTACACTAAGTGGCTTTACGTGGACTTGGAAATATGGGGAACCACATTACGATGCCTGTTTGTCAATAAAAGTGATGCACCAGAAAGTGCATGGGGCTTGTAAATACTCCTCCTTGCCTAATGTTTATTTTAAAATTTACTACAGAAGGGATAAACTGTTCTTTCACCATGTATAAGTGAGAAGTGAGATAGGCTGTGTTGTATGACAGGGTGCTAAAATGTTAAACGGCCACTAAATAATAAAGTTTAGTGTTTTGCTCTGGGTTTGTTATATTGAAGTAAGTGTATTTAGTAACATATCTAGGTTCATCTGTAGATTTAACACTGCAACATAACTTGAAAAGTGTTTTTGTATTGTGTGTAAGTCAGTAGTAAAGTAGTTGGTAGATTGGCTAGGGTAAAAATTAAAATATACTTGGGCCCGATTCACAAAAGTAATCTGAGACAAAATCCTAACTTTACGGGCCCGATTCACAAGAGTAATCTGAGACAAATTACTAACTTTACAACTTTCAGTTTTCACAAAGGGCATTTTGGAGTAGTAAAGTTAGGATGTTGTCTCAGTTAAACTTAAGTTTCACTTAAGTTAAACTTAAGACCAAAATGTGGTTAAACTGAGACAAAATCCAAACTTTACTACTCCTGCCTTTTGTGAATATCGAAAGTCGTAAAGTTAGGATTTTGTCTCGGATTACTTTTATGAATCGGGTCCTAAGACTTTCTGTATTCACAAAGGGCATTTAGGAGTAGTAATGTTAAGAATCCTAATTCTACTACTCCTAAATGACCTTTGTGAATGCCCAAAGTTGTAAATTTAGGATTTTAGGACCAAAACTTAAGTTTAACTGAGACAAAATCCTAACTTTACAACTTTTGGTATTCACAAGGGGCATTTAGGAGTTGTAAAGTTAGGAATCCTCACTTCACTACCCCAAATGCCCTTTTTGAATACCCAAAGCCGTAAAGTTAGGATTTTAGGACCAAAATCCAAACTTAACGACTTTAGGTATTCACAAAGGACACTTGGAGTAGTAAAGTTAGTATTCCTAAATTTACTCCTCCTAAATACCCTTTGTGAATACCAAAAGTCATAAAGTTAGGATTTTGGCTCAGATTACTTTTGTGAATCATGCTCTTTTTTTATTTTTACAGAACAATAGGTACATAACTACACACAATTTGGATGCCTACAAATAGCTAAGACGAAAAAGCAACAGAAGCAACTACAGTATGTTTGCAGAAATGAGTTACAAAAGGGGCAACATGCAGAAGTGTTGAAAGAAAAAAGAGCTATTGGTAAGAGGACAAAGTCATTTCTTGAAAATATATCTGGAGATTTGCAAAGATTACAAAATAAATAAAATAAAATAATGAATATGAGAAACAGTAAGAGTGGACAAAGTGTACCTTGAAAAATTGAAAAGATTGTAAAAAATATGGACGCACCTTAACCAGGAGACAGAAGCAGTTTAAGGAAATCAGAGCAAGGAGGTAGAGTGATTGTAAATCTATTGAGAAATTTGGAAAGTATTGAAGAAGGAGAGATGCACTGAAACAGAAAGAATGAGTTGAGAGAGTAGTTGATAAGGCCTTTGCTTTGAAGAGGAAGCTTTTCACTTTGATTCAAAATAGAATGAAGACTCTTGCCAAAATAGCATTGTGCATGAGGAGACAAAACCAGAAAGAAAAATTATTGAAGAGAAGTAACTTTTGCGCAGTTTTTTGTGGAGAATGGATACATACTTCTAGTACAGAGCATTTCTTTAATGAAGAAATCTATCTTCAGGATAACAGATTCTTTCATGTGATTTATGAAAGAGGATAATGTTATGAAATGAAGAATGGCAGTCCTACAGCAAAAGAGGTAATGGTACCTAGAAATGTAGAAGAAGTTATTGCGGAAGAGGTACAATGAAGATATAGACAGGCCCCTGTATACAAATGGAATTTTAGTAGAGTTTGTAGTATTAGACAGCAATCCATTGATATATTAAGAAAAGTCCTACGTATATTTCCATGGTGAAGTTTAAACACAAAATAAGTACTTTACAAGGTTTGGATCCTTGCAAGCTGAGAAAGCATACACTTTTGCAGGGACACTCTCTAGCTTGTTTATCAAAGAAAGTGTGCCAAAACACCTTTTATCATTTTAGGACGTTAACTTTAAACCACTCAACATTGTGAACTTTAGTTAGGAGGCTGTACTTTGTGAAAACTCCTACTTTATGTTTAGGAGAAATGGATAGGGCACTTTTGCATGGTACTGTGAAGAGGTAGAAAAGCTTTGTGATAATGTGCAGTTTTGTTTCTTTGGTCCAGAACAGGACTGTAGGAAAATTAAAGAGTTGGTAACAGGAGAAGGTGCAGAACAGAACACAGGTACTACAGTTTATAGTTTTGAAGAATAGATTACAAAATTTAAGACAGTATGTTCTGAAAAGCCAGAGTATATTTGTATATGTTGTCGATGCACTCACTACAAGAATTAAACTCCGACTATCGACTTATATTTAAAAAGTGAAAAAGAGAATAATGATAACTGGCAAACATTTGCACTGTACTTATTTGTAGAACAACAATTTGACTTTTCCACATGATAAGTTTTATGTAAGCACTGCTACAATAAATTAGAGGATAATAAAATGTCTGCTAGAGCTGTGTATAACATGTTATAACTGGTTCCCATTCCAGAAGCACTTCAAGGTTTAAATTAATTGAGTCCATTCTTATCCAAACTATAGATCCAATTCAGGCTATAGCACATATGGAGCCAAAGACAGTTACACCCAACAGAGCTGCAGAAAGGTCTAAAAGGTAGAGTAGTGTATTGTCCATTAGATGTCATGAAAAAATTGAAATGGTAGGGGTAGATAGATATTTAAAGGAAGGACTCGTAATTCTTGTAAATGTTGTGCCTGCCAAGAACAAAAAGATATTGCAGGAGTTAGTAGATATTACCAAAGTTAAAAAATCTAATTTATATCTGACACAAAACAATGTTTACTATATAAATGTGGAAAGCCTGTAAGATATCACACATATGGAGGATCGGACATTACCATTAACAAGTCATATTGAGAAGTTGGATCAGTCCAGAACAGAAGAAATTTATGAACATCATTGCATCCACCTTTTGCATTCTAAAGTGGGTTTTGGTGATGCCATTAAGCTGTTCCACATGAAAAAAGCAAAAGGAGCTCCATTAAGGGGTCGATTCCGATTCGGGAAAAAACATCCGTACGATTTGTATCCGGAGCCCTCTCCATACGAATGTACCCGTCCGTACGAGTCGCGTAGTACGATCCGTATTCTGTGAATCTGTTTGAATCGTCGCGATCCGTACGTATTGCAAGGCTGAAACCATGAACCGTACGACTCGTACACATGCCATATGACTCATAAACATGCTGTACGACCCGACGAGTACGATCCGGACTCGTACACCCCATGATCGCAGGGGTACGGTGCGTACCCCTGCGATCATGGGGGGTACGCACCGTACCTGGGGGGGGCCGTTCTGTACCTGTTTTGGCGCGAACTCTGCTTTTACAGCTGTTTTCAGTTCCCTTAGCTAAAGGGTCATACGGTGCTTACCCGACACGTATCGTACTTGCTGGGTCGTAAAAACCAGCCACCAACCGTACAGATGTCACGTACAGCGGGTTCCGAGGGAGAATCGTAAGGAGATTTGAGTCGTATGGTCTCTGCACGACTCGTACGGAGTACGGCTCCTGGTACGAATCATACTTTGTCGTACGTACAGGGGTCATTGCAGGGTACGATTCGTAGGGGAAAAACGCTATGAACGGCTATTTGGAGCAGTTTTTCCCAAATCGGAATCGGCCCCTAAGTGTGTGGGAAAAAAGTTTAGAAGCGCTGTGTTTCACATATCTTTTTCTACTGGAGTAGGTGGCAGGTATGACAAGAGGTCTGTACAAATACCGGCAGCTGAGTATAGATGTAGTAGACTTTATTCAGAAGACCGTAGATTTCGTCAGAGTATTCCATATATATTTCACCTATTATTTGAGAGAGACTTGTCTGGTGTCTCATATGCTGTGAATTAAATTCTTAAAACAGGAGTTAATTGGCATAATATATCAGCAAGAGAACTTTTGAAGAAAGTTCAAGGAAAAGAAGAGCACTTCGAATATAATTTAATAAACCTAATGGCATGTCAGCGTGGGACTAATGAATATTGGTACTGGTGTCATGGTGAACTGAAGTGCATGTTGAGGAACCTTGGAGCATCTAATTGGTTCCTGGCACTGAGTTGTGCTGAATATGCATGGGATGACCTGCTAGAATTCTTGCAGGAGGCAAATTCAAAGACATTTAAAGACATTCATCTGAGGAAGCCAGGAGAACTGTGCTCACTAGACCCTGCAAATGTTTGTAGATATTTTAATCACGGAATTTAATCAATTACGTTTTTCATCTTGAACAAAACAAAACCTCCTCTTGGTGAAGTGATTGATTTCTTTTGGCATAAAGAGTACCAATCCTGAGTTGCTCCCCATATTCACATGCTGTTGTGGGTAAAGAATGCCCCAAAGTTTGGAACAGACAGTGATGAGTCAGTGTTGTCTTTTATTGAGCTGCATGTAACTTGCTCCATCCCAAAGGAGAGTAGTGACAACATATTAAGAGAAGAAGTTCTACGATTTCAAAATCATAGATGCAAAAAATATTGTCAGTGAAAATACAGAGCAAAAGTGACATTTTTATGCAGATGTTGTTTCAGATTTCCATGATCTGTCATCTCACAAGGAAGAGTCAACAGCTTTTTGTCTGTAGTCAGTCATACACTTACTCGGAAATCACCAAGAAATACATACAACCTAAGAAAAGCATTCATGACTACAACCCTGTGATTCTGAAGGTGTGGAATGCAAACATGGATGTATAGTTTGTTGCAAACAATCAATTTCTGTCTGCTCAGTACGTTACATCTTATATAATAAAGTCAGAGAAAACTGAGATGAAGTAGATGTGGGAGGAGATTTCTGCAGAAAAGTGTCTTACGAAGAAATTGTACAGTTTTAGTTTAAAAATGCTTTCTCACAGTGAGATAGGCTCTTATGGATGTGTAAACTGGTTAAGCTCAGCTAGAATATTTTCTAAATCTATAGGAGGTCTATGGGTGAGTTTAGGGCGTGGTAATACTCATAACAGAGTACTGAAGTATTTTCATGAAATTCAATATCTTGATGAATTTGAGCCACACAGTACAGATATTTTGAAAAGTAGCTTGATGTATATGTACTATCCAAGAAGAAGTCCTCAACTGGAAAAGATGTGCCTCTATGAAATAGTCCTGGCTGGGGTGGCCGATACTGTGTGTACTGAAGTTACGTCCATTGTCAACTGGTCGCGTCAGTCGGCGACGGTACCAAGACAATGGAAGCAAGCTAAGCTTCTACCGCTTCTAAAAAAAACGACAGCTTACCCTTTAGCACCAGCCAACTATCGCCCCATATCTTTATTACCAGCATTGGCCAAAGTTTGTGAAAAGGTGGCCTTTCGCCAACTGAATGCCTTTGTGGAAACCTCTGGGGCTCTGCATCCGGCCCAGTCAGGCTTCAGAACATCTTACAGCACAGAGACTGCGCTGGTGGAAATGACAGAGGCAATTAGGGAATGTCTGGATGGGGGCGGCAGAGCGGCGCTGATTTTATTGGACCTCTCTGCCACCTTCGACACAGTACCTCACCAGCTTCTTCTCTCCCGCCTCTCTGCCATCAGCCTCTCTGGTGCAGTGTGGGCCTGGCTGGAATCTTTTTTGGACACCCGTACCCAGCAGGTCTGGATGCCTCCCTTCTCATCCTCGGCCAGGGAGGTCTTGACTGGAGTTCCTCAGGGCTCGACTTTGAGCCCTCTGCTTTTTAACATCTATTTGGTGCCTTCTTGCCGTGTTTACATGGCTTGCACAGGCCAAACTCAAGTGCAAAGAGGGGAAATTGGAAATATTGCTCTACGGTCAATTTCCACCTCTCTTCACAGAAGCCCTGTTGCCCCCGATTTCCCCCGCCCACACTCTGAGGGTGGCCTGGCTAAGAACCTGGAAATCTGGTTTGGGAGGATCTCAGGTTCCCGGAACACATCAAGAGACTAACGGGTGTCTGCTTTGGTACTCTTAAGTCTCCGAGTAGATTCTTCCCTTTGCTCCCCCAGCCAGTGAAGGAATTGGTGGCTCGGGCACTTATCCTGTCTCGCTTGGATTATGCCAATGCGCTTTTCCTTGGCATTCCTGGATACTTGGTGAACAAACTGCAATTGATCAAGAACGCTGTGGCCAGACTCCTATTTAACATCTCTAAGAGATCAAGTATTAAATCACACTTGTGTGACCTTCACTGGCTGCCCGTGGTCCAGTGGGTGCAGTTCAAGGCTCTTACTTTAGCTCATAGAGCTTTGCACGATTTAGGACCCTCCTACATTAGGAAACCGGTGGCCTTTTACACCCCTCTCCGATCCTTACTATCTGCTTCCCACCGTCTGATGGCCACCCCCCACTTTCGTCGCTCTAGGATGGGGGGCCAGTCACTTTCAGTCAAAGTAGCCATTCTATGGAATGGCCTTCCTGTCTCGCTGCGCCACACTCAGGACTTCCGCTGTTTTAAGAAACTTCTTAAAACGTATCTTTTCAAACAGGCTTTTTAATTCTCTTTCTAGCCGCACGTCTGTAGTCCATATCGCGCCAGGATACTCAAGAGTAATTGTGCGCGTTACAAACCCCATATAACATATAACATAACATACTTTCAGAAGTAATGTTAGTGAAAACATAGATGAAGGTAAATGTACTGAGTCTGGTTGTGAAGGATGTTTGGTGAGACATAGCAAAGGAAATGTAATCACCCATTGAAAGCTAAGTTGCCAAACTCCAGACAAAGGAGACTTTTTCTATTTAGACTTGCTACAATTGCTTAGGCCATGGCAAACTGAAAGTGAGCTACTTGGAGAATTTGACTGTTTTGAAGACTCATTCATTGCTGTTAAAGACAGCATTGAATGCTGTGTGTTTCCAGGTTATCTTCAAATGTTGAGCAAAGAGATTGAACAAGAGGAAATAATTGCTACTGAGATAGCAAGAGAGTTCTCAGAACAGTCAAAGTTCAGCACTTGGAAGTCAAGATCCTCTTGGACAGCCAATCATTGTGAATGAAGCTTCAATAGCTATGAATGAAGTGGTGAATGTAATGCTCCAAATAAGATGGGACACTGTGGATCTAGAACTACTAATACAGCAATTGAATGCAGATCGGAAATACATTTTTGAAAAGGTAAAAGGTAAAGTAGAACATTAATTTTTCCATGAGAAAAAAAGTGTGCATGTTGTATATGCAGACAACTTCTATTGTACATAAGTGGTCAAGCTGTAAATGGAAAAAGCTTCTTGAATAAAGTACTGACAAGCTCCCTACAAAAGACAACAAATTCCAATTTGTCGTGTGTAGTCACTGCACCAACAGGGTTAACTCCTCATAATGTTAAAGTAGTTACCCTTCATGTATTATTAATGCTGCCTGTTGAACATGACACATTTAAATACAACAAATTAGCTGTTGATGTTTGTCATGAAGTGGCAAGAGTATTGAAGAAATTAAAGCTACTAATTATTGATGAAGGCAGCATGATGTCTAACATAATGCTAGCTTTCATGCATTTAAGAATGTAGCAAATATTAAAAACTGACTACGAAGTGATTGTAGAGGAAAATTCTTAATAGTCTTTGGAGATCTGCTACAAATAACTCCAGTTAAAGGACAACCTGTATTCAAGAAACTACTACATAATGAAACAAGGAATCTGTTATATCCTATTGTATTTATGTATGCTTCCCAGTTTAGCTGTCTCCTAGCTGTTCAGCTAGAGTGAGAGTTGGTATTGGAATGCTGGTGTGACAGTGATGCTTGGAATGCTTGTGTGCATGTGTGGATGAGTGTTGACAGTTGGAGACGGGCTGAGCAGCAGATAGGCTGCTCCTGGTGGGGCTGGTGTATGACCAGAACAGGCTGGCATAATAGGTTCACTTGGCTTATAGACTGATGCATATATTTACTTACTTGCAACTTGAAGTCAATAAAGAAATACTGAATAAACAACCCGGCTACGTCTGGTAAGACACAACAGAATTCACTTGGAAGTATTGAAAATGTAAATATTTGGGAAAACTTTCAAAAGAAAGAGTTAATCCAAAATATGCGCCAGGCATCAGATATGCATTATGCAGATATAATAAAGGATATAAGAGTTCCCAAGTAATGTTTTAGCTGCTGAAGTAATGTATAATTTTGTTAAGGAAGAGAAGTCTATCATTTGTTTGGTGTCAACTCTTGAGGCGTGTAGTAAATTCAATGAACAATTATTGCACTGGAAAAAGAAGAGATTGTCTAAATTAGAGCAAATGATAAAATGGAACATCAAGGAGTTAAAGTGCTACTAACAGAAAAACTGCAATCAAAATTGGATAGTTTGGAAAAGTCTGTGTCAAAAACTGCAGGATTAAATCAATAGTTATGTATTTGTAAAAATTGTCATGTTATCTTACATCATAATTTAAATGTTGAAGAAGGGCTAGTGAATGGCACAATAGGTAGAATTATGAAGTTTATTAAAAATCCAAACAGAAATTATGTGGAATACTTAGCCATAAAATTTGATGATACTGCTGAAGGTAAGCGGATTGGTAGATGTGTTGTACATTTCCTACTCGTGAAAGACTTGTATGTCCAGCGAAAGCCGTTTCCAGTATCTTTAGCGTATGCAATAACTATTCACAAATCACAAGGTTTAATTGTAGATACAGTTTTTGTTAATATTAGAAGTAATGTGTTCGTAGAAGAAATGTCATATGCTGCTTTGTCGTGAATTACCACCTCCCCGGGTATGTGGGGGGACCGCGAGGCCCTCCAGCACTTAAAATAATGAGCCCCGGGGAGGTGGCAGTCCCTGGGGGTACGGGGGCTTATGCAGGCTCCTGATTTTTTTTTTATTGCCAATGAGACCAGGCACACCTGGGTGCCTAAATTAAACAAAGGGTGAGAGCCTGCGACACCCGCCAAAATATTTTTAAAAATGTTTTTTGTAGCCCTTCGGGTCCCTGTGGGACACCCTGAACAGTACTAGGTGGTCAGAGTGTTTCTACACTGCTCCCTTTTCTTTTTTTTACATTTTGGCTTGTGACTCGGTTTAGCGAAGTCAGAAGATGGCTTTCAACACGTCCTGGTTTGAAGTGTTTAGGCAGCCAAACAGAACTCAAGCACAAGATCGGGAGGGTTTGCAGATCCAGCATGGCCACAGTTGTAGATTACATTTCTCAGAAACTACTGAACGGATTTACACCATTTAACAAAAAAGTTCTTTCTGAACCAAGAGCTACTTTTTGGCAAATTTGGTGTAATTCTGTTCAGGAGTTCAGTGTGTAGCTGTGTCTTACGTTTTCTGTGGAAATTAACATGGAGAATAAAGCCTTTTGGGATCTCCCTTTTTCTCGGCCCCCCTAGACTTATCACACGGAAATTTTCAAGACAGCAGCTGAAGTGACTGCACTGATAGTTTTGAAAATTTTGTAAAGATTTGTCAAACAACACCAAATTTATTGGCTAATGAAAAAACAGCTTTTAATAGAAATCAGGTTCTAACTGTAACAACCTACTAGTGATTCCTATTTGTAAATATAGGTAAATCCAAGCACCATACTGGTTCCCATAATTCTACTGCGGAAATAACAATCGAAGGTGTCCTGAAGTAACCACAATATGAGTAGCCCATGAGGGGGATTCTGGTAATGATAGTCTCAGAAATTCATGCTCGACAGGTGAAAGGGAAAACAGCTCATAGCCTAAAGGTCATCTCAATTCTAAATTTCATGTTTGTAAAGTGCAGCTTATCACCCCTAAAGGGAATACAGGCACTGGGGGCCATCGAGGAGATTAAGTGAGCTGTTCCTCAGAGTCACATGATGCTCAGCTGAGCTGTCACCGGCACCGGGGATCAAATCATGAGAATGTGCTCCATAGTCAGCCACTATGGCCACTACACCACACCTCTCCTTGGTCAGCGGGTATGCCAAAGGTGATCAAATATCTCTCATGCTCTGAAGGCTCCTTAATGGTGATCACTTGTTCCAACTGCCATTGATGAGTGCAATACTTTCTATATAAATTGTGACCAGTTGTCATTTTTGTTTAATAATACATGTATTATTTTATTGTGCCACATAAGAGTACAGTATGATATAGTTTTATTCCTTTATTAAATATTTCATTTATTGCATTATATATAGGTTGTAGAACTAATATGTATTTAGAGAAAACTGTTAAATTAGTGTTGTAGTGGGTCTTACGCTTACAGTAGGGGCAATCAAAATCAATGTGAAAGTTGTTTTTCTGCATGCTTTCTCCTCTGCAGGTGCAAAACAAAAGCATTCATTAGTTAGTGTAAAGCACATTGTATTTTTGAGATAGTAAGGGGAGGAAGAACTGGCGAGGTCAATTAATTTTAATAAAGAAAAAAAGGGAGCATTACCAGTTAGTAGTATTGGACGAAGGGAGGAACTCAAGGACTTTGAAAGTGAAGACTGGAATTTGCGAGTAGAGTTCAAGATATCGAGTTTATTTCTGGGAACTGCAAGAGTGGTGTGATCTGTATGAGGTCATATTTCTCAAATGTTTTTTATGCATTTTGATGAGTGAACCCACCTTGGGGTTATTCACACTTGCTTTAGACCTAAAGAGGTACAGACCTCTCTTGACTTCTTTGATTGTGTGGCTTTATGCTATACATGAATCCTTACCTACGGAACTTCTACAGAGGTTCTGATGCTGACACCTTTCTCGCTTCCTTGATTTAATAGGGTTTCAGCTATTCTTAGTTTAGTGTATGGTTTGATAGATTTTGTGAATCTTTTCCCTGTATGAGAAGGATCAAAACAATTTCTCCAGTTATCAAATTATTTTTCTTATAGTTTGCGTAGCTGCAACAGAGATCCATATATGCGCTTTGCTGATGAGGACCAATATTGTACGCTGCTTTTGTCTTCCTTTAATTATATTGTATTTCTACAGTAAGTAAGTAAAACAGTTATTGCACAATTATTTAAAATCATTGCAATATGCACATACAAAAATGACCTTTTAAGTAAAAAAGATGTATTCAAGTCTGTTAAAAAAGTCAATAAAATTGATGGGTAGGGTAAAGGGAAGGGAGAGCAGAAAGCCAAGGGAATGTCACTTAGGGAGGTTAAAGTTCAAGCTTGCTCAGATGGTAGAGCCAAGGAGTTAATTTCTGTGATGAATTTTACAAAGCGAGTCACCAACTGTGGCGAGTCCCCCCTCATACATGCCTTGAGCGCTTCTTGACATGTCCTGATGCCTAGAAGAAGCCAAATTGGTCTCAGCCAGAATATTCTTTGCTCCCGAAGGTGATGGCAAATGCACAGAATGTGGATTAGGCTTTCCTCTCCCTGGTTGCAGAAACGGCACTGAGAGGAGGCTTCTTTCCTGTATCCTTGGCCCAACTTGTATGCCTTCAACGGAATTAAGCCGAAACGAAATCTCATTAATTGATGATATACGGCTTCATTGCTGATGTGAGATAAGATGGTAGTGTTGTCGGGACATATAGTTTGGCAGCCCAAGTGCCATGAAAAAGCTGGAGAACCTGTTGCATATCTGATTGATTTGATAGGATTTTAGCTTGCTTGGTTAAAAGCTTCGATTTCGTTTCATTGGGCAAGGAAGAGGACCATATGTCCCCCGCTTTTTAGGGATTTGAGGCAGAATGTCAAATATTTATTCCATGATGTAGTTGGGTTGCTAAGCAGGAGCCATATGCAGCTCTCCAGTGTATGGGGGTTAGCGTGTTTCGCTTTCAGACAGTATGAGACGTATCTCTCACCCATAATCCAGCGCATAGAGGATAAGGAAAATTCTTTCCGGATTTGGGCATGGGAAGTCGAGTTTGGCAATTGAAAGACCCGGCGATAGCATGATGATTGTGCTCTATCTAGCTAGTTGTTCATTTTGTCTTTAAAAATTATTGCACCAAAGGAGATTGTAGGGAGGAATTTTGCATTGATCAGTTTTATCAAAGGGACAAAGTCCTGGGAATGCAGAGCGCTCTTCGTTCTCATGAAGGCCCCCTCTAGACTACGAGCCACTGCCTGCATCTCAGTTGTATGCACCGAGCATCTCCCTTTATGATCAATCTAGACGTCCAGATATTTATATGCAGTGACAGTCTCCAGTGGTTTCCCTTCTATAAACCACATGATCTTTTTTCCATTTGCGGGTGAAATTACCATTGTTTTGGTTTTACTAAGGTTTATCTCTAGCATATTGTTGTTACAATACTGGGCGAGGGAGTTGAACAATCTTTGGAGGCCCACCTGGGTTTGATCTAGAAGAATGGTATCGTCTGCGTATTGCAGAATCTGGATTTTACTTTGACCGATTCCTGGGGGGAAGGCTCTTGATCGGGACAACCATTCAGGTAGGTCGGTGAGGTACAGATTGAAAAGTAATGGTGCAAGAGTGCACCCTTGTTTTAGGCCTCTATTTGTATACATTTTATCGGAGGTAGACCATTTCGATGTTACTCTGACTTTAATCCAGGTGTCCGTGTGTAGGGCTATTAGTGCGTTTAGTAGCGCCCATGGGATGCCCCATCTTGCCAGTTTTTCCCACAATTTGGGCCGACTTACGCTGTCAAAGGCTTTGCGGAAATCGATGAATCCCATGTACATTGATTTGCCTTTTGCAGCTAGGGTCGTTTCCATCAGGTGGGCTATGGAAATCAAGTTGTCCTCGATGTGGCAGCCTTTTCGGAAGCCAGTTTGGCTAAAAGGGATTACGTTTTTCGTTTCCACCCATTTTGTAAGTTCTTTTAAAAGTACACTTGCGTAGGCTTTCCCATCCACATCAAGTAGGGCTATCATCCAATAGTAATCGGGGTTGGAGCACGAGCCTTTTTTATGGAAGGGTACGAGGAATGATCCTCACCAGGAGGGCGGGATGGTGTGTCCCAGTATTGCATCCTCGAAGAGAGAGGTCAGTATTGCGGCCCATTTTTGTGTTGAGGCTTTGAGTACTTGCGTAGGGATCCCATTGGGTCCGGGGGCACCACTGGAGCGCATTTTCTTTATGACTCCTACTATTTCTTCTGTTGTTATCTTGATGGTGGAGGTTGTGCCATCCTCATTGATGAGCTGATCGAGCGTAGGTTGGGTACTGCTGCTGCTATTTGATGTGTACGGTGCTGTGTACAATATTTTGACGTAGTTCTCCCAATCAACGGGGGAGGTATTAGCAGCAGTGGGTGGTTTAGTGGCTTTGGTTGCCTCATTTACCCAATTCCAAAATTTCCTTTGGTCCTTAGTTTTGATTATCTCAAAGACTGTCGCCCAACGGAGCTCTTCTTCCTGTCTTTTTAGGGCGAATCTGCCCTTCCTGTAGTCTTTTCTGGCAGCTGATATGTCACTCTTCAGGGATTTATATTCACTTTTGCTGTTCGCATGGGCTCGTTGAAATTTATTTAATTTACTCTTTGTGGAAATTATAAGTTGCTTTTGCTCTAACAAAGTAGTTGGGACCGGAAGGTCCTTCGGAGGGCTATTTGTTAGTTTTAATGCTAATTGGTCTCTGAATTCGCTCAGTCTTGTCTCCCAGGAGAATCCTGTCAAGTAATCAGTGCCATCCAGACGCTGTTCAGAGAGAAGTTTGTCAACTTCTGCTTCTATTGCTTCACGATTCCATTCAGACCATTTAATTTTCTTACATTCTGAAGGTTTGATTCCCTTCCAATCAGGGGAGTTATCGGGCGGTGTTGCTGCCTAAAGGCAATCTTGCATACTAGAATGGCATGATCGCTGTCTAAGGATGGTATTATCGAGAGCTGACGCGCCTGGTGGAAGGCAGTAAGAGATATCCATATGTAATCTAAAGTAGCCATACGGGATGAAGATATATAGGTATATGCAGCTGGTTGATCAGAGGCTAACCTTCCGTTAAGAGTGCGTAGGCCGGATTGGTTTAATTTTGTTGCTAATTTTATTCCATTGGCTTCCTTCCGTTGGTATTGGGACTTTATCTCCGGGATTGCCCACTCTTCATTTACTGATGATATTTGAGAGGATTGGGTGGGGTCAATATCCATTAGGTTGGAGTTAAAGTCACAGATCATTTGGGAATAAAGCTTCAAGATTATTTATTATAGGAAGCAAGTTGCTTATAGTAGTCTCCCGACAAATTTTTACGGGATGTAGGTAGACACAGCCGTGGTTGATTTTTTGCTTTATTTTTCCCTTAACATGGGTCTTAATCTCAATGCTGAGGAAGGTGTAGTCACCTTCGCCGTTATAGAGTGTCTCTAATTTTGCAACCAATGTGTTCTTTACGGCGATCAGCACGCCCCCAGATGCATGGCCACCAGCTGTGGATGGAATAGCAAAGGATTCGGCTACTGTGAAATCTTTCCAGATGGTATTCTCCAGGGCCAGGTCTCTTGAATGGCAAAGATATCGTTTGACTTCCGGAGGTCTGTGGTTAATTGGCCTATTTTCTCTTTTGTTAGCCCCCGGATATTCCAGGAGCAAATATTTAAGCAACAGGCTGTGTCATACTTTGATTCGTTTTCATGCCGAATTGTCTGTGCACTACCCTAAGGCCTTGGAAAGCCAGGACCAGTCTTGGGATTTGTTTGATTAAAATACGCATTTACGTGGGCCACCTGCAGTTGTGGCTATTACTTGAAGTGGAGTATCAATCCAGGGTGCTGCTTTTGATTCCTGTCTGTGGCCGCGTATTTCTACAGTTTCGTCTTTAGATTGATTTATATTATTCTGGCTTTCAGTTTGAAATAAATCTTTGACTATAAATTACTGACTCAGATTTTTATTGTGTGGTCCTAATGGTCACACTGTACCTTAAGATTTAAATAATCATGAACCCCTTTTCCATTAAGGCTACCACAAAGGCCTATTGACCGGAATCGGATTGGAAGAAACAGCCTGTTGCCTTCTCAGTTATTTGGAATTTAAATAGACTTACAGTGAAAGAGCACTTCTGCAGTGAACCTCGCTAAAGAGACCTGATATTTGTCTGAGGTGTGGGCTGCCAGAAAGAGGGCATTAGATATGTATCCACTGTTTAGCCTTCAAGACATAATGTCGTTTTGAAATAAGCAGTGTTTCAGTTGGTCAGTTGACGCATTTTTAAACTGTGAACACAGGATACAATCAATTTGTCAATCCTGTACTCTACGGACTGTACTGTGTTTGTACAACTCATTGTTTGTCATTTGCTGTGACACTAGATACTGCTACAACCATTTGCCATATACAATTTAGTTAGATAATCACAAAATATAAAGATATTTCAGCAGTACTACTCTGAAACTTAAGTCAAGATTTTTAGAGTCCTCTCTTCTCCTACCTGGCCATAGTTTCTTACGACCACACTTGTCAATCAATATTCTATCCATATCTTCAAGGAACATATTGAACAAGGATAGCATAAGATGTGTATCATGCATTTGTCAATCCATTTCATTTAAAGTACGTATTCTTCCAAGTGTAAGTTTTGCGAATTAAATGACTTACAGAACAAAATAAGAAAATGTAACTGTACAGTGTGTTTCAAGAAAAAATAAAATGCCTTCATATTTAAACTGAGTGCATTAAGAGCAGGGAATTATCAAGGAAACAGATGAACAAATCATAGCTAGCCATCAGACAGCTTAAGAACATGCCTATTTCTAACATAAAGCGAGAGGGTTATGAGATGTATAACTGAGGGAGTACAAGTGCAGTGTCATGCAGTATCACTACTTCATTACCGAGCAATTAAAAGTTAAACCCCAGGGAATGGGGATCAACTGTGTGGATACAGTTTTACAAAGTGAAAATCTACATGAAAATCCCAATCGCATAGGGTTTAATGCTCATGTTTATCAAGTTTCATAAGACAAAACTGTAGTTGGCTTCTATGCTGACAAGCTAATATTAAATGCTGTTACTAACCTTAGACCTCACTTTCTTTTCTTTAATTAAGGGCCTCAATCTGGTAAGAGCAAATTTGTATTACTTATTCTCGTTACTTTACATTATAGCATTGGTGGTTAACTTTAGCGGCCCATTTGCCAGTGCCACAGAGAATAAGCTGGTAACGTCCTATGCCATACAGTTATATGATGATTACTATTGGGACACCACGCGTCCTC
The DNA here is from genome assembly GCF_964263255.1 of Lissotriton vulgaris. NCBI lineage: Eukaryota > Metazoa > Chordata > Amphibia > Caudata > Salamandridae > Lissotriton > Lissotriton vulgaris. The sequence goes on from NC_141696.1 coordinate 97,272,926, forward strand.
TTAGAAATGAGTAGTTTCATATTTCCATGTGCTTTCACTATTTGAGAGTTTGTCGGATTTGAGCAAACAAATCTCCATAAAGAACACCTGGGTTTGTAATAGATTCATGGACCTTGTTGTTTCTACGGCACCAGTAATGGGAATTTCTAACTACATCAGCGTTAAGGAGTAACTCGCGATGAGGCTCCTAAGATGACCATTTCAAAATACAGTTTAGAATGTTAAGTTTTAATTGGCATTTGTTTTTCAATTAGCCCCAGTGTGTAAATGATTCAGATAATGTTTGATCGGGTGAAGCTGATGAGCCTGTGGAATGCTGCAGGTCAATACCTTTATTTCTGACAGATGTTGGCACATCATAAACAAGTCGGTGAGGTTAGACAAAAAGCTATGAAACCAGGTAAGAACAGCGTCTCTGATATCCGAGCCATTCAGGTGCTCTAGAAACACCTGGGGGCAGATTTACTGACTTTTGATGCAGTGTAACAAAAGACAACCGGCAGCACTGCATGAAAGGGAGCAGGCAGGAATGTGTCATATCTACTAAGACAGGGTGCATTCCTGCATCTCTCTGACCTGGTGCACTAGTGGCATGGGGCAAGGGTACATGTGTTGCAGGTAGGATTGTTTTTGGCAAGGAAGAGATAACTTCCAGCACAATGCAGCACATGTAGAAAGAGGAAAAGGTTAGGAGAAACAGACATATTTCTCCTCGTTACACCTTCTCTGGGAGGGTGCAGAATTTTGGATCAGTCACAGGTTGACTATTGTCAGGAAATTTGGGAATGCATCCAAAACAATAGGTAGATGTATAGTAACAAGTACACCCCGCAGTAACACAAGGCAGCAACTTGCACTGCCTTGCACTACTCCAGACTTACTGTCATGCAGAGGCATAAAAGGTCTGCATAGCATAGCAGATAGCACTTAACAGCTTACGTTGGGCACAGGTGTTTCACAATACTAAACTCAGCAAATGGATCTTACAAGATGAGGACCCCACACACATCCAGGTCGCTGTAATTGCATAGATTATCTAATTCCACCAATACCACACCTTCAGTGCTAGCCTAAGACCTGTGCAAAAACTCACCCGATTGTAAGAAACAGGATTTGAAATTTGACAAAAGAAGATAATTGATTGGACAATGCTTGCTCAAGTAATAATGTGAGAATGGACAATTGTGACAATGGTCTGAAATTCTCAATACTCTGCAGATCAATGTTATTTCTTTATTAATGACAGAAACAGAGTGCACTGAAGAATTACTCACTTTCAGAGCAGAATAATTCAATTTTACACAAAGGGTTATTGGTACAGCTTTGCTAGCACAATATCAAAACCTGAGCCAGACAACCTACTATTCATTATTAAAGTCACAAAATGTTTGGATAAGAAATGCATTTACATTTTCTAGGTAGCCTAAGAGGGAATTGTGTGTCAGGTGAAAATGATTGGGAAATGGGGATGTGCAGGGACTGTGAGCGAAGGGCAGAATACAAGGCATCTCTGTTACATTTATGTGACTGTCTGATAGAGTGTTCGTCAGATAAAGTATTGCTGTTAAAAAATGTCTGTGTTGTGGGCTAAGGGCATGTGTTTGGCAGCATTAATTATGACCTAGTGCTGCTTCTAAGTTTCACTGGTTTTTTCCTAGCAAGATTAGCAGGCTTCTTGTTTTCCAACAAAAAAGTAGCTGGTATAAGTTTAGATACTGGTCTTGGCTATGAGCTTAGCACCAGTGGGACATGTCGCCAGGCCTGGTTTTGCTACTGAGCTGAGTCTGTTTTAGTGACAATAACATGGTATTGTTGTACACAAATACTGTTTATATTACACTAGTCAATAAAGGTACTACAATACATGGTGTTAGACCTGTCAGCATTAGGGTGGACTTTCCCCAAGCATTTTGCCTTCTTCAATCAATGAATCAGGGGTTTTAAGGTGCACTACTCACCCACGAGGGTCTCAAGGCGCTGGGGGGGGGGGGGGCAGGGGGTACGAGCAGCTCCGTTGGTCATTCACAGAGCCAGGTCTTGCATCCCATTTTGCTGGACTTTTGCTTCTATTGACCTCAGCACTGCTAAAGTGCTTATGTTCACTTCCCCAAATATGGTTTGATTGACATACATCTAATTGGTAAATTTTACTTGTAGGTTTTCACTATTGTGAGGCCTACCACTCCCGTAGTATATCATTGGGGATTCTTTATTACATTTGATAAGCTGTAATTCTCAAAAGAGAGGTGGTGGATGTGTCATGTTTCCTACCTATGAAATTGTTAGGCTAAACCTTCTTTAAAAGTAAAGTCAGATTTTTTCCAACCATTTGCCATATACAATTTGGTTAGATAATCAAAATGTATAAAGATATTTCAGCAGTACTCGTCTGACACTTAAGTCAAGATTTTTAAAGTCCTCTCTTCTCCTACCTGGCCATAGTTTGTAATGACCACACATTCTACAGCAATGACTTTCAACCCTACTTGTCGATCAGTATTCTAATCATAGCTTCAAGGAACATATTGAAAAAAGATAGCATAAGATGTGTATGCTGACAATCTATTATTAAATGTTGTTACTAACCTTAGACCTCACTTTCTTTTCTTTAATTAAGGGCCGCAATCCGGTAAGAACTGATTTTTATTACATATTCTCGTTACTTTACATTATATCATTGGTGGTTAACTTTAGCGGCCCATTTGCCAGTGCCACAGAAAATAAGCTGGTAAAGTCCTACGCCATAGAGTTATATGATGCTTACTATTGGGACACCAAGCGTCCTCTTAGAAATTAGTTGTTTCATATTTCCATGTGTTTTCACTATTTGAGATTTTGTCTGCTTTGAGCAAATAAATCTCCATAAAGAAACAACTGGGTTTGTAATAGATTCATGGACCTTGTTGTTTCTACGGCACCAGTATATTGAAATTCTAACTACATCAGCATTAAAGAGCAACTCGTGATGAGTCTCCTAAAATGACGATTTCAAAATACAGTTTAGAATGTTAAGATTTAATTGGCATTTGTTTTTCAAATATCCCCAGTATGTAAATGGTTCAGATAATGTTTGAGTGGATGAAACTGAGGAGCATGTGGAACCCTGCAGGTCAATACCATTATTTCTGACAGATGTTTGCACGTCATAAACAAGTCGGTTAGGTTAGACAAAAAATATGAAACCAGGTGAGAACAGCATCTCTGATATCAGAGCCATCCAGGTGCTCTAGAAACACCTGGGGGCAGATTTACTAAAATTTGATGCAGTGCAACAAAAGACAACCTGCAGCGCTGCATGAAATGGAGCTGGCAGGAATGTGTCATATCTACTAAGACAGGGTGCATTCCTGCTATCTCTCTACACTGGCACACTAGTGGCATGGGCCAAGGGTGCATGTGTTACAGGTAGGATTGTTTTTGGCAAGGAAGAGATAACTTCCAGCACAATGCAGCACATTTAGAAAGAGGAAATGGTTAGGAGAAACAGACATATTTCTCCTCGTTACACCTCCTCTGGAAGGGTGTAGAATTTTGAATAATTCCCAGTTTGACTATTGTTAGGAAATCTGGGACTGCATCCAAAACCATAGGTAGATGTATAGTAACAAGTACAACCCGCAGTACACAAGGCAGCAACTTTTACTGCCTTGCACTACTCCAGATTTACTATTTCATGCAGAGGCATAAAAGGTCTGCAAAGCATAGCAGATAACACTTAAAAGCTTACCTTGGGCACATGTGTTTCACAAAATTAACGGATCTTACAAGTTGAGGACCCCACACAAATCCAGGTCGCTCTAATCACATAGATCATCTAGTTCCACCAATACCACACTTTCAGTGCTAAAACCTGTGCAAAAACTCACACGAATTGGAAGAAACAGGATTTGAAATTTGATAAAAGAAGATAATTGATTGGACACTGCTTGTTCAAGTAATAATGTGAGAATGGACAATGGTCTGAAATTCTCAATACTCTGGATCAATGTTATTTCTTTATTAATGGCAGAAACAGAGTGCACTGAAGAATTACTAATTTTCTGAGCAGAATAATATAATTTTACAAAGAGTTATTGGTATAGCCTTGCTTGAACAATATCAGAACCTGACCCAGACCACCTACTATTCATTATTAAAGTCACACAGTGTTTGGGCAAGAAATGCATGTACATTTTTCTAGGTAGCCTAAGAGGGAATTGTGTGTTGGGTGAGAATTACTGGGAAATGTGGTTGTGCTGTAATCACCTCAGAGATTGCTAAGGGCATGTGTTTGGCAGCATTAATTATGACCCAGTGCTGTTGCTAAGTTTCACTGGTTTGTTTGTAGCAAGATTGGCAGACTTCTTGTCTTCCAGCAAAAAAGTATCTGGTAAAAGTTTAGATACTGATCTTGGCTATGAGCTTAGCACTAGTGGGACAAGTCACCGAGCCTGGTTTTGCTACTGAGCTGAGTCTGTTTTTATTTACTATAACATGGGGTATTGTTGTACACAAATACTGTTTATATTAAACGAGCAGCCCGTCCCAACGTTGTCCGGGTATGAATTGCTGCCGGCCAGTAGTATATTGTTTTGTAGGATTTCGTTTAGATAGCATTTCTTATCTGTGACAGGCCTGTGAAACGCTCCGATTCACAGTGCACTGCTGATGCACTTAAGAGTGCGCGTTCAGTAGTGTGTGAACTCGAGTTTCCCTACTTTATTTTTCCTTGCAATATTATATAGCGTGAATTCGACAACATGGCATGAGCACAATTTACATTACAGAAGAACACATTCATTTGTGGTAGGCACAGGGAGACAAAGCTATTTGCCTGGAATCACAGGATGTTGAGCTGATGCAGAGATTCGAACGTAGCTCCCCAGCTCTAAAGTTCGCAATTCTAGAATTTGTGGCGGGAGGTGTGTCTAAAAGTGTATGTCGGTGCTGGCCGTCAATGAGAGAGACCGGTGCATTTTTCAAATGGGTGGTGAAAAAATAGGAGTATCTTGCTGGAGATGTGGGCCGCCGTGTAACCAATGTACTTACCGGGGGAGGGTAAACACCCATTATTCCGCAACTTTCTTTCCGCATAACATCACTCCGCATAATTTCATTACGAAAGTACCATGACTCTGCAATGCCATTATAACGCATGGCATTACATGTTATATGTTTTTACCACGCATACATTTACAACGAAATTCGTTGTAAATGCATGAATGGTAAAAGCATGTTTTTTTTAATGTTTGGATAAGGTAAGTATGGGTATAAGGGTATATGTTTTGGGGTACTGAGGTATATGTTTTGGGGTGTTTGGGTATTTTAAGGGTTCGGATGTAGTTTTGGGTTATGGGGTACAGGGGTAGTTTTAGGGTTTAGGAATAGGTATGGGTTTGGGGTACAGCTGTATTTTTAGGGTTCAGGGGTAGGTTTGGGTTTTGGGGTATAGGGGTATTTTTAGGTTTGGGCTTTGGGGTACAGGGATATTTTAAGGGTTCAGGGCTAGGTTTGGGTTTTGGGGTACAGGGGTATTTTTAGGGTTCAGGGCTAGGTGTGGGTTTTGGGGTAAAGGGGTATTTTAGGGTTCAGGGGTAAGTTTGGGTTTTGGGGTACATGGTTATTTTTAGGGTTCAGGGCTAGGTATGGGTTTTTGGGTACAGGGGTATTTTTAGGGTTCAGGGGTAGGTTTTGGTTTTGGGGTACAGGGGTATTTTTAGGGTTCAGGGCTAGGTTTGGCTTTTGGGGTACAGGGGTATTTTAGGGTTCAGGGGTAGGTTTGGGTTTTGGGGTACAGTGGTATTTTTAGGGTTCAGGGCTAGGTTTGGGTTTTGGGGTACAGGGGTATTTTTAGGGTTCAGGGTAAGTTTGGGTTTTGAGGTACAGCGGTATTTATAGGATTCAGGCCTAGGTTTGGGTTTTGGGGTACAGGGGTATTTTTAAATTTTAGGGATAGGTTTGAGTTTTTGGGGTACAGGGTATAGTTATAGGGTTAAGATGGGTTAGTGTTTAATTAAAGGTGTTGGGGTATTTTAAGGAGTAAGGGTGGGTTATGATTATGGGGTGCAGGGGTATTTAAAGGGAGCAGGGTGGGATTAGCACACAATATGAGACATGGCAAAATGGGCGGAACGTACCACACGCCCCAGAGTTTGTCACGCCCCCAGCACACGCCCACACCACAATGCAGACACGCCCACAAGGGACTACTTTGCTGGCACGGCTCTTTTAAATGTATATGGTGGGCGTCTGCATAGCCTATGTTCTCCTGCTGCAACTGCCCTTTCCAATGCTGTATTGGGTGTTGTGATTGGTGCTGTGGTTCCTGAGATTACCCACCTCAAAGGTTTGGGCTCTCTCTTTATTATATTGGTATGGACTAGTCGATAAAGGTACTTAAAATACATGGTGTTAGAGCTGTCAGCATTTGGGTGGCCTTCCCCCATACATGTTGCCTTCTTCAATCAATAAATCAGGGGTTTTAAAGTGCACTACTCACCTGCGAGGGTCTCAAGGCGCTGGGGGGCTGGGGGTGCGAGAAGCTCCGTTGGTCATTTGCAGAGCCAGATCTTGCCTCCCATTTTGCTAGATTTTTGCTTCCGTTACCTTAGCACTGCTAAAGTGCTTGTGTTCACTTCCCCAAACATGGTTTGATTGACATATAACTAATAGGCAAATTGTACTTGTAAGTTTTCACTATTGTGAGGCCTACCCCTCCCGTAGTATAACATTGGGGATTCTTTATTACATTTGATAAGCTGTAACTCTTAAAAGAGAGGTGGTGGATGTGTCATGTTTCCTACCTATGAACTTGTTAGGCTGAACCCTATTTAAAAGTAAAGTCAGATTTTTTTTCTTTACAATTTTGAAAATGCCACTTTTAGATAGGTGGAACTTTCCTGCCTTAGCCCATTTGTGCCTGCAGCCTGTCTTAGGTCACATGACTGGGTGTAGCTGACAGTTAGACTTTGTGAATTCCTTCCAGACTGTCACACAATAGTGGGATAAGGTGTGCCTCAAAAGGCCATCAACTGGCAGGATGGGGGCAGAGCTGAGCACATCCTCACTTGCACTTGAATAGGCTGTGTCCTGTCTCCTTACAAAAGGTTTAACAGACCTGTCTTTTGTACTGCGGACAGATTTGAGCCAGGGAGGCAGGGAGACCCATGCACTTCAAAGAACCTTTTTGGAAGTTTCTCTCACCTTCCCACCGTCTCAGAAAATGGCACCAAGGTATATAAGTAGGACCTCAGACCCACTCTTCGGTTTACTATTGATCCTGTGGAAGGACTCTCAGATGACTGCTTGATGCTGTGACCAGCTGTGCACTCTGCCAGGCTGCTGCTCTACCTGAAAGGATGGCTTTGCTACCTGGAGCCTACCTTGAACGCTCAGAGACCGGTCCTGCTGTTGAGCCATACATCTACAACTTTATCAAGGAGTACCAGAATTGATTCCACAGGCTAGTTTGCTGGCCTCCTGTTCAGAGTCACAGGGGCATAACAGGCTCCCACTGCCTGGACCCAGCCTGAGTGAGTCCTGAACCCCATAGACCCATAGACCCACTCCTGGTCTCTTTGTTGTGATGTTAAAGGTACCCTGCCCAGATGGTAATTTTTCAAATCTAGGGACTTGAGAACCAGGAAGTGACCATGGCCAACCATCTCACCAATCCGCCTGAAGTGCATCATCGGTCTTACTGACTTTGCTTCTTCGGCCGCTACATTCTACTCTGGAGCAAAAATAATTGTTTCAGCTGACCTATGCCAAAAGGATATCTAAACTCATGGAACTGTTAACAGCTACAGCCCTGTTCTGAGCAGGGTCTGACTATGAAAAAGGAGAACAACGAGGCGTGGCATCAGAACAATGCAAGTTTAATTAAACAATAATGACCTGGAATAGCAGACACACCTCTTAAAATTGCATGCTGAAATTCAACTTGCATTATGTACATGGCATGCTTTGTACTATAGACCGGGTGCTATACAGAGAAGCTCACCCTCCTTAGAACAGGAAATACTTGTACAGTGGGCCATAAATTAGCTGTAGATGCCTGATCCAACCTGATAGAAGGGGTCATAAATGCCAACTGGAGGTCGCATTCTTAGGTGGGTCAGATGGCTGGATGCGTAATGTGTGTGTAATCTAGGGTGACAGTTACTATAAGGCATTGTTTGAGCTTTATCTGGTGAATGTAGCTGGCCGGTTGCTCTGGGATTGTGTCCTTGAGCCAACTGCAGGCCGTTTGCTGAGCCTTTGTTAGTGTTTATGAGGGTGCATATCTAACTTGTTTCTTAGGTATTATATCATTAGAACATATGTGATTTAGTGCTGCAGTCTCCCAGGTGTATTTGAGGCTGTTCCATATCTAGTGTTTCCATCACAGGGAACTCTAGGGGTGGACAGTGCGCAGCTGTGTTATGTTGATCTGATGAAGGATGACTCAGAATCTAAAACAAGTGTTTTATTACGAATTTGGGTAGCGCAAGCAATAGTTACTCTGCGCTGTGCTGGACTCCTAAAAGAGAGATATTTTTATAAATTGATCCAATGCTAACAGCCCTCTGCCTCATCTCACTTGTGTAATTTTCAACCTCCATTTCAGTGACTAACTCCAAAGGTATACATCTTCACAGCTGCTATGCTCCACACCCATCCAACGACAACACTCCCTCCTCTGACACTCCTTCAGGCTTGCCCCACTAAACCTCTAGCTTTTCAGATATTGTTCTTCAGATATTTTTCCAAGTCCGAAGGTAAACACTGACCGGGCCTAATCCATGTCTTGCATCCAAACCGTGCTCCATTGTGGTCTGCCTTAACTTTTGACTTTGACTGGATCTCACGCGACTAGATGTCCTTAGTTGGCACTTTTATCTTTTAGGTGCAATTTTGAGCCTTAAACTTAAAAAATCATACCTTTTGTTCTACTGGCTACATTTGTGTGTTTTTGGTGTCAAAAATAAATTAAAATGTACTGTATTCTTCCAAATTGGTTTAGAATTGTTCTAGTATTGTGTTCTTACATTATTGTTATTTGTGTGCTGCATACATACTTTACTCATGGCCTCTAAGTTAAGCCTGACTGATTTTTGTGCCAAGCTACCAGGGTTAAGCACAGGTAAATGTAATGACTTTGTTGTTCACCCTGCATGGTATTGTGGCTATTGCTTTACCACAGCTCATACCCCAGTCAAGCAGCAACCCAATTTCTTCCATATGGGATTCTGTAATTCTTGTATAAATGTCTCTAATTTCTTTATAATCAGTGACTTGTGACACACAAAGTTGCCAGTTATAAAGAAAAAATGTCAGAACTCGATTTTTATGAGTTATTACAGTCGAGTTTTGAATTCTGACATCACAATGCCTAGACAGCATGTGTACACCCTCTACTATTATCACAGAAAGCAGGTCTTCTATCCCAAATGTCCCAATCAACTGCATAACTGGCATCACTGAGAAAGTTGACCAGGCTGGAACACCAACAGTGACATGTAGGTCAACTCTGCCCAAGCAACCCAAAAATGGAAATGGATATAATATCTAAAAACTATTTGAAAAAAAGCCTGAACTAGAATGTCAAGGTTTTCCAGCTACCATATCAGCCAAAGGAAACCTTGGATGCTTTGCACCCACTATAGATACTTTACATCTTCCTACAGATGCTACTCAATAAGTTATAACACTTAAGGGTGTCCATAAGTTGGAATCACATACCAAAGAAACGTGGCTGGACTTTAAAAAAATAATATGGTTGCCCATTGGTTGTTGGATTGTAATTCTGACATTAATTTTCTTTTTCAGGAAATTATCACTGTTAGAAGGGTAAATTGGGTCGGGCATTCACAGAACACCGATCATGATGATTCTTATGGTTATAAACTGTAGACACCTAGCACAATTTAAATGAAAAAGCAGGGATCTGGATGAGCGCAATACTTTCTATATAAATTGTGACCAGCTATAGGTTTTGTTTAATAATGCAAGTGTTAATTTATTGTGCCACATAAGAATTCATTATGATATAGTTGCAAATCCCTGATATTTAATTTAAATCGCAGACATCATCATCAAGGTCATCTTAAGAGGAGGATCACAGCTGTGACACTAGACTTCTTTTATAGTCCTTTGGAATATCTGGGAAGAATAATGGGTCATCTGCTGCCAACCCATAGACTAGGATTTCCTGGATCTGGAACTCTGACAATATTAAGTAATAGATATGCACTCCTCTCAAATCTTGGTGAGCAGGAGTGACAGCAAGATACGGATGAGCTACTGGAGAAACCTAGAGACGCAAGGAATATTAGAGCAGTATCCATAAGCACAGTACAGGGCACCAAGCGTTAATAAAGTTAATAATACCATAGTGCTCAGGTCATGGAATATTGCTGAAATAAAAAGTAGATTATAGAGAATAGTAAAATGATATAAGGACACTGCACCTATTGTGCTTGCCGGAAACATGGCAGACACAACATTTCACGCACACAACAAAACAATGGAAGGAGGGTCTGAGGGCGAGTTTACCGACCAACCAGGTACATGCCCCAAAATACAATTATTTTCACAACAAAATATACCTGGGGGTCAAAAAATGGGTGAGAGTCAAACAGAGTGGATCATTACACCAATACTACACAAAGGACACCAGTGAGGACATCATCCATGTTAGTGAATGCAGGCCAGGTAGAGGCTCAAGAGCATATGGAGAAATAGTTCCCATCAGAAGCCACACTGTGCCGCCCTCTTTTTCATCATTTGGGTTCTCCTTACCCAGGAGACAAAACGGCCGGTCAGATGTTACCGTGACCGAAAGATGTGATAAGGGGTGGTGTATTGATTACAGAAATTAACGTGGCTCCTGAAAAAGCAGTGTTAAGGTGATAGGAGTGTTAAAGTGAGGGAAAGTATAATAAAATTAGGTGATCGGGTGGACAAACAATATTTATTAGTGTCTCCCAATCCCTAAAGTCTAAAAAGCAAGTGTAAGTGCGGGTTTTAAATAATCACCGTACTTAATTGTGGTCAACATGTTTCTGCATTGTGTCGAACATAGTTTCAAAATGCATTCTTCAGGACCGTATAAAAACACTGCTACTTGTAATAGTGAAAAATTTAAGAACAATATCACCTGAGCTTCAGGTACATACTCAACCGTATACTGTTGCATCGTACGGTGTTAGATCCACAAAGAAAGACAAACAAACAGAGAAAGAACATGAAGATGTCATATTCCCATGAATTATATACTGTAACAAATACACATTCACATGTATAAGGACAAACATTTCCAAATCACAGACTCACCCATATATGAGGGTTGAGAGGCTTCACCCCACCTGGCTACAGCGCAGGTATGAGGAGCACCGCTCTAAAAACAATTCATAAGTAACATTTTTAGAGCTGAAAGTAAAAGTAAAATGAATTCACAGGGAGGCAGTTTAATCAATTAATCCTTCAGAGTCTACGTAGTTGTATGTGTGGAGCGCCCCATCTGTACTGTACTCCATCGGTCCGACAGGGACGTAAGGGCCAGGCTAAGTTGGGAGGAATGGCGTCCTCGTGAAAAATGGGATCGCTTTAAGAGCCATACCCCATTGATAATGGTGCGGTCGCTTTCACAGCAGCGCGTGTATGTTTAAATTGCCAATGCGATAGATATCAAGCTGCTAGAGTACACATTGGACATTCAAGCTTAGATCACGTAGTCAGACCTCATTGGTAATTGTGCGATCGTTTACAAGGCAGCGCGTTTATATTTGGATTGTCAATGCGGTAAATATCGAGCTGCCAGAGTACGAATTTAACATTCAAGCGCGTTAGTACGCTGTTCTAATAAAACAAACCCCAGTGATGGTGGCGCGATCAGTTCCAGGGCAGCGCATATATATTATCAGTTGTCAGCGCAATGCAAGTTGGGCGGCCAGCGTGCTCGTTACAGGCGGGCGCTCGCCTACCTGTCCGTCGATGTCTCCCGGCAGTCAACTGTACTGTCTGGGGGGGCACCGGCGCTTCTCGCAGGGGACTGTTTTATGCTTTCTCGGCAGCAAAGCAGATTAGCAATCACGTGATAGGATTTAATCACGTGATGCCGGGCATGCTGGGGCTTGTAGTCCCAAACCCAAAAAACAATGGGTAGAGGGCTGACATTAAAGCAGTTAGGTCTGTGCGCAAGTTGTGCATACAGGCATAGGCAACATATTGATCAAGGAGCTCATGGCCTGGAATATTACCCATGGCACAGTATTATAGGGGTCCACCATTTACTTGCAAACGTCCGGGACCAGTATGGGCAGTGTTTTCGCGCCGAGTCTGGCGAACCTTTACGTCCATAACTTCGAACAGCAGGAAGTCCTCACTTCCGCCAACCCATATTTATCATCATTATATATATGGAAACGATATATTGATGACATTCTGGTGGTAAGGCGAGGCACAGTAGAAGATCTGGTGCTTTTCCATGGTTGGTTGAACAGCAAGAATGCGTATTTGAAATTTACCATTGAATACAGTAGAACATCTTTAGCCTTTTTGGATCTGAGGCTACATGCAACCATCAATGGTATTGAATCGGAACTCTATCGGAAGCCGATGGCTAGAAATGCACTATTGAGGTACGATAGTTGCCATCCGCGAGCCCTGAGGGACAATTTACCTTTTGGCCAATTTCTTAGGGTACAAAGAAATTGTTCCAGCAAAGAAGCCTTCAAAATTCACTCAAAAAACCTAGAAATCCAACTGAGTGAAAAAAATTATCCGAAAAAGATCATTCGACAATCAAAAAAGAGGGCGTCTAACAATAACAGGGAGTTCCTTTTGGAGATACAGCCACCCAAAGATAAGACCAATCGCATCGCCTTTGTCAACACATTCAACACTCGCTCGAATCAGGTGCAAAAAATCATAAAAAAGCATTGGTCGATCCTAAAGACTGGCAATGACGACATCGCTCTCCCGATGTTTGCCTTCAAAAGAGGACAAAACTTAAAAGATCAGCTGGTCCACACACGCCCACGCAACAAAGAACCTAGGCAAGTGGGCACCTTGTGGGACTTACCTCCAGTCTCTGGACACCATCCGTGTGGGGCTTGCACAGTTTGTCCCCAAACCCGGAAATCTACTGAGGTCGACATCGGGACTAATCGCCCCTGGACACAAAAAAGATTTACGAACTGCAACAGCAGTAATCTTATATATTTGATAACATGTCCATGCTCTTTGCGATACGTCGGCATGACGACCCGAAAAATCAGGACGAGGATACAAGAACATAAAAGTACTGTGCGGTGTAGGAAACAGGCCACTCGTCTCACCGCACACTTTTTGGAGAAGGGACATGGCCCTGAAGATTTCTGTTGGACCGTCCTGGAACAACCACAAATACCCCTGTCTTGTACTGATATCAGCCGTTTCCTGTTCAAAATCGAACAAAAGTGGGTGTACCGCCTGAACAGTGATAAAGAGGGACTAAATGAGCCAATTCCTTGGATGTCCCTGTAACCAATGCCATTCTACCCACAATATAACTAATAATATGGGTTTTCGCTAGTATGCCTGTTTGACCTCCCTGGATGTCCTTGTAACCAATGCCATCCTACCCACAATGTAATTAATAATATGGGTTTTCGTTAGTTTGCCTGTTTGACCTCCCTGGACCCCTATAATACTGTGCCATGGGTAATATTCCAGGCCATGAGCTCCTTGATCAATATGTTGCCTATGCCTGTATGCACAACTTGCGCACAGACCTAACTGCTTTAATGTCAGCCCTCTACCCATTGTTTTTTGGGTTTGGGACTACAAGCCCCAGCATGCCCGGCATCATGTGATTAAATCCTATCACGTGATTGCTAATCTGCTTTGCTGCCGAGAAAGCATAAAACAGTCCCCTGCGAGAAGCGCCGGTGCCCCCCCAGACAGTACAGTTGACTGCCGGGAGACATCGACGGACAGGTAGGCGAGCACCCGCCTGTAACGAGCACGCTGGCCGCCCAACTTGCATTGCGCTGACAACTGATAATATATACGCGCTGCCCTGGAACTGATCGCACCACCATCACTGGGGTTTGTTTTATTAGAACAGCGTACTAACGCGCTTGAATGTTAAATTCGTACTCTGGCAGCTCGATATTTACCGCATTGACAATCCAAATATAAACGTGCTGCCTTGTAAACGATCGCACAATTACCAATGAGGTCTGACTACGTGATCTAAGCTTGAATGTCCAATGTGTACTCTAGCAGCTTGATATCTATCGCATTGGCAATTTAAACATACACGCGCTGCTGTGAAAGCGACCGCACCATTATCAATGGGGTATGGCTCTTAAAGCGATCCCATTTTTCACGAGGACGCCATTCCTCCCAACTTAGCCTGGCCCTTACGTCCCTGTCGGACCGATGGAGTACAGTACAGATGGGGCGCTCCACACATACAACTACGTAGACTCTGAAGGATTAATTGATTAAACTGCCTCCCTGCGAATTCATTTTACTTTTACTTTCAGCTCTAAAAATGTTACTTATGAATTGTTTTTAGAGCGGTGCTCCTCATACCTGCGCTGTAGCCAGGTGGGGTGAAGCCTCTCAACCCTCATATATGGGTGAGTCTGTGATTTGGAAATGTTTGTCCTTATACATGTGAATGTGTATTTGTTACAGTATATAATTCATGGGAATATGACATCTTCATGTTCTTTCTCTGTTTGTTTGTCTTTCTTTGTGGATCTAACACCGTACGATGCAACAGTATACGGTTGAGTATGTACCTGAAGCTCAGGTGATATTGTTCTTAAATTTTTCACTATTACAAGTAGCAGTGTTTTTATACGGTCCTGAAGAATGCATTTTGAAACTATGTTCGACACAATGCAGAAACATGTTGACCACAATTAAGTACGGTGATTATTTAAAACCCGCACTTACACTTGCTTTTTAGACTTTAGGGATTGGGAGACACTAATAAATATTGTTTGTCCACCCGATCACCTAATTTTATTATACTTTCCCTCACTTTAACACTCCTATCACCTTAACACTGCTTTTTCAGGAGCCACGTTAATTTCTGTAATCAATACACCACCCCTTATCACATCTTTCGGTCACGGTAACATCTGACCGGCCGTTTTGTCTCCTGGGTAAGGAGAACCCAAATGATGAAAAAGAGGGCGGCACAGTGTGGCTTCTGATGGGAACTATTTCTCCATATGCTCTTGAGCCTCTACCTGGCCTGCATTCACTAACATGGATGATGTCCTCACTGGTGTCCTTTGTGTAGTATTGGTGTAATGATCCACTCTGTTTGACTCTCACCCATTTTTTGACCCCCAGGTATATTTTGTTGTGAAAAAAAAAAGACACAACATTTCTCCGTTGATTGTTTTGTGACAATTACCACTCCTGCAATTCTATCAGCACTTTGACGGGCAAAGGGTGTCTTGGCAATCTTACTTTAAACTAAAGCATTGGTAAAACTCAAGAAAACATATATTGTTTATAAAAAGTTTCTTTTAAAAAATAGTTTTACGTTTTTAAATTATTTTTTTATTTAAAAAAAATAATCTTTCTAGATATTTATTAGATCTTTTTAATATTCTAATCTATTTCTATTTTGTGTAATATGTATACATTTTATATATGTTTTATTTTTTAAATCTTTTGTGTTGCTGTTAATTTGTTTCTTTTTAATTTTGAACTGACTCAGTGGAAATCTTAATTTTTACCCCTCCGCTATCCAACACTTTCCCTACTGTTGCACAAACTGGAGTGGAAATTGTAATGTTTACCCCTCCGCTATCCAACACTTTCCCTACTGTTGCACTCATTGGAGTGGGAATAGTAATTTTGACCTCTCTGCTATCCAACTTTTCCCTACTGTTGCACCCACTGGAGTGAGACTAGTCATTTTTACCCATCCGCTATCTAACACTTCCCTATTGTTGCACCCACTGGAGTGGGAATAGTCATTTTTACCTCTCCGCTATCCAACACTTACCCTACTGTTGCACCCACTGGAGTGGGAATAGTCACTTTTACCCTTCTACTTATCCAAAATTTTCCCTACTGCTGCCCTCACTGTAGTGGGAATATTGAGTTTTACCTTTCCGCTATCCAACACTTTCCCTACTGTTGCACTCACTGGAGTGGGAATAGTAATTTTTACGCCTCCACTATCTAACATTTTCCCTACTGTTGCACCCATAGGAGTGGGAATATCAAGTGTTACCCCTCTGCTATCCAACACTTTCCCTACTGTTGCACTCACTGGAGTGGGAATAGTAATTTTTACCCCTCTGCTTTCCAACATTTTCTTTCCTATTGTACTTACTGGAGTGGGAATATTAAGTTTTACTCCTCCGGAATCCAACAGTTTCCCTACTGTAGCACTCACTGGAAGGGGAATAGTAAGCTTTACCCCTCCGCTATTCAACACTTTCCCTACTGTTGCACCCACTGGAGTGGGAATAGTAATGTTTACCCCTCCTCTATCCAACACTTTCCCTACTGTTGCACTCAATAGAGTGCAACATTTAATTTTAAAGACTAATAAATATTTTAAGGTTTTAATTTATAATATAATTTTTTTATTAACGTTTATGTTATATGTGTATGTAAATATATATATATATATTTATTTATTTGTACATTTTTATATATTTATACAATTATAAAATGAATGAAAATTAATAGTTTAATAATTATTTTAAAGGAAAAAGATATATATATATATTACATTTCATATATATATGTTTGAATATTTTTTAAATTAAATTAATTTTATTATATTTGTTAAAATGAATATTAAATCTAAATCATTTTTTAAGTACATTTTATTATTTAATATATTTACCATACATTTTTATTTAAATACAAAAAATATTTTTGTGCTTACAATTTTAAATATAGGATGTTGATATTTTTGACATTGATATTTTTGTATCGATATTTGTGTATGGGGATATTTCAGCAATCAATATTCTATCAGTGAACCCCTTTTATGTTAACTTTTTTAAACTACAGTGACCACCTTCCATTAACATTAACCCTAAAAGTAGAGGTTAATCAATATAAAGCACGCCAGCTATCTTTCTTCATAAAGGTTTCAAGGAAGAATGGTATTTGCCTAAAATAGTCTAGCATTGATGCTTCATCAATTATGGGCAGAGTTATAAAAAAAATAAAGAAGATTTTATGGTATGTAAAAATTTACAAGAAGCCCCCGATAGGATTGTGGATGCTTTTAATAAAATTACCATTATAATTTTAGATAATCTAAAAAGCTACCCACAAGAGCCCTAAGAATAAGTCCACTGGTTGTTGTTGTTTGTGTTTACGAGAAAATTGGAATCTAAATATGACCATACAGATAATACCCAGGGATTGCAAGGAGGTTGCAAAACTAAGACACCGTTATAAGCACACGCTAGGACAGAGGAAGAAGTTGCTGCAGGAACAGACTTGGGCCAAATTGGTCTAGGCAGTGGAGTGTAGAAATCATCCTTTTCTGACAGACAATACATTTCCCATTTCTTAAAGATGTTAGTGATTCGAGCGTTGACTCGGAATTGAGTCAACGGTTTTCCAATTTGATGGGCTTAGCAATTTTGGTAGTATTGTCAATCCAGAAAACCAAAAAGGTGGCAAAACACAGGAAGACCAAAAGCTCACAATCATGATCCCCTTAAGTTCAGTTAGTCTGGTAGAAGTTATTAGTGCAATAGAAAAATCTGTCAGTGGGAAAGCTCCTGGCTCTGGCCGGGTCCCAGTAGATGTTTTCAAGTCCAGAATAAAGCTATGGGCCCCATACTAACTCAGGTGTTAAGTTCAAGTTCCCAAAATTTCGGGAAGCGCAGAAAAGTTGAGAACTAAAGTTTTTTATCCATGAACATAAATTAATATTAATAATCAACTAATTATTAGTTAATTAAACATAAATTACTTTTCACCCTCTTCCCCAATAAATACCAAAGCCCACACCTAAAATCATTACACAATTTCATAACTAATTTTACATTATTACATTAATATCAATTAACAACTTATTAATTAATTTAAAAGAATTTGCTATCCCCCCTTTACCACTTTTAACCCCACAACTTACACCCAAAATAAATTACACAATTGCCATATTTTAATGTTAACTAAATAAGTAGCATTCATTAACAAACAATTATTAATTAGTTATAAATAAATTAATTATTACCCAATTCTCCTATAAACCCCACCACCCGCTCCTAAAGAAATGACACAATTAAGATAATGAAGTACAAATTAATTAATTAATAATAATTAACAACCAATTAATAGATATTTAATAATAAAATAACTCCAACATTTAGTCCTATAAAATATAAATAAATAAATATAAATACATTAACAATATTAATACATTTATTATAATTAAATTACTTCTCAACCTATTCCCCTATAAACCCACAACGTGCTCCTAAAAAATTAATAACTAATAATTAACATCCAATTAATTAATAATTAATCATAAATTAATTAACAATTAACTATAAAAACTAAATTAAATAAATAATAATACATACAAAATTATAATTAATTTATTATAATTAAATTACTTCCAACCCTATTCCCCAATAAACCCACAACCAGCTCCTACAAAAATGACACAATTAACATAATTGCCAATTAATCAATCAAAAATAATTGACAACTAATGATAAATGTTTAATAATAAATCAATTCCCATCAATTAACACTATAATATCTAAATGAAATAAATACTAATACATACAAAATAATCATTCCTTTATTATAATTAATTTACTTCCTACCTTTTTTCCCTATAAACCCACAACCTGCTACAGAACTTAAAAATGTACAATTTAATTAAAATAAAATTAATAACTACCAAAAATATAACAAATACATTTTAAAAAAAACAAATTCTCATACTAAAAAATAGATCACATCATTTTAAAATACATACTAAAATACATAATACTAATTAAAACATCGATATTTTAAACAACAATATATTTGCAAACGATATTAACAACTTCGATATTTTCCAAAAATGATATTTCTTACCTGCAAATTGATATTGTTGACCATAATATTCTTCCTGTCAATATTTCTGTATCACGATATTTAGAACTCGATATTTGTTTATGTCTGTGAAAGGGAGCTATATAAAACAGCATTTACCTGCTACCATTGTAATCTCAGAGCAAATCTTGCAATCGAAAAACTCCTCCAAAAAATTCTTTAAAGTTCTAAGTGATTTTTTTAACCCCAGACCGTACTCTCTAGCTATTCCGACATCTTAGTTGCTCTGTGATTCTTTGTCTAACCACTTTGATGAAAAAATAAACATAATCTATCAGAACTTCCCCGGCCACCTGGAAGTGACTGGGTCTTTTTCTTTCCCTGCCCATGGCACGCCTAGTTTGGGAACGTTCAAAGAATTCTCCTTGGAAGAAATGCAGATGGCTCTATTCGAAGCCAAATCAGGTTCTCCTCTGGGTATGTGTGTCCCCAATATCACAGCTGCCCTCACCAAATCAACTGGCTCCTGCCATACATTCGATATTCAATATTTCGGTTAATTCTGGGGAAATCCCAGCCAACTGGGAAGAAGCACAGTTCAGGCCAATCTTAAAAAAGAATAATCTATCATCTTCAAACCTCTCTAATTATCATGCTTCCTTTATTGGGCAAGCTCTTCGAAAGACTAATTAATAAACAACTTACAGAGTTCCTTGAGTCCAACAACATCTTGGATTACTCACAATTGGCTTTCAGACCATCCAATAGTACTGAGACTGCCTTGGTAGCGGTAACCGACTATATTAGAGGCTCGCTAGACACTAACATTCCAGCTATGCTAATATTACTCGATCTGTCAGCGACGTTTGACACGGTGTCCCATTCTAAACAATTAGGTAGGCTACATGAGATTGACATCCAAGGGACAGCCCTAAACTGGGTGGGGATGTTCTGTCCAACAGAACCCAAACCATCATCCTTGGTTCTTTTAAATCCCACACTGTACTATTAAATAAAGGGGTTTAATAAGGATGTGTCCCCTCTTGTCAAGATTATATGGGTTACCTGTTTGAGATCATTACTTATACAGATGATACACAGTTAGTCATCTCCTTTGAAAAAGACCTAGTTAAAACAAAGCAATGTTTCTTAGATGGACTGACGGCCATTGCCTCAAGGATGACAGAAAACTGTCTCCAGCATATCGTGGAAAAAACTGAGAATATTTTACTTGGCAAGGTGCAACAAATATGGTCTGCTGCACTTGGAACTGCTCCCTCTCCTAAGTTGGAGGTTAAGAACCTGGGAGTACGCATGGGCCAACCTCTTTCGATGAAAGAGCAGGTGATGTCTACCTTTGCCTTCTGTTTCCATATTATGTGCCTGTTGGGAAGAGCTCTCCCCTTCCTTCCATTCTATGCAAGGAAAACAGTGGTCCAGGCCCGGGTGATTAGTGGCTTTGATTACTGCAACATGTTGCTGGCTTCGGCTAAAGAGATGTTGCTATCAAAACTGCAGATGGTGCAGAACACTGTGGCTCTTATTTGTAATCTACCTGCTATGACCGCCACTACACCACTTCATTGAACCCTTTATTCGCTTCCAGTTTGGAAGAAAATTATCTTCAAACTGTGCTGTCTTACACACAAAGCCTTAACAAGTGTTTGCTCTGTTTACTTAACCACCAAACTTAGGGGTCGATTAGGATGGCGGACGAACTTTGCCCGTCCGCCATTCCCTGTGGAAACGGGACCATTCGCCACGTATGCAAAGACCGTATGCCTTTCCACGGCGGCAATGCCGCCGTGTTAAGGCATAGGACCGCAGGCATCATAATATGGTTGGCGGTGTCTCGCAGACACCGCCTCCATATGTACGCACTTTTCCGCCGGTCGCAAAGGTGACCGGCGGAAAAGCGGCGGACGATCTTCCCATCCGAAACGGACCCCCCAGCAGTCCTAATGTGGCGGGGGGTCATTTATCTGAAGATGGCGGATGGATTGCCCCCTCCGGACAGGCGGTGGCTACCACCAGCCCGGCAGGGGCAATCCATCCGTCATCCTAATCGGCCCCTTAGACAGTAACACCCACCTAGATTGTTGAGATCAAGTGACAAATCACTGTTAGGTATCCCGAATATCAAGATGCTCGCTTGGGTGGCAGTTCCTTTTCCTATTTAGCTCCTTTATATTGGAAGAAGCTGCCACACTAAGGGGTCGATTAGGATCGCGGACGTAAACGTGTTCCGTCCGCCGAGGAAGGTGGCAAGATACTCCGGACCGGTCCGCGGAGAAACCGCTATAGCGATTAGGATAATATATTAACGTAACACCGATCGCGGCAGACGGAGCACACCAAACTCCATCCGCGGCGGTCGGAGTACACCTGAGACCGCCGCAAGCGTACGGAACCGAAGAAACACCGGCCGCCGCGTACGCACATGACCGCGAGAACATCCACATCTCCCGCTATACCTGCGTAGTGTCCGTGTCCGTGCTGAGCATCCTGCACCCAGAGACCCTTGAAGGAATTGAGGAAGGAGAAGAGGCTGGTAAGTACAAACCAAGCACCACGAGCACAACGACATGGTGTGTCTCACACAACTCAGAAGACATATCTCCCAGACCCCAACCCACGCATGCAGTCCACATACTCACCAACGTCTAAACCACCCCAACAGGCCCCCATGTCCATAGGGAGGGTGGTGGTGGTGGGTTGGGTGTGTGAGAGGTCACTAGTACAACTCCCAACAGGCCCCCATGTCCATAGGGATGGCGGTGGTGGTGGGTGGGTTGTGTGAGAGGACGGCACTACAACTCACAACAGACCCCCATGTCCATAGGGATGGCGGTGGTGGTGGGTGGGGTGTGTGAGAGGACGGCACTACAACTCCCAACAGGCCCCCATGTCCATAGGGATGGCGGTGGTGGTGGGTGGGGTGTGTGAGAGGACGGCACTACAACTCCCAACAGGCCCCCATGTCCATAGGGATGGCGGTGGTGGTGGGTGGGGTGTGTGAGAGGTCACTAGTACAACTCCCAACAGGCCCCCATGTCCATAGGGATGGCGGTGGTGGTGGGTGGGGTGTGTGAGAGGTCACTAGTACAACTCCCAACAGGCCCCCATGTCCATAGGGAGGGCGGTGGTGGTGGGTGAGGTGTGTGAGGGGTCACTAGTACATCTCCCAACAGGCCCCCATGTCCATAGGGATGACGGTGGTGGTGGGTGGGGTGTGTGAGAGGACGGCACTACAACTCCCAACAGGCCCCCATGTCCATAGGGATAGCGGTGGTGGTGGGTGGGGTGTGTGAGAGGACGGCACTACAACTCCCAACAGGCCCCCATGTCCATAGGGATGGCGGTGGTGGTGGGTGGGTTGTATGAGAGGACGGCACTACAACTCACAACAGGCCCCCATGTCCATAGGGATGGAGGTGGTGGTGGGTGGGGTGTGTGAGAGGTCACTAGTACAACTCCCAACAGGCCCCCATGTCCATAGGGATGGCAGTGGTGGTGGGTGGGGTGTGTGAGAGGACGGCACTACAACTCCCAACAGGCCCCCATGTCCATAGGGATGGCGGTGGTGGTGGGTGGGGTGTGTGAGAGGCGGCACTACCACTCCCAACAGGCCCCCATGTCCATAGGGATGGTGGTGGTGGTGGGTGGGGTGTGTGAGAGGTCACTAGTACAACTCCCAACAGGCCCCCATGTCCATAGGGATGGCGGTGGTGGTGGGTGGGGTGTATGAGAGGTCACTAGTACAACTCCCAACAGGCCCCCATGTCCATAGGGAGGGCGGTGGTGGTGGGTGGGGTGTGTGAGAGGTCACTAGTAGAACTCCCAACAGGCCCCCATGTCCATAGGGATGGCGGTGGTGGTGGGTGGGGTGTGTGAGAGGACGGCACTACAACTCCCAACAGGCCCCCATGTCCATAGGGATGGCGGTGGTGGTGGGTGGGGTGTGTGAGAGGTCACTAGTACAACTTCCAACGGGCCCCCATGTCCATAGGGATGGCGGTGGTGGTGGGTGGGGTGGGTGAGAGGTCACTAGTACAACTCCCAACAGGCCCCCATGTCCATAGGTATGGCGGTGGTGGTGGGTGGGGTGTGTGAGAGGTCACTAGTACAACTCCCAACAGGCCCCCATGTCCATAGGGAGGGCGGTGGTGGTGGGTAGGGTGAGTGCGAGTGGACACTGAAAAGTCATCAATTAGAAAATAACACATAATACCCACAGTACTTATCTTCACAATTTTGTTTTACAGGTGATCGTAATCTCACAGGTGGAACCACCATCCGGCCTCCAGACTCGCCTCACTCAGGACTCTCTGGGGACGATTCCACAGCCAGCTCCGGTGCGGAGGATGGTGCGGGCACAAGCAGGCAGCCAGGGCCATCTGGCTCCCAGGTGATTCCAGCACCGACTACTACGGCCTCTGCTATTCCCACCACACCGGCCACTGTGACCTGCACAGCCACCACCACCACCACCACCACCACCAGTACCACCACTCCTGCCTCTGCCACCCTGCCTAACCCACCGCACGACACCGGGCCTGCGCCATCCCAGCCATGCAGGGAGAGTGTGTGGTACACCAGAGAGCCCAGGCCACATCAGGCAGGCAGGAGCACAAGGCAACAACGTGCAGAGTAAGGACACCCACCCAATCCCGTCGCACAGTCATTGGAAGCCCTAGCCAGGGTCCAGGCAAACTATGAGCATGGGCAGGCACAGGCAGACCGTGCCCACCAGGACTCTGTGGAGAACTACGACATGTTGCGGGCCATTGAGAGCCGGCTTGGCCAAATTGTAGACATCATGTCCCAGAACACAACCATGTGGAGGGGATGGATAGCCCGCAACACCCCCACCCCCACCCCCCCTCAACCAACGCCACGGGCAGCAACACCACCGCCACTGCCACCTGCGCCCCTGGCGACGGATGTCGAACCAGAGCAGCCTGCGCCCCCAGCTGACTCCATCCCGCCTCCAAGACGGAGGGGCCGTCCGAGGCTGGAAGTGGGCGAGAACAGTGTGGATGCTCCTTCCACACGCTCCAAGAGGGGCCGTCAATGACTGTGGCACTGCTAGAGCCAGACATTCACCGAGCAAACTATCCTGTCCCACCTAGCCAATCATTGGCACAGGTCTGCTGGACTAGGCAGACACCACCCAATGTGGTGTCAGCATGGACATTTCATCTGCCATTACCTTTAACTCACACTCCCCCACCCCACACTTATTTGTAAATATGCACCATCACCAATGCACACTTTGTAAATAAATACCACTTACTCACTCAATGATGTGTTGCCTCCATGTTTATTCACATGATTCAATCAGAAACAGACGTTACCAGGTTCAGGGATCCAAGTCGTACATAATCATGCCGCTGCGGGAGTGACCTAGGGAAAAACAGAAACAGCAAAGACACGCCAGGAAACAGAATCACACTCATCACAACACACTGCAGTGCAACATTCCACAAACCACACTCATCACAAAATGAGTGGATGAGAGGACACACATCAAGGAGACTTGCATGTCCAAATCAATAAACACACACACATGCACACATCACATAGCAGAACACACAGATGATGCACACCACATTGACACAACACCAGAAAACATCCACAGGGCATACACAACTAGCACAAGAGGTGCACACTCACATTCAAGGGAAGTAGCGATCAATGAGCTGGCGCCTCTGGTCCACGCCTTCCTCCTCACCACTATCCTCATCAGTCGACATGGGTGGGTTGGGAGGGCGAGGAACTTGCTGTTCATCAGGGTCCAAGAGCAGTTCAATGTTATTGCGCACAGCCAGGTTGTAGAGCATGCAGCAGGCAATCACGATCCTGCATACTTTGCCTGGTGAGTAAGGCAGCGCCCCTCCGGTCTTATCCAGGCACTGAAACCTAGACTTCAGCAGGCCAAAAGTACGTTCTACCACTCGACATGTCCTTCCATGGGCATCATTGTATCGCATTTCCCCCGCTGTAGTTGGATTGCGTATGGGACTCAGCAGCCAAGGCATGTTTGGGTAAGCCGAGTCGCCTATGTTGGGGGAAGAGAGAGACAGAAACATCACTACCAGAATTGGTGGCCACACAATGCCACACAGATATCACTCCTGTCACCACAGCATACTCATCAACAAGCCAGGCTTGTGCCGGACGCAGATTTGCCATCAGTTGGGGGACAATGCTGCTCCGCATGATGTGGGCGTCATGGGCAGAGCCAGGAAATCTTGCAGACACATGGGATATGATGTTGTCGGCCTGGCACACCACCTGCATGTTGAGGGAATGGAACTGCTTCCGATTCCTATACACCTGCTCACGTGCCCGTGGTGGAATGTGTGCCATCAATGGAACCCACTACGTGTGGTATCTGACCCAGTCCATAGAAGTCTGCTTTGACCGCTGCCAACTCTGCCGGCTGTGGGAAATGTATGTAGTCATCCTTGTACAGCATCATGGCTTTCAGAACATCCCGAAGTACCATGCTGAACATGGACTGTGACATCCCCCGGCATGTCCAACTGTGTACTGAAAGGTGCCTGTAGCAAAAAAGTGTAGTGCCGCCATCACCTTTGCTGTGGGTGTAATGGAACCTGGATAGGTTGTTCGCGGCTGCAGGTGAGGAGACAATTGGTCTACAAGCTCCATCAATCAACGTCGATCCAGCCGGAATTTCCTGATCACCTCCTCGTCGACCATATCCTCCAGCACAGTGTATGGGCGATGGACATTTGGAGCCCTCCTGTGTGGGAGTAGATGGAATGGAAGTCAATTCACATACAACGCATGTCTGTGCAACTCACTCACATGTCAACGAACTCTACCAACAAGTAAAATGTAGTGTATAATTGTCATATGTGTGACATCTCTGATTGTCACTACAACATGGATTGCCGTAGCAACAATGTGCAGCCACTAGCAACATGATGTGTCTCAACATGTGCAATGCTACTTAGTCTCAGCTCAACATTACTGCCAACAAGACATGTGACATGACCCAAATGTGTAGGTGCCACATCACATACACACATGCAAGTGCATGCACACAAACGAAAAGATACACACACACCATTTCATCATGCACCAATGGCAACACCAATAATGGTGGGCATACGTACATCACATGCATGATGACACAATAGGCAACACACATGCACTGAACACATGTGTACCCCCACCATAGTCATTAGCTCACATATACCACACACTGACAACTGAATCAGAATGTGCCGATACATCCGGGATGTACTGTGTAGATGTGAGGTACTAGAAATGTGTGTAGGGAAATACCCGAAGTCGACATGCACATGTGATGCACATTGTTTGCACACCGATGGGCATAGTATGGACACACATGGGATAGAGCATGACATGTGAAGTCACGCAATCATGCACACAACCGTCATCACGCAGCTGCAGACAATAGAACACGGTGCATCGTCAGAAAAGATACAATCATTGGCGCCGCCATGGCGGTGCACTGCTTCTGCTGTTTACGAATGGGCATACGCGGCCCGCGTTCCCTCTTCCCATTGGCTGCATGTGCACGGTCCGTCACGGTCACACACCGGTAACCGCATGTGCTAGCCTCCAGGACGGATGCTTCACTTGCAACAATGTTCAATCACTGGCGCCAACATGGCAGGGCACGTATTCGGCGGGGGAGGTGCAGGCCAACACATCCATTAACTGATGTCAATGGACATGGCAGGTCATGACCCCCCTTACAGTCACATTGCATCATCCACCGTACACCGGCCGGCCCAGCCCGGCCCAGGACTGCCGTGCCGGCCATGTCAACCACCGCCGTGCCAGGCCCCGTCCACTACCGCCGTGCCAGGGCTGGCCCAGGACCGCCGTGCCGGCCATGTCAACCACCGCCGTGCCAGGCCCCGTCCACTACCGCCGTGCCAGGCCTCGTCCACTACCGCCGTGCCAGGCCACGTCCACTACCGCTGTGCCAGCCCTGGCACGGCGGTAGTGGATGGGGCCTGGCATGGCGGTAGTGGACGCGGCCTGGCACTGCGGTAGTGGACGGGGCCTGGCACGGCGGTAGTGGACGCGGCCTGGCACGGCGGTAGTGGACGGGGCCTGGCACGGCGATAGTGGACGGGGCCTGGCACGGCGGTAGTGGACGGGGCCTGGCACGGCGGTAGTGGAAGGGGCCTGGCACGGCGGTAGTGGACGGGGCCTGGCACGGCGGTAGTGGACAGGGCCTGGCACGGCGATAGTGGACGGGGCCTGGCACGGCGGTAGTGGACGGGGCATGGCACGGTGGTAGTGGACGTGGCCTGGCACGGCGGTGGTTGGCATGGCTGGCACGGCGGTCCTGGGCCGGCCCTGGCACGGTGGTAGTGGACGGGGCCTGGCACGGCGGTGGTTGACATGGCCGGCACGGCGGTCCTGGGCCGGCCCTGGCACGGCAGTAGTGGATGGGGCATGGCACGGCGGTAGTGAACGGGGCCTGGCACGGCAGTCCTGGGCCAGGCTGGGCCAGCCGGTGTACGGTGGATGATGCAATGTGACTGTAAGGGGGGTCATGACCTGCCATGTCCATTGACATCAGCTAAAGGATGTGTTGGCCTGCACCTCCCCCGCCGAATACGTGCCCTGCCATGTTGGCGCCAGTGATTGAACATTGTAGCAAGAGAAGCATCCGTCCCAGAAGCTTCCACATGCGTGTGCCGGTGTGTGACCATGACGGTCTGTGCACGTGCAGCCAATGGGAAGTGTGAATCGAATGCCCAATCGAATGTAGCGTATGCTGTGCACCGCAACACCAGGGCCAGTCATTGGCCCATTTCCAAACATGCATCCAGGGCTGACCAATGGCTGGCGCCGTATGCCACTGACATGGCCTCAGGGCCCTATATATGTGTGATGTGCAAAAGCACACATTCTACGATGACCACCGACTGCTGCCTGTGACCATCACCTCCACCTGCTGCTGCGGAGCTGACCACCGACTGCTGCCTGTGACCATCACCTCCACCTGCTGCTGCGGAGCTGACCACCGACTGCTGCCTGTGACCATCACCTCCACCTGCTGCTGCGGAACTGACCACCGACTGCTGCTCCAGTGCCATACTCCGTGAACTTGTCATGTCGAGAGTCAAAGAGATCCGTTCTCGTCCCTTCACCGCCGCGGAGCTGGATGTCCTCGTGGACGGTGTGCTCCGCAACTTCGGACGGCTGTACGGCGCACCCGGACAGGTGGTAAGTGCAGTGGGGGACATGTTGGTGTGCATGAGGTGGTCCATTACACCTGGCCTCTGAAATCTTGGCGGTGTGCTGAGGGCCCAACACATTAGTCGAAATGTGCATGGCTGCTGAGAGATACGTGTTGCCCCTATCTGTGTGACTGGCCAACTGTCCACTGACTTGCACCCTTTTGTCTCCCATCATGGTAGGTCAAGCTGCACCTTCGCAAGGACGTGTGGAGGAGCATTGCACGTGATGTACGGGCAGTGGGGGTGTCCAATAGACGACATACACACTGCCACAAACGCTGGGACGACATTTCCAGGCTGAGCAAGAATGTAGCGGAAGTGACACTAGGGATGATTCCAAGAACGCCACGTCTGGCCCCACGCTCAATGACACCTCTCATGCACCGTATCATTGCTGTGATGCATCCTGACCTGTCCGTGTGGCTGCGTGTGGATCAACAGCAAAGTAGCGGTAAGCATACTGTCAGTGTATGTTGCTTGTGAGTGCAATGCATGTATTGTTGCCCAGACACATTAGTGACTTCTGTGTAGCGTATGTCTCGTTGCAATGGCATGTTGGTGATATTGGCGGAGTCAAATGTCACGTCCCGGTCCGGCATGTTGACACGCCACTCGCTAAGCAGTTGAGTGTTGATGCACATGCTGTAGTGGTCCGTCACCCCATGGCAAGACTGGTGTGCAGATGTCCGTGCTCATGCCCTGTCCGCATGCTGTACATGTTGCACGGCCAACACCACTTATTTCATGTGAGGATGACTGGTAGGGGTGGCCCGTGTGCAGGTTGGGGAATCGATGTACTTTGTCAGCAATGGCATTAGAGATTCCGTTGCAGTACTGTACGTTAGTGTGCCCATGACTTACACCAATTTTATGTGCATTTCAGCTTTGGCAGAGGGCACTCAGCCACAGACGGAGGAGATGATTGGAGGCAATGCATCCGGATCAGACGTCGCGCACACGCAGACTGACACAGAAGAGGCCAGCGCCGGAGAGGGGGACAGGACCGTCCCTGAGGACTCGCATGTGGAGACAACATCGTCCTCATCTTCCGACAGTGTTGGTGAGTCAGCACTGTTGTCACAGACTGGGAGTGGGCAATCAACACCTTCGGTCGGGACACAGCACACAGGGCCCACCCTGCCGCCAACTGCACCATGTACTGTTCGTGCACGCAGGAGTAGGGGGAGCAGAGTGGCGTTCGGTGTCGGCACCGCTGCCCCAACCTCGGTGAGCCAAAATGCTCTTTGTGCTGAGGCTGTTGATCTGCTGCGACAGCTGTGTGTGGGGCAGACCAATATGATAAATGCTTTCCAAGACCACGATAGGAAGTTGGGGCAGGTGGTGGCATTCATGGAAGGGATGCATGGCGATCTTGCTGGTCTACACAGGACAGTTCAGTCATTGGCTACCAGTGTGTCGTCTGCCATTGTACAGTCGCATGGACTGGGTGCTACTTCTGTTCCCCCATCTACAACACTGGATGTCTTAGGGGGGAGTGAATATTCTGACCAGGACTCAAATACAGGTTATTGCACTAGAAGCAGCGTCAGCCAGCACGTCAAGGCACTCAGACACCATCCCCTAGGTCAGCAAAATCTGTTCACAAAGACAACGTCAGATACACTGGAGTACACACACGGGATCCACAAGAGGGGTTGGGTGAAATGCCTTCACATGCTACACAGGCATCCCACACAAAAGGTACTCCCAAGGCAAGGGTTACTCCCAGTTCCATGGACACTACCTTGGACAAGGACAGTCAGAAGACGAAGGCACCTCATGAGAGCAGGGTCACTCCCAGGGACAGGGACACTAGTAAGGCAGGAGGCACTCCCCAGGACAGGGACACTAGGAAGGAATGAGCCAGCCCCAAGGGTAGGGACACTAGGGAAGGAAGGAGCCAGTCCCAAGGGCAGAGGCATCAGGAAGGAAGGAGGCACTCCCAGGGACACTAGGAAGGAAGGAGCCAGTCCCAAGGGCAGGGACACTAGGAAGGAAGGAGCCAGTCCCAAGGGCAGGGACACTAGGAAGGAAGGAGCCACTCCCAAGGGCACGGACACTAGGAAGGAAGGAGCCAGTCCCAAGGGCAGGGACACTAGGAAGGAAGGAGCCACTCCCAAGGGCAGGGACACTAGGAAGGAAGGAGCCAGTCCCAAGGGCAGGGAAACTAGGAAGGAAGGAGCCACTACCAAGGGCAGGGACACTAGGAAGAAAGGAGCCACTACCAAGGGCAGGGACAAGGACAGTCAAAAGACAAAGGCACCTAAGAAGAGCACGGACAGTCCCAAGGGCAGGGACACACACAGGGAGAAGGTGTGTTCTGGGGATAGGTACACCACAGACGACAAGTCTGCTGCCAGGAACAGGGCACCATCCAGGGAACAGGGAAGGTCCACAGACAACATTCCTCCTACGGAAATGGAACATCCAAGGGACAAGGCATCTCCCATGGACAGTGGCGCTATCAAGGACAGGCATACATCACCCCTTGATGCACCTAGGCTGCTGTTGTTGAGGGAACGGAATACAGATGTCTCCGCGGTGGAGTCACCCCTTACCTCCACTCCCATCAGGGCCCGTCAGGAGCAGAGGAAGGTGGACCCTGTAGTAGCATCCCCCATGACACATGTTGCAGAGGCCAGAAGGCAGCCACACAGCAAACGACAAGCAGGCTCCAGCACGTCCCCAAAGAGCATTCCCCCGGCAGCAGATGCACCACCCATGGTGGGTGATATTTCTTTTCAGTCCGACCCACTTGCCAGTCCTGTCCTGTCCAGGGTGCAGTCACATATCCCCAAGAAACGTAGGCACACACCATTGACACATGCCCGCCCGATGTCGGTCAACTACAACTATCCCCCGCTCCCAGAGTCACCCTGCCTCCTGGCCCATACAGCCCTGTGGCTCATCATTTCAGTGGTCCTAGTGGCGCAGCTGCAGTTGACTCGCATGTGTCAGATAGTGGCACTGTGTCTGTTGTTTGCTGTCATGCATCATGTAGTAGCACTGTATCAGTTGTGCCCTCTCCTGTTTGTGGTGCTGGCAGTGTGTCTGGGTCTATGGCCCATGTATCAGTCACTCGAGCTGTGGCTGTGTGTCACACTCCTGTTTGTGGTGCTGGCAGTGTATCTGGGTCTGTGGCCCATGTGTCAGTCACTCGGGCTCTGGCTGTGTCTCACACTCCTGTTTGTGGTGCTGCCAGTGTATCTGGGTCTGTGGCCCATGTGTCAGTCACTCGGGCTGTGGCTGTGTCTCACACTCCTGTTTGTGGTGCTGGCAGTGTATCTGGGTCTGTGGCCCATGTGTCAGTCACTCTGGCTGTGGCTGTGTATCACACTCCTGTATCAGGTGCTGGCAGTGTGTCTGGGTCTGTGGCGCATGTGTCAGTCACTCGAGCCGTGGCTGTGTCTCACACTCCAGTTTCTGGTGCTGCCAGTCTGTCCGATGCAGGTACTTCACGAAATCCACCTGATAGTGTGATGTGAGGTGCTGTTCACTTCACTCACATGTCATTGGACATGGTGTGTACATTGTCCATTGTAAACAGTCTTCCACTGCTGTGGTCCTTGGGACAGGTTCATTGTGATTCGTACTTGTGCTGCCTCTGATGTACCTGCTCTGGTGTCCACAATGCCCTGTTGCTGTTCTGATAATGCAGTCTGCCCTCTCATGTGCTGCCTCTGATGTACCTGCTCTGGTGTCCACAATGCCCTGTTGCTGTTCTGATACTGCATTGTGCCCTCTCATGTGCTGCCTCTGATGTACCTGCTCTGGTGTCCACAATGCCCTGTTGCTGTTCTGATAATGCTGTCTGCCCTCTCATGTGCTGCTTCTGATGTACCTGCTCTGGTGTCCACAATGCCCTGTTGCTGTTCTGATACTGCTGTCTGCCCTCTCATGTGCTGCCTCTGATGTACCTGCTCTGGTGTCCACAATGCCCTGTTGCTGTTCTGATACTGCATTGTGCCCTCTCATGTGCTGCCTCTGATGTACCTGCTCTGGTGTCCACAATGCCCTGTTGCTGGTCTGATAATGCTGTCTGCCCTCTCATGTGCTGCCTCTGATGTACCTGCTCTGGTGTCCACAATGCCCTGTTGCTGTTCTGATACTGCATGTGCCCTCTCATGTGCTGCCTCTGATGTATCTGTGCCTTGCCATGGACTGTTGATGCACGTAGCCCCTCTCATGTGCTGCCTCTGATATACCTGTGCCTTGCCATGGACTGTTGATGCACGTAGCCACTCTCATGTGCTGCCTCTGATGTACCTGTGCCTTGCTATGGACTGTTGATGCACGTAGCCCCTCTCATGTGCTGCCTCTGATGGACCTGTGCCTTGCCATGGACTGTTGATGCACGTAGCCCCTCTCATGTGCTGCCTCTGATGGACCTTTTCAGTGCAATGGACAGTTGATGCACGTAGCCACTCTCATGTGCTGCCTCTGATGGACCTTTTCAGTGCAATGGACTGTTGGTGCACTTAGCCCTCTCATGTGCTGCCTCTGATGGACCTGCTCTGGTGTCCACAATGCCCTGTTGCTGTTCTGATATGCATTGTGCCCTCTCATGTGCTGCCTCTGATGTACCTGCTCTGGTGTCCACAATGCCCTGTTGCTGGTCTGATAATGCTGTCTGCCCTCTCATGTGCTGCCTCTGATGTACCTGCTCTGGTGTCCACAATGCCCTGTTGCTGTTCTGATACTGCATTGTGCCCTCTCATGTGCTGCCTCTGATGTACCTGTGCCTTGCCATGGACTGTTGATGCACGTAGCCCCTCTCATGTGCTGCCTCTGATGTACCTGTGCCTTGCCATGGACTGTTGATGCACATAGCCCCTCTCATGTGCTGCCTCTGATGGACCTGTGCCTTGCTATGGACTGTTGATGCACGTAGCCCCTCTCATGTGCTGCTTCTGATGGACCTTTTCAGTGCAATGGACAGTTGATGCACGTAGCCCCTCTCATATGCTGCCTCTGATGGACCTTTTCAGTGCAATGGACTGTTGGTGCACTTAGCCCCTCCCATGTGCTGCCTCTGATGGACCTGCTCTGGTGTCCACAATGCCCTGTTGCTGTTCTGATACTGCATTGTGCCCTCTCATGTGCTGCCTCTGATGTACCTGCTCTGGCGTCCACAATGCCCTGTTGCTGGTCTGATAATGCTGTCTGCCCTCTCATGTGCTGCCTCTGATGTACCTGCTCTGGTGTCCACAATGCCCATGCTCAAGCCTACACTGTGATGTTACCCCGATTATGTGTAAATAAACTAGTCAATCATGTGTCGTGGTTTGTTGGAGTCATTCCTGCGTGTGTGATGCAGGTGTGTATTTGTATTTGCTTCAAGTCAGTGGGTTCAGATACATGACACTCCCCCCTCCCTACGTCACGACCCTTGCAGGTGCTCCCCTCCACACGGATCAGTGGGTGCAGATACATGTCACTCCCCCCTCCCTACGTCACGACCCTTGCAGGTGCTCCCCTCCACACGAATCAGTGGGTTCAGATACATGTCACTTCCCCCTCCCTACGTCACGACCCTTGCAGGTACTCCTCTTCAGACAGCGAATGGTTTGTAGCCTACCTGCGTCGTCCTCGATAGTGGGCCAAGACTAGGACGTGGTGGATCGCGAAGAGTATCGGGTAAGCGGGTAGTGCTGGGTCCATGTCGGCTAGCGGCTCGTGGTAGGTATGTTCGCTGTGGGGCATCCGCAGTGTTCAGGCAGGTTGTTTTTCTGCAGCGCTTTTATGTGTATTTTCCGCCATCTTGATTTGTAGGACGGTCCTAGACGTCAGTCCATACGGCGGAGTCTCTGGATTGGTTACGTCCGCCGCGTGGTCGGGTGTAGTTGGGCGGCGGAGCGTGATCTTCCGTCGCGGATGGATTTTGGCCCATCTTTCCTATCCTGATCTGGCGGACGGAGTGTCCGCGACGGGCGGACGTAGAATAGGCATGTTCCGCATACTCCGGGGCTGCGGAGGCACTTCCGTCCGCCATCCTAATGAGCCCCTATATTAGGACTTGTAAGGATCATTTTTGCTTTAGGAAATTACTGAAGATAATTTTGTTCTGCGGTAGTTGCCTTATGCTGCTTGGTTGCCTGGTCACGCCGAGATACCACTCGGGTCATTTGATCGCATTATAAATGAGCTTTAACATTAACAATACCATCTTCTGTTGCTATCAACTCAAAATAGAGTCTCATCTCACAGGTACATACAATTTCCCCTTCGTCGGTTTACCACAAAACTGGAAATCAGCCTCAAAATAACCCATCAACTCTATAGGCTTCCCACCATAACAGTCTGGAGTAACATCATGTGCAACAAGGGTGACTTTTCCCTTGAATATTCTCCCAAAATCACTATCGAATATAAGGGACAGTCTGGTACCAGAATCCATCATAATCACGACATCCATACCATTCACACTCACAACATCAGACGGATGCGAGCAAGCACCTTTGTGTAAATCATTTACGTTGACATCAGAAATTTGCAGAAATTTGCAAAACTATATCATGCTCAAACTCGCCTACGTTATTACCTTTCTCTTTACTGGCATTAGGAGACTTGCAACACTTGGCAAAATGTCCTGTTTTTCAACATATTCGACAAACCACTCAGACAGCAGGACTTTCTTTAGAGTTAGCCATGTGATTAGGGTTCCCACACCTATTACAACTTCCTTTGAGCCTGGGAGAAACATTAGATCTATTTTTAGAGGAAGCCATCAAATTGACCAGAGAGACTTCCCCTTTGGTTTCACCCCAGCCCTCATTCTTTAGCTTTTGCAGGTCACGTATACACTCCACGGAATGTTCACCTTGTTTAGCAATGATGAGCACCTTATTAAGGTTGGGATCATCTTTTCCCCGCAATTCCTCCCTAACTTTATCACTCTTGCTTTCCAACATGAATTGATCTCAAATTCTCTTCTTAGTATTTTATCCAAAATTGCAAAGTGAAGCAGGTTTCCTGAGACCTGTAAAAGAATCTTCAACAGACTCACCATCATTTTGTCCTCCTTTGCTAAAATAGAATCTTTGTAAAATAATAGAAACCTTAGGCAGATAATGTTTGTCCTATTTCTACCATCTCAGATACATTCTTATATACTTCTTGACCTTCAGCTCCTAAACAATCCATACTAATATAATAAAGAGAGAGCCAAACCTTTGAGGTGGATAATCCCAGGAACCACAGCACCAATCACAACACCCAATACAGCGTTGGAAAGGGCAGTTGCAGCAGACGGACATAGGCTATGCAGACGCCCACCATATACATTTAAAAGGTAAAAGAGCTGCGCCAGCAAAGTAGTCCCTTGTGGGCGTGTCTGCATTGTGCTGTGGGCGTGTGCTGGGGGTGTGACAAACGCTGGGGGCGTGTGGTACGTTCCACCCTTTGAATACCCCGGCACCCCATAATCATAACCCACTCTTACTCCTTGAAATACCTCAACACCTTTAAACACTAACCCATCTTAACCCTATAAATATATCCTGTTCCCCAAAACCCAAACCTATCCCTAAACCCTAAAAATACCCCTGTACCCCAAAACCCAAACCTACTCCTGAACCCTATAAATACCCCTGTACCTCAAAACCCAAACCTACCCATGAACCCTAAATATGCCCCTGTACCCCCAAACCTAGCCCTGAACCCTAAAAATACCACTGTACCCCAAAACCCAAACCTACCCCTGAACCCTAAAATACCCCTGTACCCCAAAACCCAAACCTACCCCTGAACCCTTAAAACACCCCTGTACCCCAAAACCCAAACCTAGCCCTGAACCCTAAAAATAACCCTGTACCCCAAAACCCAAACCTGAACCCTAAAATACCCCTTTACCCCAAAACCCAAACCTAGCCCTGAACCCTAAAAATACCCCTGTACCCCAAAATCCAAACTTAGCCCTGAACCCTAAAAATACCCCTATACCCCAAAACCCAAACCTAGCCCTGAACCCTAAAAATGCCCCTGTACCCCAAAGCCCATACCTAGCCCTAAACCCTAAAACTACCCCTGTACCCCATAACCCAAAACTATATGTGAACCCTTAAAATACCCAAACACCCCAAAACATATACCTCAGTACCCCAAAACATATACCCTTATTTCCATACTTACCTTATCCAAACATTTTTTTAAAAACATGCTTTTACCATTCATGCATTTACAACGAATTTCGTTGTAAATGTATGCGTGGTAAAAGCATATAAAATGTAATGCCATGCGTCATAATGGCATTGCGGAGTCATGGTACTTTCGTAATGAAAGTATGTGGAGTGATGGTATGTGGAAAGTTGCGGAATAATGGGTGTTTACCCTCCCCCGGTGAGTACATTGGTGGCACGGCGGCCCGCATCTCCAGCAACATACTCATATTTTTCACCACCCATTTGAAAAATGCACAGGTCTCTCTCATTGATGGACAGCACCGACATACACTTTTAGACATACCTCCCGCCACAAGTTCTAGAACTGCGAACTTTAGAGCTGGGGAGCTACGTTCGAATCTCGGCATCAACTCAACATCCTGTGATTCCAGGCAAATCGCTTTGTCTCCCCGTGCCTACCACAAATGAATGTGTTCTTCTGTAATGTAAATTGTGCTCATGCCATGTTGTCGAGTTCGCGCTATATAATATTGCAAGGAAAAATAAAGTAGGGAAACTCGAGTTCACACACTACTGAACGCGCACTCTTAAGTGCATCAGCAGTGCACTGTGAATCGGAGCATTTCACAGGTCTGTCACAGATAAGAAATGCTATCTAAACGAAATCCTACGAGACAATATACTACTGGCCGGCAGCAATTCATACCCGGACAACGCCGGGACGGGCTGCTAGTGAATTAATAAAGATGTTTTTCTTTCCGAAGACAAATTTGGTTCCGTAACATTCACATAATTGAGAAACACTTTTTTCAAATTAGAACATAGTAACAGTGAATCACCAGGAGAGGAAATAAAAAAAAAAGCGGAGGAGTAATGTGTTGTATCATATCAGTTAAGGCAAAAAAAAAAAAAAATCAGCATATGTAAAAAGAGTTGACAATGTCTTCAACCACAAAAAAAACTTACAACTTTTGAAAACAAAGATACACACCGGTACCCGAACTGGTATCCGAAACCTCCTGTAAGGAAACAATAGAAAAAAACAGAAAAAGAAAGCGAAAGAAGAGAGAAAAAACAAAGAATAATACAAAGGAAAAAAAAGTAGAAAAGAGAAAAAATGAAGAGAGCACAAGTAATTAAAGGTTGATAAAATAAGTGGAAAAAAATCAAAACTTCACTTAAAAGGAAACACAACAGGAAATATATTTTCCTTCAATACTTATTCTGTAGTCCCCTTTAGGTTTCTGTGGCGACACGATATGTGCAGGAAAATGATCACAACCAAACAAAATTTATTATTTTTTCTTTTGAATCATACCTAGAGATATCTTGCACCGCCAATGCTTGCGCAGCAGTCCTCTTTCAGTTTCCGTGAAGACTCGATGAGGTCAATTATCAGGGTCAAAGGAAGTAGGGCAGAAGGCCCTGCTTGCAATCCCTGGAAAACCAGAGCGTCATGACAATCCGTTATAGAGGCACCAAAGGTAACGGAAACTGCTCGAATAAAAACACAGCGCATGCGATGGTAGTCAAGACGAGTGTTACAATCTTCCTGTCATTTCTCGTCTTGGTATCTCCCCCCCCCCCCCCCCTCTTCCTATGGTATGGCCCTGTGGCACGTGTACGCAGAAGAAGTCTTGCGCATAAGCACTGATGCAAGAGCCAGGAGCAAGCGGCAGATATTGAAGCGTCGGCAGGTGAGTAAAAGGAAGGCTCGAGCAGGCTATAGAGCACGTGAGCGAGTTATGAGAAAAAACTTTTACCAGAGCCCAAATTACCTCACATAATTATCTGAGATTGTAAGGAATAATAAAAAAACAAAGTGCCCTAAAGTTCTCAGGAGAATGCAAAAAAGCACGAAGAAATTAGTAATGTACTCAGCAGGGGCAGGGGGCGGTGTAGAAAGAAATCAAAGGGGTTTAAGGCAGCAGTAGACTAGATGCACCCTTAGCCATAAGACACATGTAGAACGTCGTAGAAAGTGTAGGTCCAGGATCCGAAGAAAAGTTCTCACAATCTGTACTTAGGGTGTTGGTGTTTCCATTAGTATGTGTAGGTTTGAAGAGCCAACCATCGCCAATGTGAAGTTCAAATTCCCAAAAATCCAGGAAGCCAGAAATGTTGAGAAAGAAAGTTTTATTCCATGAACAGAAACTCCAGCCACCAACAAAGAGAGCCTCAGGAACCAAATGCTGTTCAATACTTCTCTTTTAACTATATACATTCCATATGGAATCCTCTGCGGCAGCAGAGAACACAGTAGACAGAGACAAAGGGTAGCTATGCACAACCCATTACAGTGGATCAAGGGAAACATGAGCCTCAGCATATCACATCAGGCCTTCAATGCAACTCAAAAGGGATCATTCTGTCCACCTGGACAGAGAGAATAATTATGCCAATTTTAAAAAAGGGAACAGGGGGTAGACAAAGTGTTATCGCCCAATATCCCTTATGGATCTGTAAGCAAACTGTTAGGAAAAATAATATTGGAAGGATTGAAGGCATGGGCAAAGGAAAATCAGGTGTTAACTCATCCCAAGTATGGTTTTAGAAGGGGGATGGGCACCACTGAGAAGTGCATTAATCTTAACCTTATAAAATTTAAATACACTTTAGCGAGATAAGAACACATCCATCTGTGCTTTGCAGATCTGACAGTGATTTGGTAAACCACGAAAAGTTATGGAATTCTATAGTTGAACTGGGCACCCGGCTGACATTATTACACATCTATCCGAGCCCTATGCCTGATTATTAGCATGTAATATGTATAGGGTGGATAGACAATGTACCCCATTCGCTAAGTATGAATAAATAAATGTTAGAACACAACTTTTATGAATTATTACACTCTGACTTCACAATGCCTGCTTCCAGCCAGTGAATGCTGCTGAGGTGAAAGGCTGGTCAGGTCATGGGGCACAAGTAAAAGAGAATATTGCTTTTCTTTCTTTAGTTATATTTTTAGCTTACAATGACAAACAGGGAGAACATGTTTATTTTTCACACTCATTAGATAGAGAAAAGCTAGAATCTTTCTGCATGAAGCTGCACATTCCAAACTACTGCAGCTTTTATTTTTCTTATTAACTTGTTTTTAACTGTTTCTGATATCTTTTTGCAACAAATAGCTCACATTTTTTTAATGTGTTAAATTTCACACTAGAGGTTTTATTTGTATTCTTCATCTTTGCAAACATGCTAGCTCTTTGGGATATGAAAGAGCTATGCAGTACAGTTTTAGGTGGTTTGCAGGAAAGGGAATGCATTTTGCGGAAGAAGAAGAAAGTAATCCCTAGCATACATGATAATGATATTGCCAGTTAACTGGACGTTCCATAACCCTTTGGAGTAACTCAACCTTCAGCCTTGTTATAAGGTTATGGAACTCCTCAGGGATTTACAATATCCCTAATGTGCGGAATGGGATACTTTATCCCTTATAATAAAGAAATGCAGCTTGAAAAACTTAGTGGTAAGGTTATCATTGTAATTGTAAATGTTATTTATATAGCAGTTGCTACATATGATGAAGTGTTGAAGCATTGTGTGGCTATTAACACGCTACTGTGGAACCCAAGGAAAGAGGTAGGAAGATAGTAGATTAGTATAAGTGTTTTTATCCTTCTTTGTGGATTAGTTGGGGTAGGTTTGTTAAGTAAGTGATCATCGAGATGTCATGCATTTACAGTAATTATTTTTAAAAGAAAGGATTGATTGAAGGGGATTAATAAAGGGAAGAAGTGAGTGCTTAATGAGGGTGATAGACTTGTGCTTATGTTAGCTGAAAGTAATGGATAAAGGGGGGAAGAGTTTGGAAAGGGTGTTTGGCAGTATACAGTTGTCAGACAGGTTTGGGATGAGTTAGCGAGTGGAGATAAGGGCACATGCTGAACATTTTAATGGATTTTGTTTCAACAAGTAATTAAAACCAAAATATAAAAATAGAGAGAGACATACCCCAATATCTAAATATCTAGAAATGTGTATACATACAGGTATAAATGCAAAAAGAGCAATTGATGGACAGAAGACAGAACAATGTCATACATTCACCCCAGTACAGAGATCTGGACCTAAATCCATTGTTTGCTCACCATGCCATTCCAGTGTGAACTTAGCCATATGCAAGTCAGTCTTGACCCTGTGCCCTATTGGAACAGTCCAGCCCGAACTGCCAGGCCAGGACCTCCCTGGACTGGAAACAAGAATCCTAGGATCAGTTTTAGGGTTTCACCCCTCATCAGCCAGGATAGCTTGATTCCAGTGGCATGGAGAGCATGGGACCCACATCTGGGCATGCCCGTCCCACTCAGGGTAACAAATGCAAAAAGAACAATCGATGAACAGAGTGCAGAACAATCAAACAGAATGCAGAACAATGTCATATTCACCCCAGTACAGAGATCCCGGCCTAAATCCATTGTTATTTTTGCCACCATGCCATTCCAGTTTGAACCCAGCCATATGCAAATCAGTCTTGACCCTGTGCCCTACGGGAACAGTCTAGCCCGAACTGCCAGGCCAGGACCTCACTAGACTGGAAGCAAGAATTCTAGGACAGGTTTCGGGGTTTCACACCTCATCAGCCAGAATAGCTTGACTCCAGTGGCATGGAGAGCACAGGACCCACGTCTGGGCATACCTGTCCCATTCGGGGTGACAAATGCAAAAAGTAGAATCGATGGACAGAATGCAGAACAATGTCATACTCACCCCAGTACAGAAACAAGGGCCTAAATCCATTGTTTGTTTGCTCACCATGCCATTCCAGTGTGAACTTAGCCATATGCAAATCAGTCTTGACCCTGTGCCATATGGGAACAGTCCAGCCCGAGCTGCCAGGCCAGGACCTCCCTGGACTGGAAACAAGAATCCTCGGACCAGTTTCAGGGTTCCACCCCTCATCAGCCAGGATAGTTTGACTCCAATGGCAATGAGAGCACGGGACCCATGTCTGGGCATACCTGTCCCACTCGAGGTGACGAATGCAAAAAGAACAATTGATGGACAGAATACAGAACAATGTCATACATTCACTTAAGTACAGAGATCTGGGCCTAAATCTATCATTTTTTTGCTCACCATGCCATTCCAGTTTTAACCCAGCCATATAAAAATCAGTCTTGACCCTGTGCTCGATGGGAACAGTCCAGCCCGAACTGCCAGGCCAGGACCCCCATGGACTGAAAACAAGCATCCTAGGACTGGTTTTAGGGTTTCACCCCTCATCAGCCAGGATAGCTTGACTTCAGTGGCTTGCAGAGCAGGGGAACCACATCTGGGCATACCCGTCCCACTCAGGGTAACAAATGCAAAAAGAACAATTGATGGACTGAATGCAGACCAATGTCATAAATATACCCCAGTACAGAGATCTGGGCCTAAATCCATAGTTTTTTTTTCTCACCATGTCATTCCAATTTGAACCCGCCATATACAAATCAGTCTTGACCCTGTGTCCTAGGGAAACAGTCCAGCCCGAACTGCCAGTCCAGGACTTCCCTGGACTGGAAACAAGCATCCAAGGACCAGCTTCTGGGTTTCACCCCTCATAAGCCAGGACAGCTTGACTCCAGTGGCATGGAGATTACGGGGACCACGTCCGGGCATACCTGTCCCACTCGGGGTGACAAATACAAAAAGAAAAATTAATGGAGAGATTGCAGAACAATGTTATACATTCACTCCAGTACAGAGATCTGGGCCTAAATCGATTATTTTTTTGATCACCGTGCCATACTAGTTGAACCCTGCCATATGCAAATCAGTCTTGACCCTGTGCCCTATGGGAACAGTCCAATGCAAAAATCACAGTTGATGGACAGAATGCAGAACAATGTCATACATTCACCCCAGTACAGAGATCTGAGCCTAAATCCATCGTTTTCTTGTACTCCACACCACCCCAGTTCAGACATGGCCATATGCAAATCAGTCTGACCCTGTGCCTCATGGGAACAGTCCAGCCCGAACTGCCAAGCCATGCCTTCCCTGGACCGGAAACAAGCTTCCGAGGACCGGTTTCTGGCATTCCAGCCGTCTTCAGCCCGGCTTGCTTGAATCCAGTGGTGTGGAGCGCATGGGACTCACATCTGAGCATACCGCTCCCACTCGGGGTGACAAATGCAAAAACTATAGTTGATGGATATATGCAGAACAATGTCATACATTCACCCCAGTACAGAGATCTGGGCCTAAATCCATCGTTTTTTGGCACTCCACACCACCCCAGTTCAGACATGGCCATATGCAAATCAGTCTGACCCTGTGCCTCATGGGATGGAGAGCACCGGACCCACATCTGGGCATACCCGTCCCACTCGGGGTGACAGATTGCAGACAATGCATATGGATGGTTCCAAACTGGGGTGGTGTGGTGAGCAAAAGAATAATGGATTTAACCAGATCCTTGTGACTGGGGGTGAATGTTTACATTGTCCAGCATTTTGTCCATCAATTGTTTCTTTTGCATATGTTGCCCCAAGTGGGAAGGGTATGCCCAGACCTGGGTCCTGTGTTCACTACACCCCTGAATCAAGCTAGCATGGTTGATGAAGGGTGATACCCTGAAACCAGTCCCAGAATGCTTGATTTCTGGTCCAGGGAGGAACTGGCTTGGTAGTTCGGGCTGGACTGTTCCCACAAGGAACAGGGTCAATACTGACTTGCATATGGCTGGGTCAAAACTGGGGTGGTGTTGTGAGCAAAAGAATGATGGATTTAGCCCAGATCCTTGTGACTGGGGGTGAATGTGTCCATTGTCTAGCATTCAATCCATCAATTGTTACTTTTGCATATGTCACCCTAAGTGGGAGGCGTATGCCCAGACGTGGTCCCGTGCTCACTACACCAATGAATTAAAGCTAGAATGGTTGAAGAAGGGTGATGCCCTGAAACCGGTCCATGATGCTTGTTTCCGGTCCAGGGAGAACCTGGCTTGGCAGTTCGGGCTGGATTGTTCCAAGAAGGAACAGGGTCAAGACTGATTTGGATACGGCTGGGACAAAACTGGAGTGGTGTGGTGAGCAGAGGAATGATGGATTTAACCCAGATTCTTGTGACTGGGGGTGAATGTTTGCATTGTCCAACATTCCGTCCATCAATTGTTTCTTTGGCATATGTCACACTAAGTGGGAAGGGTAGTCCTAGACGTAGGTCCTGTGCTCACTACACCACTGGATTCAAGCTAGCCTGGCTGATGAAAGGTGATGCCCTGCGACCGGTCCCAGGATGCTTGTTTCCTGTCCAGGGAGGACCTGGCTGGGAACTTTGGGCTGGACTGTTCTGACAAGAGAACAGGGTCAAGCCTGATTTGCATAAGGCTGGGTCCAAACTCGGGTGGTGTGGTGTACAAAAGAAGGATGGATTTAACCCTGATCCTTGTGACTGGGAGTGAATGTTTGCATTGTCCAGAATTCTGCCCAGCAATTGTTTCTTATGCATATGTCGGCCTAAATGGAAAGGGATTGCCCAGACGTGAGTCCTGTGGTTACTACACCACTGTATTCAAGCTATCAAGCTAGCCTGGCTGATGAAGAGTGATACCCTGAAACCGGTTCCAGGATGCTTGTTTACGGTGCAGTAAGGACCTGGCTTGGCAGTTCGATCTGGACTGTTCCCAAAAGGAACAGGGTCAAGACTGATTTGTATGTGGCTGGGTCCAAACTGGGATGGTGTGGTGAGCAAAAGAATGATGGATTTAACCCAGATCCTTGTGGCCGGGGGTGACTGTTTGCATGGTCCAGCATTCCGTCCATGAATTGTTCTTTATGCGTATGTCGCCCTAAGTGGGAAGGGTAAGCCCAGACGTGGATCCTGTGCTCACGACACCACTGAATTCAAACTACCCTGGCTGATGAAGGATGATGCTCTGAAACCGGTTCCAGGATGCTTATTTCTGGTGCAGGAAGAACCTGGCTTAGCAGTTCGGCTGGACTGTTCCCACAAGGAACAGGGTCAAGACCGATGTGCATATGACTGGGTCCAAACTGGGGTGGTGTGGTGAGCAAAATAATGATGTATTTAACCCAGATCCTTGTGACTGGGGGCGTATGTTTGCATTGTCCAGCATTCCATCCATCAATTGTTCCTTTTGCGTATGTCGCCCTAAGTGTGAAGGGTAATCCCAGACGTGGGTCCTGTGCTCACTACACCACTGGATTCAAGCTAGCCTGGCTTATGAAGGGTGATGTTCTGAAACCACTCCCAGGATGCTTGTTTCCAGTGCAGGGAGGCCCTGGCTTGGCAGTTCGGCTGGAATGTCCCACATGAAAAAGGGTCCAGACTGATTTGCATATGGCTGGGTCCAAACTGGGGTGGTGAGGTGAGCATAAGAATGATGGATTTAACCCAGATCCTTGTGACAGGGGTCGAATGTATGCACTGTCCAGCATTCCATCATCAATTGTTCCTTTTGCATATGTCGCCCTAAGTGGGAAGGGTAAGCCCAGATGTGGGTTCCGTGCTCACTACACCACTGGAT
The DNA here is from genome assembly GCF_964263255.1 of Lissotriton vulgaris. Classification (NCBI taxonomy): domain Eukaryota; kingdom Metazoa; phylum Chordata; class Amphibia; order Caudata; family Salamandridae; genus Lissotriton; species Lissotriton vulgaris. Next base: position 97,317,793 of record NC_141696.1, read on the forward strand.
TTAAGCTAGCCTGGCTGATGAAGGGTGATGGTCTGAACCCGGTTCCAGGATGCTTGTTTCCAGTGCAAGAAGGACCTGGCTTGGCAGTTCGGGCTGGGCAGTTCCCACAATGAACAGTTGTTGTGCATATGACTGAGTCAAAACTGGGGTGATGTGGTGAGCAAAAGAATGATGGATTTAACCCAGATCCTTGTGACTGGGTGAGAATGTTTGCATTGTCCAGCATTCCGTCCACCAATTGTTCCTTTTGCATATGTCGCCCTAAGTGGGAAGAGTAAGCCCAGACGTGGGTTCCCTGCTCAATACACCACTGGATTCAACCTAGCCTGGCTGATGAAGGGTGATGCTCTAAAATCGATCCCAGCATGCTTGTTTCCGGCGCAGGGAGGACCTGGATTGGCTGTTTGAGCTGGACTGTTCCCACAAGGAACAGGGTCAAGACTGATTTGCATATGGCTGGGCCGAAAGTGGGGTGGTGTGGTGAGCAAAAGAATGATGAATTCAGCCCAGATCCTTGTGACTGGGGTGAATGTTTGCAATGTCCAGCATTCCGCCTATCAATTGTTCATTTTGCGTATGTTGCTCTAAGTGGGAAGGGTATGCCCAGATGTGCGTCCTGTGCTCACTACACCACTGTATTCAAGCTAGCCTGGCTGATGAAGGGTGATGCCCTGAAACCGGTCCCAGGATGCTTGTCTCCAGTGCAGGAAGGACCTGGCTTGGCAGTTCGGGCTGGACTGTTCCCACAAGGAACAGGGTCAAGACTGATTTGCATATGGCTGGGTCCAAACTGGGGTGGTGTGGTGAGCAAAAGAATGATGGATTTAACCTGTATCCTTGTGACTGAGGGCAATCATTTGCATTGTCCAGCATTCCGTCCATCAATTGTTCCTTCTGCACATGTCGCCCTAAGTGGGAAGGGTAAGCCCAGATGTGGGTTCCGTGCACACTACACCAATGGATTCAAGCTAGCCTGGCTGATGAAGGGTGATGCTCTATAACCGGTCCCAGGATGCTTGTTTCCAGTGCAGGGAGGACCTGTCTTGGCAGTTTGGGCTGGACTGTTCCCACAAAGAACAGGGTCAAGACTGATTTGCATATGGCTGGGTCCAAACTGGGGTGGTGTGGTGAGCAAAAGAATTATGGATTTAACCTGGTTCCTTGTGACTGGGGGCGATCGTTTGCATTGTCCAGCATTCTGTCCATCAATTGTTCCTTTTGCACCTGTCGCCCTAAGTGGGAAGGGTATGCTCAGATGTGTGTCCTGTGCTCACTACACCACTGTATTCAAGCTAGCCTGGCTGATGAAGGGTGATGCTCTATAATCGGTCCCAGGATGCTTGTTTCCAGTGCAGGGAGGACCTGTCTTGGCAGTTTGGGCTGGACTGTTCCCAGAAGGAACAGGATCAACACTGATTTGCATATGGTTGGGTCCAAACTGTGGTGGTGTGGTGAGCAAAAGAATGAAGGATTTAAACCAGTTCCTTGTGACTGGGGGTGAATGTTTGCATTGTCCAGCATTCCGTCTATCAATTGTTCCTTTTGCGTATGTTGCCCTAGGTGGGAAGGTTATGCCCAGATGTGCGTCCTGTGCTCACTAAACCACTGTATTCAAGCTAGCCTGGCTGTTGAAGGGTGATGCCCTAAAACTGGTCCCAGGATCCTTGTTTCTGGTGCAGGGAGGACCTGGCTTGGCAGTTCAGGCTGGACTGTTCCCATAAGGAACAGGGTCAAGACCGATGTACATGACTGGGTCCAAATTGGGGTGGTGTGGTGAGCAAAAGAATGATGGATTTAACCCAGATCCTTGTGACTTTGGATGTATGTTTGCATTGTCCAGCATTCCGTCCATCAATTGTTCCTTTTGCATATGTCGCCCTAAGTGGGAAGGGTAAGCCAAGATGCGGGGTCCGTGCTCACTACACCACTGGGTTTAAGCTAGCCTGGCTGATGAAGGGTGATGCTCTGAAAACCGGTCCCAGGAGGATTGTTGCCGGTGCAGGGAGGATCTGGCTTGGCAGTTTGGGCTGGACTGTTCCCACAAGGAACAGAGTCAAGACTGATTTCCATATGGCTGGGTCAAAACTGGGTTGGTGTGGCGAGCAAAATAATGATTTGCATTGCAGAGTGTTGTAAAAAGGGGCATGGCCTCTGAACACCTCTCTGCAACGCAGCCCCCTGGCACATACGGGAGGTACCTGGTGGGCTAGTTGGCCCACAGGGACCCACAGGATTGAGGAGGAATTAATTCTCTAACTTAAAATGCACCACAGGGCGTGTTTGCAGGCATGTCACCTCAAGCCATGCCCCCTTCCTTTACCACTGTGCAAACGTGCCCCGTGGCGCGTTTTAAGTTGGGGGATTAATTCTCTCTCAATACTGAGGGTCCTTGAGGGCCAACTAGCCTAACATGTATCTCCAGTATGCACTAGGGAGCTGCGTTGCAGACAGGTGTTCAGAGGCCACGCCCCTCTTTACACCTCTCTGGAACGCATCTCAGTGGCGCTTACTTGAGGTACCTAGTGGGCTAGTTTGACTCTAGGGATCCTTATGATTCAAGGGACTTAATCTCTCAACTTAGAATGGCCACAGGGGGCGTTTACACAGTGGTGAAGGGAGGGGACAGGGCCTGGGGTGACGTGTCCAAACACGCCCTATGGCGTGTTTTAAGTTGGGGAAATAATTCCCCTTCAATCCTGAGGGACCCTGGGGGCCAACTAGCCCACCAGGTGCTTCCAGTAAGCGCCACTGCGCTGGGTTGCAGAGAGGTGGTGCAGGCCGTGCCCCTTTTTACACCTCTCTGCAATGGTGTTTCCTGGATGTATCTAGTCAGCTAATTTGCACCTAGGGGTCCTCAGAATTGAAGGGGAGTTAATCTCCCAACTTAAAACGGCCACAGGTCGTGTTTGCACAGTGGGGAAGAGAGGGGACAGGACCTGAGGTGACGTGTGCAAAGACGCCCTATGGCACGTTTTAAGTTGGGGAAATAAATCCCCTTCAATTCTGAGGGCCCCTGGGGGCCAACTAGTCCACCAGGTGCTTCAAGTAAGCGCCAATGCGCTGCGTTGAAGAGAGGTGGTCCAGGCCATGCCCCTTTTTACACCTCTCTGCAACGCAGCTCTGTGGTGCCTTCTGGAGGTACCTGGTGGGCTAGTTGGACCCCAGGGACCCTCAGGATTAAGGGGACTTAATCCCCCAATTTAAAACGTGCCATGGGGCGTGTTTGCACAGTGGTGAAGGGAGGGGGCGAAGGCTGGGGTGGTGTGTGCAAACACGCCCTGTGGCGTGTTTTAAGTTGGGGAATTAATTCCCCTTCAATCCTGAGGGCCCCTGGGGGCCAACTAGCCCACCAGGTGCCTCCAGTAAATGCCAGAGGCCAGCGTTGCAGAGAGGTGGTCCACCCCTCTGCAATGCTGCTCTGTGGCGGTTACTGAAGGTACCTGGTTGGCTAGTTGGACCTCAGGGACTGTCAGGATTCAAGGGGAAAATAATCTCCCAACTTAAAACGGCCACGGGCATGTTTTTTGTACATATGTCACCTCAGGCCTTCCCCTCCCTTCACCACTGTGCAAACGCGCGCATTTTAAGAGGTAGTTTTAATCCTCCTGCCCTATTACATACTAGGGACTTACAGAGGAGGTCATGCTAATCACAGGGGTACCCCAACGCAAAGTGTTCCCTAGTGTATGTAGGTGTTTTCACTGCATTCTAAGTGTCTTTTAGCATAGCACTGGCTCTAGGCCTGGTCAGTCAGAGTCAGCTACCACCACTACCCGTCCGAAAAAGTTGTGGGCACAGGATGATCTTGCAACAAGGCCTCTTTGGTTCTTGCTGCACCTGTCTTGCTTCTTCCTGCACTTTTCTTCGTCTTTGTGGACTTCTGTTGCTTCTTTCTACTTTTCTTTTGCTTCTTTCTGTGCGTTTTTTCTTCTTTCTTCACATGACCTCTGCAGGCATAGTTAGAAACTATCATTTGAAAAACCTTTGAAATTCACGGAAAAAAACATAGGTTTCAGGCACGTTATAGTTAGAAATGATGTCATATGAGATGTCATCAGTGATGACACTGACCATGTCATGAGTGATGTAATATGTGACGTCATCAGCAGTGCATTTCGGGGGCACGAGTTATAGTTAGCTGAACTAACCATAACGGGGGAATTTCTATGGTTTTGTACGAGTTATATGTCCAAGTAACTATAACGCCCCTGAAATCTATGTTTTTTTCAGTGAATTTCTAAGGTTTTTTAAAAGGCAATTTCTAACTATAACATGCATGAAACCTACGGTGTTTTCAGTAAATTTCAAAGGTTTTTTAAATGCTAATTTCTAACTATAATGTGCCTGAAAGCTATGGTTTTTTCTGTGAATATTTATATATCAATTAGCACAATTATGTAAGAACACTCGACCTCACTTGAAGGTAAAGAAAATGTAATCTGCATCATTGATGGACCACAAGTCCCATTAATCATTGCGAGACGAGCACTTAGCACACGCCCTTCTGGAGGCTTGTTAAAATAAAAGGTCAAGTAATACTAATGATGAACAACAAGTGATTTGTACTGCAGCCCATGAGGAAGGGGGTGGTTTTCCCTGATACGCGTCGGGCAGAGTGAATGAAGAGAAGCGGAAAGGCACGTTTAAACAAATCTGGCAGCCTGGAGAGGCGGAGAACTGTCGTGTGCCTCTCAATGCTTCGGGCACTTTGGTTTTTTCATATATATACATATATATATATATATATATATATATATTCACTGAAAAAACCATAGGTTTCACACCAGTTATAGTTACCTGGAAATTTTACTGACATAAAACCATTGAAATTCCCACGTTATAGTTAGTTGGACTCACTATAACTTGCGCGTGCAATGCACTGCTGATGACATCACATATTACATCACTCATGACATGGTCAGTGACATCACTCATGACATCACTGATGACACCATCCTTGTGACAGAGTGACAGACCTCCTTTCACTGTAAAGTAACCTTTGAAACACATATTCAAAAATAGAAACTAACATTAACAAAAAAGTGGATATACCCATACCAGTTACAACAACCAATTCAGTAATTTCACCATCTATATACAAATTCACACATTCACCAACAGTTTTATGTATTCACTCATACATATACTCACTCATCATATGTAGTGATACCCCTATTCATTCTGTTACACACTGACAGTCATCAAAAACTTACTCATACATATACTCACACATACAAATAAACTAATAAACATCCATTTATTTGCATATACAACTATACACACATTAGCACATTACTTCTAAGGAGACTTACACATACTTACTCTCTTAAACAATCACTTATAGAAACACATACTTATTTAAACAGGAACTCTTTCAATCTCTCACTCTCACATATACTTACTTATATACATCAATTCTCATATATACAAGATTAAAACATATGTAGTTACTCATAAAGACACTAGTGAGAGAGGCATTCACTCTCTAACACACACATATACACACTCATCCACCCATACAATCCTACACAAATGCTGTCTTCAAAACACATACAAACAGTGAGTCAGTCATTGATGCATCTATGTGCTAAGTAACAGCCCCACCAAACCATACAGACACTCATACTGATACTAAAAAAAATCTAATAACCCATATACACACACATGTAGCTACTCACCAACCCATGCAGCCACTTATACACAAAGTAAAACACTGATACATATATTTAAATATTTAAACATTACTCGCTAATATATGTATTCACTAAGATACACTAAATAAGCCAGTTAACCAATCAATTTCTTTAAAAAAAACATCCATTCAGACACTTATTTAAACATTTATTCTTCCATCGACCTTAACATATACATATATAAAACATATTTATTTTTCAGAAAGGCACATATTCATTGGATGGTGTCATCAGTGATGTCATGAGTGATGTCATCAGTGATGTCATGAGTGATGTCACTGACCATGTCATGAGTGATGTAATATGTGATGTCATCAGCAGTGCATTGCACGCGCAAGTTATAGTGAGTCCAACTAACTATAACGTGGGAATTTCAATGGTTTTATGTCAGTAAAATTTCCAGGTAACTATAACTGGTGTGAAACCTATGGTTTTTTCAGTGAATTTAATAGGTTTTTTAAATGCTAATTCCTAACTATAACCGGTGTGAAACCTATGGTTTTTTCAGTGAATTTCATAGGTTTTTTAAATACTAATTCCTAACTATAACTGGTGTGAAACCTATGGTTTTTTCAGTGAATTTCATAGGTTTTTTAAATGCTAATTCCTAACTATAACTGGTGTGAAACCTTTGGTTTTTTCAGTGAATTTCATGGGTTTTTTTAATGCTAATTCCTAACTTTTTATACAGACTCATACCTATGTGTTTTTTAGTGAATTGCTAAAGTATGTTTTTCTAAAAATGAACACTATAATGTATATTGAGATAATATTTTTAATTTAAAATAGTTTTTTTTTTATATTTCACCCTTGTGCGCTTTCGGGACGCGCACCGGTGCGCGTACCGTCAGCGCACTAACAAAAAAAAAAGAAAAAAAAATAATGAAGGAGTAACCATAAGGAATGGTAACAGAAAGAGTGGTGTTAAGAGAAAGAGAGCTAAAGGGAGGAACACAGAGAGACTGAGTAATAGATAGTAAGACAGAGAAAAAATGTAAGAAGAAGTAACTGAGAAAAAGAAAAATGAATAAGGGAGCAAAAGAAAGAAGAAATAGGAAGAAGACTAAAGCAGAGGTTAAGGGAGAATGTAAATGGATGTTGAAAGTAAAAAGAAGGACAGTTAAGTATGGGAATGACAGGTAGTGACGGAATCAGAGGAAAAGAATAGCAGTGATGGAGGGAAAGTAAATAGCAGTGAATATAAGTAAAGAGGGGTGAAAGAGGGTACATGTAAGTGAATAAGGGTAACACATGGGGAGTAATAGAGAGAAAGAAGAGAGAGAGTAAAAGAAGGACTGTCACAAAGGTACTAAGTGAACCAGTAAAAAAGGTAAGTGAAGGAGTGTGCCTAGGCAGAAGTACTGAAAGAAATTGAATGTGGTAGGAAGTAAACATGGAAGAAAAGAATAAGTGAGGGAAGCAAAGTAAGGAAATAGGTGTGCGGTAGGGTGACAGAAAAATAGTGAAAATAAAACAAAAGGTGATAACAAAAAACATTTTACAAACACACTTACCATATAATCTATGCAAATTTGTATCTGTGAAAGATAAAGGAAAAAACATGTTATAATTACATAAAAATGTATAATAAAATAGAAGAAACAGTTCATGAGGTTTAAAAATCTACAAAAGTTTACTAAGAAATGAAGCAATAGTGAAGGATACAAAAACAGAAAGAAAGTAATGTAGAAAGAAAAAAAAAGGAAAAAGAAATAGTTAGAGAACAAATTCCTAAAGGTAAATAAGATACTAAAAGAATGTAAAATATCAAAACAAAATGAGTAAAGATAAGAAAGTAAAAGAAAAATGAGTGAAAAGGAGAGAAGTCAGATTGATAAACTATAAATAAAATAGAGGAATAGAAGATGATTGAGAGTGAGTGAAGTGAAGTCACAGAGTGAAGGGATGAAAGAAATGAAGTTATTATAGAATGATGGATAAAACAGGAGTGAGAGAGTAAGTACAAAGAAAGACAAAATGAAGAACTAACTGAACTACAGTACAATGAGTGTGAAAGAAAAAAAAATGGAGAAAGAGAAAGAGGGTTAGGAAACTAAAGCAGTGGTACTAAGAGAATATGAAAAAGATAAAAAGTGCTGGAAGGAACAGAGGAAATGCAGATAGTTCCTATTAGATTAAGAAGTTGTGAATGAAGTGCAGTAAAGAAACAGCAATGAAAAAAGAGTGTAAATTAGTAAAGAGAGGTAAATAAGGGTGAAAAAGAAAATGAGTGTATAACAATGTGAACACAATATAAATTACACAATGCAAACTATAGAATAACTTATACAACATGTTACATTATTTATTTTTGCTGTTCTCAGAATATATTGAATTCCACTTAAATTAGTGAGTTCAAAGTCTTCATCATATAACAGCGGGAAAAAAAAACACAATCTAAAAGATTGTGTTTAAAAAAAACCATTCAAACATACATCTCATATATGTACACTAATCTTTGATTCACTTACTTTTTCATGAGGCCAAATAGAAGATAGTGAAGGTCCTTTTGGTGGAAAAAAGTCTGCTGTGCCTTATAAGTTCCATTTCATCAACTTCCTATGAAAAAAGATCTAAAAACATCATACCATACACAATCCTCACGGCCAATTTGTGTCTGATATATCAGTATTTTTTACTTTGAGATCCACTTAAAGTATCTACATGAGATAAATAATTTAAAATATTAGATTAACTAACTAACTAACTAACTTTTATTAACTATTCCCGTCTTCAAAGGCCAATTCCCTTTACTAAAACTTTGGTTTTAAAAACACTAGATAAGAATTTGTAGAGTCATAAGGCAAACGTTGTTTATAAGTTAAATGAGAATCATTGCAGTAACTCCATCCATTTTCAGATTTTAAGTAGCATGTATAATGTCCTGAGGTGGTCGAAGATCCATCATGATAAATAATAGCTTCAGTTGTAAAGGTCCTTCCAGAAATTGATAACTGAGAAGCCACAAAATTTTTGATAGAAGTTGTCAATTTAGTTCCATCAGGTCTACATCGTTGGAAAACTAAAATGATATACTGCCCATACCTTTGTATAAATAATGTGGACAGCATTGTACAGTTACATTGGGTACACACCATATTATGATCTGCTGCTTTAACTAGATTTTTAAAAGACACTGATTTACAGTCTGGTAAAGTCAAATATATAAATCTTTCAGTGTCTATTCTAGTAGTACTTGATAAACTACAATTGTGGCAGTCATGCTGCCATTGATAAGAAAGACTGAAAAGATTATCTACATCTACACCTTCATCTTTGAAAACACCAAACATATACATTAAAAATTCCTGACAATCCTGCTGAATGTTCTGTGAAAATTTATCTTGACCAGAACACAAATCTAAAATATTTCGAATTTCTGTTACACTTTCTATTTGTGCTGTACCACTGCTACATTTCTGAAACACAGAATTCAATAAACCACACAATCTTTGATCCCGATTTTCAACAATCTGTTCTTGTAAACTTTTAAGAAAAAAAACAACATTAACCACTACATTAGCATAGCAGTTGACACCAGAACTATTTTCAAACTGAAATCCAACAACATTTTCTCCACAATTCTTTTTCTTCCTGTTTTCAATTACAGTTTTCTCTACTTTTTGTCTTTTTGCAACTACCTCACTACAATTATCCTCATTTCTTCTTTTTCGGCCTACCACACGTTTTTCAAACAGAGGATATTGTGGCAAATGTGGAGCATACTCTCTTCTTAACCTATTGTATTCTTTAACACAATCTAGATCTGCAGAAATCTTTGTCTCATCACACGCAATCAAGTACAATCCTGATAAAGTTCTGACTCGAGATAATGCCACATATGCCATACCCTCTTTAAACACAGATCTTCCAATGTTCACCAAAGCACTATCTACACTTAAACCTTGAGATTTATGAATTGTCACCGCATACGCCAAACAAACAGGAAACTGTTTTCGGCGAACATATAAGTCTTTTACAAGTAAAAATCTAGCAGAACAACGACTTATTTGTTGTACTTGTTCAATGCCATCAAATTTTATTTTTAAAAATTCAATTCCATCTCTATTTCTGTAATTCACAAAATCAACAACATAACCCATTGCTCCATTTACCAGACCGCTTTCAACATTTAAATTCCTTCTCAAAATGATACGACAATTTAAACACACATTCAGAGTCTTTTCAAAACCAGCTGTTTTTGAAATACTTTTCTCCAATGAATCCAATTTAGTTTTCAAATTTTCTGACAAAACAATTGTTGCACCCATATGCTCTATTTTATCTATTGCTTCCAGTTTCACAATCTCTTCCTTTTCTAAGTCTAACATTTTTTGGTTGAAGATGGAACATTCTTGCAGAGTTGGCATCAAACATATCCCAGATTTCTTCTCAGTCATTTTTTTAAAAATATTCTCTGGAAGAATGTTTTCATTTGAATACAAATTTGAAATTAATCGGCTATGCAAAGCTTTTTTCCCTTTCTCAGTCACTTTTCCAATTCTTACATCTTGTAGAATATTTTTATAATCTTCATCCTTGGCCTGTCGCATATTTTGAAGCAGTTCAGCATATTTAAAATTTAGCCATATATTAACATTTCCAATGCTTCCAAGGGACTTCCTGGTATCTTCATGCGTGAGCATTTTAAACACTGGTTGTCCTTTTACTGGAGTCAACTGCAATAGATCTCCAAAAACAATAATGTGTTTTCCTCCAAATAACACATCATAGTCTGTTTTAAGAATTTCTTGCATTCTCAAATGCACAAAAGCAAGCATTAGATTTGAGACCATGCTTACTTCATCTATGATAAGAAGTTTCATTTTCTTCAAGACTCTTGAAACTTCAGAACACTCATCTCCAGATAGCTTGTTGTAATGCAATTTATTATCATGTTCAACTGGCAGCATCAATAAACGATGTAGAGTAATCCCTTTAATGTTATGTGCTGCCAGACCAGTTGGAGCAGTTACAACACAAGACAGTGGTGAATCAGTCCTTTTCTGCAGATAACTTGCAACGGCTTTAATTAGAAAACTTTTTCCTGTCCCCGCTTCTCCACTTACGTACAATCGGACAGGGTCAAATAATATACATGAGCACTCTTTTTTCTCATGTCTGAATCCATGTTCAATCTGCTCTGTGACTTCATCATATATCTTTTTCTGCTCAATGTTTAGTTGCTTTACCAAATCTTCTAAGTTAACTCCATCCTCTTGAGCTTGTTCCATAGCTCTTTCCACCTCATCCATGGCAGTGGCAGCTTCATTTTGGATAATTGGTCCTCCTAGTGGATCCTGGCTCAATGAAGTAGAACTCTGACTATCTTGAGAACTGTTTCTAGCTATCTCTTCAGCAATTGTAGTTTCTTGCTCCATTTCTTCATTCAACATTTGCAGATAATTTAGAAAAATAGGACATTCTATGGTATCCTTAGTTGCATTAAAAGAGTCTTCATAACAGAGAAAATCTCCAAGTAGTTCCTCTTCTGTACGCCATGGCTTAAAGAGTTGCAAAAGAGCTAAATAGTAAAATTCTCTTTTGTCTGGAACTTCACAACTCAATTTTCGATGATTAATCAAATGGCCTTTTTTCTGCTTCACTAGACATCCTTCATAGCCAATGAGTGCATATTTTCCATTATTGATATCTTCTGTGATGTTCCTCTTATAACTGTAGTTTTGAAGAACTTCATACAAACATGTGTTCTCAAGGTGAGTACTTCTATTTGGATAGTATGTATCCAACATATTTGTCTTCAAAATATCTGTACTGTTCGGTTCTTTTTCCGCCAAATATTCAATTTCTTGTACAGATTTCAAAACTCGGTTTCGTGTTGCAGCAAGACCAAGACTCACCCAAATGATTGTTCTTGATTTGGCATAGAGACTTGCTGATGATAACCGATCAGAACATTCATATGCTCCAATTTCTCGATGCGACAACATCTTCAGACTGAAACTGTATAATTTCTTGCTTAGACTCTTTTCATGTGAAATGTCCTCCCACATTTCCTTCAATTCTGTCTTTTCTTTTTTCGTGATGTAAGATGTCACATATCGAGCCACAGCAATAGAGTTGTCAGCAACGAACTGAATATCCATGTTAGCATTCCACATGGACAAAATCACTGGGTTGTAATCGTTGATGTACTTAGATTCTTCATTTCTTTTCAAATTATATGTATTTTTGGGAGATTTCCTCGTCACAGTATGTCGTAGAGATGACATCAAATTATTTACTCTTCCCTTAGAAATCACTGGTCGAGGAAATGCAAAACGACATTTCGTGTAGTACTTTTCCTTGTTTTTAAATTTTCGACGACAGTACTTTCCACAACGATGAGATTGAAAACGTAAAACTTGTTGCCTTAAATTGTTTTCTTCAGTAGATTTTGGAACAGCACATGTTGAATACTCTTCAATGAAACTCATCACTGTTTCATCTGAATCTGATCCAAATTTGGGTGCATCTTTAATCCACAACAACATATGTATATGAGGAGCACCTCTCGCTTGATATTCCTTCCTCCAAAAGAAATCCAAAACCTCTCCAAGGGGAGGATTTTTTTTGTTGGTAATAAAAGACATCATAGCTTCAAATCTATGATTAAAATATCTGCAAACATTCACTGGATCTAAAGAACACAGTTCTCCTGGTGTTTTCAATTCTATATTTGGTATGTTTTCATTTGCCTCTCGTAGAAATTGAAGTAAATCGTCCCATGCATACTCAGCACAGCTAAGAGTGAGGAACCATGTAGGAGTTCCTAAGTTTCTTAGCATACATTTCAATTCTCCATGACGACGAAACCAATACTCGTTGGTTCCACGTTGACATGCCATGAGATTGATTAGCTGAGATTCCAAAATACTGTCTTGCAGATTAACTTTCTCCATAAAGTCCCTTGCACAAACATTCTGCAAATGAGGTCCACTTTTTAATATATGATTAACTGCATAAGAAAGCCCAGACAAATCACTTTCAAACAGTAGATGAAATAAATATGGAATGCATTGACGAAACCTTGGATCTTCTGCATATAATCTTAGAGTCCGGTATTCAGCTGCAGGAATTTGAACTGGTCGATCATCATATCGTCCACCACAACCTGTTGGAAATAATTGTGGAAAACAACGAGCTTCCAAACTTTCTTCCCATACACTAATGGGACTTCCTTTTGCTGCTTTCATTTGAAACAAGTCAATTGCATTTCCCATTACTTCTTTGGAATGCAAAGGATGAACAGTATAATGTTCATATATTTCTTCAGTTCTAGACACATCAACTTTTTCAATTTGACCAACTGAAGAATCACTATCTTCTTCTATAGCTGTTTCCTCTGCTCCAACACTTACATCTTTGTAGTACTCATTGTTTTTTACCAAATACAACGTTGCCTTCTTGACTTTTTTAACATCCACTAAATCTTGCCAAATTGTCTTACTCTTTGTTGGAACCCCATTAACTAGAATAACTAAAGGATCTTCTTCTACTCCTTCTACACCAATTGTATTAATATTTTTCTTTACATCTAGAGGCAAATAAACAACTCTTCCCTTTAATCCTCTCAGTAAATCTGATGGAGGCAATTTCCCTGTCTTAGGCTCCATGCGTACAATAGCCTGAAAAGGATGGACACATTGAATCAAAATAGATTCATAAGTATTTAGATCCATCAATTCAGAAGGAATATCTATCAACTGAAGATTATTATAAACTGCTCTAGCAGGCATTCTATTTTCATTTAATTTTTTCAAACAATAATTACAAATACGCTGATCCAAACTTAAATCAAAAGAATTCTCCACCAACAAATAACTTACAAAATCCTCCCATTCACTATTATTTTCCAATTCACTTTTTGCATATAAATCAACTAACCTAGTCTGAATTTTATAATGAGTCCGTCGACAACACACACAAGTTAAATTAGGCCTCTCACTTGATTTCACCTTAAACTTGATAATTTCCTGATCAAACTTTTCAATACTTGAAATTTGTCCATTATCTTCTCCATTACCATCCATTACTATATCTATTTCTACACTGTCCTCTTTGTTCCCAAAATAACAAAACTCAATTTCTTCACAAATAGTCTTCACATCCACTTCAGATCCATGCAAAAGAGCACTATTTAACTGTTTAAGCTTAAGTGCAGGACTTTTTGCATAATACAACTTTCTCACTAATTTCCTTACGTTATTATGATGCACTGCTAACATCCTAAAATGATGAAAAACACTCCGACAAACTTTTCTAGAAAGACAAGCTATTGAATGCCCTTGCAAACCTGTGCTTTCTCTCACTCTGCAAGGATCTAACTCTTGCAGGATCTTCATTTTTTGTTTGAGACTTTTTTTACTATATGTACGTAAGAAATTTCGAAGCAAATCGATTGATTCCTGTCGCACACTACAAATACTACTGCATTTCCATGTGTACACTGGACCCTTAGTACGTCTCCCTAAAACTTCATCAGCTAACACCTCTTCTGCATCTCTAGATACAAGTTTCTCTTTTTCCATCACACAACTATCTTTCACCTCATATGCACGACCACTGGTGTCAACTGCATGCACCAAATAATTTTCCTGAAAGTAACTCTCCTCATTGAAAAAAGGCTCAGAACTTGAACTATGCATCCATTCACCAGAAAATACTTCACAAAAATTACTCCGATTAATAATTCTTTTCCATCTACTGTTCGATTTGAAAACATCAATTGCCTTATTAAGTATCCTAATTCTATTGATTATTAAAATAAATAATTTTTTCTTAACTTCAAAAGCCTGATCAACAATCTTTTCTACACTTTTCTTTTTCTTGTAAAAAGCAGCTTTTAGTTTACTTTTCTTATCATTTTTTAGCAAATTTAAAACTACCCTATTGCGAAACATTCGTCTACGAATGTCCCTAAAAACATTTACCCTTCTATTGCTATCCATTCTCTTCTCTCCTGCTCCAATGGAAACATTTTCTGTGGGCTTCTCTTTCCTTTTTAGATTTGTTGACTTTTTCTGTATATTCACATTAGCAATATCATTTTTTTTTCTACGACATATGTTGCGAAGAAAAGACTTAATTGGCTTACCAGAAGCTTTTCTGGTGTTTTTTGAAGTACTTGTTGAAGAGGATTCCATAAACTCTGTTGTTGATGTTCTCCTTTTCCGTATGTTATTTTTGATATTTCTTTGCTTTGAAGGCATTTTTGCTTCCTTTTCAGAAGTTGATTTGAATCTGTTGTTCTGTTAAAAAAACACATGAAAGACCACTATTAGCAAACAACAAAGTAATGTTAAAAAGCAAACAATATATACAATAAATTGCAACATATTTAAGTTTATACAATAGCAACTCATGGCTTTATTTATAAAGGCCTTGCGCCACCAGTGCGTCACTTATTACCCATGTTTAAAGTAATGCACCAGCTGCACATGGCAATCATAAATAAGGGCCAAATGCAAATACCAATCAATTGCACCCAAAAATCGATTTTTGAATAACATGTAAGAAACACTGCGCAGAACCTAAGTACAACCACTCAATATCATCAAACAAAGTCAGGGCCTCATTTATAAAGGCCTTGCGCCACCAGTGCATCACTTATTACCCATGTTTAAAGTGATGCATCAGCTGCACATGGCAATCATAAATAAGGGCCAAATGCAAATACCAATCAATTGCACCCAAAAATCGATTTTTGAATAACATGTAAGAAACACTGCGCAGAACCTATGTACAACCACTCAATATCATCAAACAAAGTCAGGGCCTTATTTATGAAAGCCTTGCGCCACCAGTGCGTCACTTATTACCCATGTTTAAAGTCATGCATCAGCTGCACATGGCAATCATAAATAAGGGCCAAATACATATACCAATCAATTGCACCCAAAAATCGATTTTTGAATAACATGTAAGAAACACTGCGCAGAACCTATGTACAACCACTCAATATCATCAAACAAAGTCAGGGCCTGATTTATAAAGGCCTTGCGCCACCAGTGCGTCAATTATTACCCATGTTTAAAGTGATGCATCAGCTGCACATGGCAATCATAAATAAGGGCCAAATGCAAATACCAATCAATTGCACCCAAAAATCGATTTTTGAATAACATGTAAGAAACACTGCGCAGAACCTAAGTACAACCACTCAATATCATCAAACAAAGTCAGGGCCTGATTTATAAAGGCCTTGCACCACCAGTGCATCACTTATTACCCATGTTTAAAGTGATGCATCAGCTGCACATGGCAATCATAAATAAGGGCCAAATGCAAATACCAATCAATTGCACCCAAAAATCAAATTTAAAATAACATGTAAGAAACACTGTGCAGAACCTAAGTACAACCACTCAATATCATCAAACAAAGTCAGGGCCTGATTTATAAAGGCCTTGCACCACCAGTGCATCACTTATTACCCATGTTTAAAGTGGTGCATCAGCTGCACATGGCAATCATAAATAAGGGCCAAATGCAAATACCAATCAATTGCACCCAAAAATCGATTTTTGAATAACATGTAAGAAACACTGCGCAGAACCTAAGTACAACCACTCAATATCATCAAACAAAGTCAGGGCCTCATTTATAAAGGCCTTGCGCCACCAGTGCATCACTTATTACCCATGTTTAAAGTGATGCATCAGCTGCACATGGCAATCATAAATAAGGGCCAAATGCAAATACCAATCAATTGCACCCAAAAATCGATTTTTGAATAACATGTAAGAAACACTGCGCAGAACCTATGTACAACCACTCAATATCATCAAACAAAGTCAGGGCCTGATTTATAAAGGCCTTGCGCCACCAGTGCGTCACTTATTACCCATGTTTAAAGTGATGCATCAGCTGCACATGGCAATCATAAATAAGGGCCAAATGCAAATACCAATCAATTGCACCCAAAAATCGATTTTTGAATAACATGTAAGAAACACTGCGCAGAACCTAAGTACAACCACTCAATATCATCAAACAAAGTCAGGGCCTGATTTATAAAGGCCTTGCACCACCAGTGCATCACTTATTACCCATGTTTAAAGTGATGCACTAGCTGCACATGGCAATCATAAATAAGGGCCAAATGCAAATACCAATCAATTGCACCCAAAAATCGATTTTTGAATAACATGTAAGAAACACTGCGCAGAACCTAAGTACAACCACTCAATATCATCAAACAAAGTCAGGGCCTCATTTATAAAGGCCTTGCGCCACCAGTGCATCACTTATTACCCATGTTTAAAGTGATGCATCAGCTGCACATGGCAATCATAAATAAGGGCCAAATGCAAATACCAATCAATTGCACCCAAAAATCGATTTTTGAATAACATGTAAGAAACACTGCGCAGAACCTATGTACAACCACTCAATATCATCAAACAAAGTCAGGGCCTGATTTAAAAAGGCCTTGCGCCTTTAGTGCATCACTTATTACCCATGTTTAAAGTGATGCATCAGCTGCACATGGCATTCATAAATAAGGGCCAAATGCAAATACCAATCAATTGCACCCAAAAATCGATTTTTGAATAACATGTAAGAAACACTGCGCAGAACCTAAGTACAACCACTCAATATCATCAAACAAAGTCAGGGCCTGATTTATAAAGGCCTTGCACCACCAGTGCATCACTTATTACCCATGTTTAAAGTGATGCACTAGCTGCACATGGCAATCATAAATAAGGGCCAAATGCAAATACCAATCAATTGCACCCAAAAATCGATTTTTGAATAACATGTAAGAAACACTGCGCAGAACCTAAGTACAACCACTCAATATCATCAAACAAAGTCAGGGCCTGATTTATAAAGGCCTTGCGCCACCAGTGCGTCACTTATTACCCATGTTTAAAGTGATGCACTAGCTGCACATGGCAATCATAAATAAGGGCCAAATGCAAATACCAATCAATTGCACCCAAAAATCGATTTTTGAATAACATGTAAGAAACACTGCGCAGAACCTATGTACAACCACTCAATATCATAAAACAAAGTCAGAGCCTTATTTATGAAAGCCTTGCGCCACCACTGCATCACTTATTACCCATGTTTAAAGTGATGCATCAGCTGCACATGGCAATCATAAAAAAAGGCAAATAAAAATACCATTCATTTTCACCCAAAATCGATTTTTGAATAACATGTAAGAAACACTGCGCAGGACTTATATACTAACATACAATTTCACTTCTAAAACATAACTATCTGCTTCCAAATATTCTCCATAGAGCAAATAAGTCTCTATCTAAATTAAATAAATCATTACTTACCTTTACAAATGCTTTTGAAGATTGAGAACAGTGTCAGACACACACACCAATTTTTCTTTAGCAGAGCAAAAGGTGTGCTCTCAATACACTGAAACCAAGACTGGCATAGAAAATCTCTATCTTTGTACACATATGCCTTAATTCAACCAATCAGAAAGTCTTCCCTCACTATTTTCAAACCAACACCCATCCCCCTCTCAGACCTTTCTATCTGTTACCATAGCAACTCCCTCCTAACTGAACTCTAAGGTTCAAAAGTTTATCTTACAATGTTGCAAATTAACTCAGCAAGGATGTTTGACCTCTCAATACAGCAGCCTATACAGGGTATTTTTGCTTTTGGTGACTTTTTTTAAACCATTCAAATTGCTTCTTTCACACAACATAACCATGCACCCTAACTTTCAGTTTTCAACTATCTGAATCCACCAATCACAGCTTGTGATTCAAGAGCAGAGAAACTCCACAATTATTTTTTTGTAAACTCCTACTGTTCCAACTGCCATTTCATTCCCACACTTCATCTGACTGGACCAGAACCTTCTCACATCATGTACTCTGTTTGGATTATTGGACATAGCTACATCCACTGGGCTCAAAGGTATGCAGCTAGCAGAAATTTTCATAACCTTGATTTATCAAATGTGGAAATCAAATGGATTGGCCACAGAGGATTAAAATGTCACCAATTGATACCATTGGTGAAAACCTTTTTGCATCTGCCAGAACCTGACCTTATAATTGTGCACTGTGGTGGAAACGATCTAGGCACATTGACTGGGGTAGGTCTGGAAATGCTTTTAAAGGACACCTTTCATCAATTGATGATACTTTTTCCCCACACTGCCTTGGTATATTCCAATATATGCCAAAGACAGAAATGGAACTGGTCCAACCAATTTTGTCCACAATTTGAGAAAGCACGGAAACATGTGAATAAATCTGTTTCTGCTTACATGAAAGACTATGGAATGGGTTCAATATACAATAATAACTTGCGTTACAACATGCAAGACATCTACAGAGGAGATGGAGTGCACTTCTCAGATGAGGGGAATAGAATATTCCTCCTGAATTTAAGAATGTGTATTGGAACCTACTTGTAGGTACCTAAATCAACCACAGAACCCAAAAGCTCTTTTCAGAGCTACCCTACCTCTGATCATTCAAAGCGTTTATTTTTTTCTAACTTTTTTCACTATTTTTCACCAAAGTACGCTTTCGGGTACGCTTAAAGGTGCGCGCACCAGGCGCTTCCCCCGTGGAAAATTAAAGATTTTTTTTTTTTTTTACGTTTATGAGCCTCCTAAGCCCCCCTCAGAAAACCTAGAGGGTCAAGAAGTCTCTACCGTGCCCCCTTCTACCCATACCGAACATTGTTTACCCTCCATCTTGTGTCTCGATTGTACCGAAACACAAAATGGAGGACTCCCGTAACGCTGCCGGTGCGCGTAAAGGAGCGCGCACCAGTAAGCGCTCGATAAAAAAAGGTGGGAAAGCAATTTACAAAAAAACCACTAGAGACACTTTCATCAAATATAGAATAGGCCCTACTACATAGCAGTCCCTACCATTTACCCAAATTTGATGGAATTCCATTGAGAAAATTATGCTGTAGGCCTGACTAAATATCCTGAGGTAAATTACATGACAAAAACACACTTGTAATGTTAGAATTTACAACCAATTAAAAAGTATCTTTCATTTTCTACGATTATTTCCTGACGTTTGATTGGTTAAGTACAAGAATATATATAAAAGAAGAGAGGGAAACACAGCCATTTTGACTACTGCTTCCAGAAGTACATTTGAAAACAAATATCACTGACAACTTCAACTGATTTCTCTAAGGTAAGTTCTAATTATGGAAGTATATTGTACACTTTAAGTTAATTTCTTAAAAAATATTCTGTTAGTTATATGCTATCCCTCTTTAATAGTTAGAGATAGAGATAGACTTCTCTGTAATAGTTATGGATTGAGTTAGGCTTCTCTGGTATACAGTACCCTAGCTCTACTAATATAGTTAATTTGTATGCAATTTTCAGAAAGAAAATGAAAGGAGAAAATCAGGCAAATGATACTTCTATCAAAGTAAAGGTGGAAAAACCAGAAGATCAAAAAAAAGAAGTTGATTTCATGGATGACTCTTTGGATGAACAGTTTATAGAATGTTTGGAACAAATGGAATCATGTACTAATAATTATGAGGAAATTCCGGACAATATTATGTTAGAAATTTTATTAAATTATGAAAAAGAATCAGAGGAATAAATTTATATTTAATAATTTCAAATTGTTTGAGACAATATTCATTTTTATATGTAATTCATAAAGTATTACCAAAAATGTTTAAAATATAAAGTGAGACTTATAGTATACTGTTCAACTATTTTTCTGTTACATAGTAAGTTTACTCATAGTTACTACCTTTCTCACACTATATTATCTCCTATGTATATTTTACACCTCTTTTTCATAAGGGAGCAGGATAGACTACTCATGATCCCCTAGAAATTCGCAGGGAGTGCTTATAAGATCTGTTTCTCCTTTCCAGACAGACTATGTTATGAATTCCATATACCACAAAAAATACAATAACAACATGCAAGATATCTACAGAGGAGATGGTGTACATTAAATTAAAGTCTCTGCATTGGTACCTACATGTAGGTACTTACAAAAAATAAAAAAACAATTAATAAACATACAATTTTTTTAAGTGATTATTTTTCCAAAGTACCCTCCTTGGAGCGCTCCCCGGTGCGCCCCCCGGTGCGCGTACCGGGCGCTTCCCCCGCGAAAAACGCAAAAAAAAAAAAATTTTTGAAGGCCCCGCGGGGCCCTTTAATGGCCCCCATATCAAACCTAGGGGGTCAGGGGGGGTCTACCCTACCCCCTTATGGTCAATTCCCCCCTTTGTTTTTGCCACCTCTTATGACTAGATTTTACCGATAGACAAGATGGCGGCCGCTCCGGACTGTTTAGAATGTTTACAGACAACTGAGAGCCAATCAGCTTTCTGCGCGCAAGTCGCGTGTCGCGCCTGGAGCGCTCACTGGTGCGCGTACCGGAGCGCGGCTACAGATATATATATTTTTTTGAACGTTAATTTCTCAAAATCCACTGAAGCACATATCTTGAGACATAGCAAAGGCACATTGGGCTACCAGTCCCTACAATTTTGCCAAGTTTGGTGGAAATCCATTCAGCCGTTCGGGCTAAAAGTGAAATCGACCGCCCTATGGAAATTAACATGGGGAAAACGCGTTTTGGGACCCCCCTTTTATCTCGGCCCCCGCTTAACGTATCCCCCCCAAACTTTCAGGGAAGGACTGGAACCCCGCGAGGCCATTTTCAGGAAATCTTCAGGCAGATTCGTCAACCGGCGCCAAAGTTATTCCAAATAGAATTTTGAGATTTAACATTGAAAAAAATCCTAACTATAACTACCTACTGGCGACCGCCAGTAGGTAATATATATATATATATATATATATATATATATATATATATATATATATATATATATATATATATATATATATATATATATATATATATATATATATATATATACTAGCAGCCCGTCCCGACCTTGTCCGGGAGAATTCAGGCTTCCCCTACCCCCGCCTGCCCCGACATTGACAAGCAGCCTGTGCCCCCGCCCGCCCCGTCCCCCGCCTGCCCCGACCCCCGCCTGCCCCGACATTGCCTTTCCAAAGCCGATCTGTTTTCCTGCCTGCCCCGACCCCCGCCTGGCCTGAGTCAATTGAGGTCGGACAGTACTACCTGCCATGTCCGCCTCTCCGCTACTTGCACTGCCGCTGGCCTGTCTGCTGCTCCTCAGAACACCGCTCCTCCCCCGTGCCATGTCTGCCGCTCCTCGGACGCCGCTCCTCCCAGTGCTCCTGACGTGAGCACGCACGTCACGGCCGGTGCTACTTTGGAGGGACTACTTTTTTTTTAATACAAATTTTGTAAATAACGTTTATTTTGTAAATTTATATAGCCTATGTCCTTCTGCTTGCCCTGACGTTTTCAAACATGTATTGGGTGTTTGGATTGGTGGTGTACTTTTCGAGTTTACCTGGCTCAAAGGACACAGTTCTCTCTTTATAATAGTAGTATAGTTATAGTTATATATATATATATATATATATATATATATATATATATATATATATATATATATATATATATAATACCACAGAAGCGTTCAGCCCAGTTTCAGGAACATCAAGCATTTATTTTCCTCATGAGAAATAGCATGCTCTCTGTCATATACTCCTTACGCGTTTCAGCTGACAAGCCTTGATCACAGGTAAAAGAGCTTTGCACTAAGAGTCACTTCCTGTTCTTTAATGCATCCTGCTGTTACATGGATTGTAGGGATAGCATTATCCTTCAAATCCCACAATGCACCAAAGATGTATTCAAAGCGTTCATTAAAGTTGCACTATCCATTTATCTATAGCATACTTGCGTCCATAATACTGCACTTGTTGAATTATTGTCCGCTTGCCAGTGCATAATAACGCATTGTCTAATTAATGCATGTAGTCCGAAAAAGTCGAGAGAGAAACCCCATTCCCACCCCCACTGCAGATATCCTCAGGTAAGTCTGATTGCTGGAATGGGAGAGAGCGGGTCATGCTTCCCAATTTAAATCCAAAGAAAATTGTGCACCAATCCAGGAAGGATAACCTTTCTTGTTCAATCTTTGGCAGAGGGCCTCTGATACCAAAAATAGCTAAATTGTGTATTCACATTTATTGAGTATGAGCAAGAATTGCCTACAAAGGAGTTTATTGCAAAGGTTATGAAGATGATGTATGTCCTGTAGAAGGGAATGTATTTTGTTGGATTTCAAACCTGAGTAGAATAGGTCTTAGCCACATCACGTTTAATTTCCTGGTCAAGTTAGAGTTGGTGACTTTTCAAGGCTTGGATCAAGACATTCTAAGCAGCAGTCCATTGTGATTGTCAGCCTCTGCAAAGTTCAACACAGCAGTAATGTAGTTAGACTTTATTAGAGAATGTAAGATTAAAGATGCAAGACTTAAGGATTATAAAAAACAATTGGTAGCTATTGTGCTAAAATGGGAAGGACTTCATCCGTACCTTCCCACATACTAATATGTACCTTTGTTAAAGTTCTATACTCACTTTGCCTTGTATGTGAATATCTGCGAGTGCCACTGTGCACATGACATCAGGTTGTCATATTCTGAAATGAATTTGTCAGAAGCAATTTACAGTTAAAGAGCAGGATGTGTGAAAAGTCAAATGACCAGCTCGAAACCCTGCCTGCTCCAAAGGAATTACCTTTATTTACTTCACCCTTTGTAGTAAAATGGACGAAACATGTGACATCGAACAATGTACTAATCTCCCTATAATTACAAGGTAAATTTAAAGGACCTCCGTTATGTAATGGCATAATTATATTGCCCCTCCAGGAGCTAGGAATCACCCCTGTACAATAACAAAACCAAAAAAGTACTGTCAAATACTTGGCCCTAAGGTCCAGAACCAAGTTTTTTTATTGAAATATGCAATTGGTCTGGGCCCCTCGCCCCATAATTCCTAGAAACAATGATGCAATACCTCCTGTCTAGTAGGAGGGGAGAGGAGCGTGCATCTCCCATCAGGCACCCCATCTAGAGATTCTTTATCTATATTGCAAGATGTCTGAAAGTTTGATGAATAAAGAGAGAATATATATTTTTGCCATTCCCAGCTAGTAATATTGTTCGTCATAGGTTTTGTGAGGGAGCCACTATTTTCCCCTATAATTTTCAAAAATGTTTTTGTATTATTGCATTTTACAGCTTCCGTAAATTGTATCCAAATGTTATCAATGTTATGATATTTTTGAATTCTCTTCCACCTTGGACTTCTTTTTAAACATTAGTCCAAGTATTTTGTTCCTTAGAATGAAATATAAATGTCCTACTTTTGATTAATTTATTTATTTATTTTATTTAGAAGTTTTCTATAGCGCTAACAAGACCCGAAGGTAGCAGAGCGCTTTACAGTAAAGGCATGAGAAGGTGGACAAAAAGACAAGTAACAAACAAAGGTGATCACAAATGACAGTTCGTACAGTAGGACTTCTTGGCAATAGGATACAGAGTTCTCACATAGTTCTGGGGATGGATGTTGATCCTAGTTACCCAGGACCTAGGGAACGGATGAGGAACAAGGATTTGAGTTGGCTCTTGAATTCCGCATAGGACGGTATGGTTCTGATATGCGGGGGGATAGAGTTCCATATTTTGGGGGCATTTCCTGAGAAGGAGCAGTCCGCAGTTTTCTTCTTTCTGGTTTTTGGTAGGATGAGCAGCAGGGAGTTAGAGCTTCTCAAGATTCTACTTTGGCCAGCTTTTGTGAGTTTGTTTGCCAGGTATTCTGGTTTTCCGGTGTGGAGGGCCTTGTGGGTTAGACAGGCCGTTCTGAAGGTGCTACGCATATCCACCGGGAGCCATTCAAGTTCTTTGAGTGCAGGGGCACTTAATGAGCTTAATGAGCTTGCTGAAAGCAAACAATGTGTTGCAATTTGATGATGGCCTTTAACATTTTTTATCTGGGCTACCTATAGGGTTACTCTTACTAATTTCCCAATATCCTCCTCAAAAGCAGTGGCAAATTATCTACATGGGGAAAGAGTTTAAGTGGCTTTCCTTAATTCTATAGATAATGACTGTTTATCTTTTGATGTCCATAAAGACTTCCCATTCACAGAGCTAAGTGAAACTTCTCCACTTTCGGGGATCTGCCATGAGTGGGCATCATCAGGTTTGCCATTGATAGTGATAAGCAATATATTGTGATCACTCCAGACATTGTTTAACACCTTTACATCTGACAAATAAGGGAAGATCCTATAGGAACTAATGTAATAGCCGGTCATCATGGTTGATTATTGTAGTTCATTTTCCAACCATATGAGTAAAATGATCAGGAATATCGCTCTTTAATCTCCCATTAACAATAATTATATCTTAATCTATACAAGCCCCCCGAATGAAAGATCCTCTTTTATTTGCCCTAGGATTAGGAGGAAACATGGAAGCCAGGATATTAACAGCTTCATTCTTTTCTTTATCCGCAAATGGTTAGAGACTGTTGAGTACAAATCCCGCATAATCCGAACCTTAGTGATACCTACTTTACACATAATCTGATTAAACAAAAGAAGACCATTACTAAGCAATATGTATGTTCTTAATCTGGCAGAATATAAAGGTTCCCCAAAATAAAAGGAAAAACAGAATAGTGGCCCCAATTCAGATCAGGGAATACAATACATGGTAAGATATTTGAATAATGAGAATATACCTGACAAACCCAAGTACAATTAATGGACAATAAGGTGGAAATACCATTGATAGCTTGACCTCTCAACCTAAAAATCCGTTGGATCCCACTTTTCATGAAAAATCATTATCATGGGGCTCAATATCCAAATTTTGAATTTCCCCCAAATTATGGGCCAATTCTTAATTTTGTACACCCAAAGACAGTACTCTGTTTACACAACTTATGGTTTGTCGTTTGTTGTGACACTAGATACTGAAACAAGCATACAATTTACTCAAACAGTCACAAAATATTGAGATATTTTATCAGTATACCTCAGACACTCAGGTCAAAATGTTTAAAGAACGCTCTTGCCCTATCTGACCATAGGTTCTACTGACCACACATTCTACAGCAATGTATCACGCTACTACTTTTCAATCAATATTCTACCCATAGTCCCAAGGAACACATTGAAAGAAGACCGCATGAGATTTGTATCATGCATTTGTGGAAGTCGACATTTCTATTGTACTCTGTAAGCTTCCATGTTTAGGTTCTGTGTAATAAAACACTTCAACAACAAAAGAAGTAAAGATAACTGTAAGGTGTGTTTCGGGAAAAATAGTGTGCATGCCTATTTACATCTGGGCACATTAAGAGCAGAAAAATCAAGGGAACTGTGAAACAAATTCAAGCTAGCCATCAGACATGCCTATGTCTAAAGTAAAGTGCCCGGGTTAGGAGTTACACAGTACTGAAGGAATGTAAGCGCAGTGCCATGCAGTATCACCTCTTCATTACCATGCAATTGAGACTTATACCGCAGGGAATGGGGATCAATTGTGTGGATCCAGTTTCACCAGGTGGACATCTGCATGTGTGGAGAGGTGTTGTGCAGCGACCAAGGCAGCTGACTTTGGAGCACAGGGTTCACGGTTCGATCCCCGGCTTCTGCGGCAGCTCAGCTCAGCACCATGTGACTCTGGGCAATAGCTCACTTAATTTCCATGACAACCCCCAGCGCCTTGAGACCCGTAAGGTTGAGTAGTTTGCGCTTTACAAATATGGATTTGCATGTCATTGCCAATTGCTTAAGGTTTAATGCTCATGTTTATCACGATGCATAAGACAAAACTGTGGTGGGTTTATATTCTGACAGTGTACTTTTAAATGATATTAACTAATCTTAGACCTCACTTTCTTCTCTTTAATTATGGGACCTCAGTTGGTAAGAACATTTTTTTTTACTTAGTCTCTGTACTTTACATTATAGCATTTGTGATTGGCTTTAGCAGCCTCTTGCCAGTTTGTCTCTGCCACAGAAAATCGGCTGGTGATGTCATCTGCCATAGAGTTATAAATAAGATGATTACTATTGGTGCACCAAGGGTCCACTTATAAATGAGGAGTTTAATATTGCCATGTATTGTCACTACTCAAGATTTTGCGTGCTTGGAGCTAACAAAATCTCCATAAAGAAATCACTGGGTTCACATTAAATACATGGACGTTGTCATTTCTGTGGCATCAGTGACAGAAATTTCTAGCTACATCCACATTAAAGAACAACTCACAATGAGGCTCCTAAAAGGAACCATTTCAAAATGCAATTTAAAATTTTAGGTTTCAATTGGCATTCATTTTTCAATTAGTGCCAGGATGTAAATTGCTCTGATAATGTTTGATGAGCCTTTGGAACCCTGCAGGTCAATACCATTATTTTTGGCAAACGCCAGCCCATCGTAACATAGTTGGTGAGGTTAGACAAAAAGCTGTGAAACCAGGTGAGAACAGTGTCTTTGAGAAGCAGAAGCCATCCAGGTGCTCTAGAAGTCAGATTTACTATATTTGATGCAGTGCAACACAACAAGACAACTTGCAGCGCCGTATCAAAGAGAATGGGGAAGGAATGTGTTATATCTACTAGGATAGAGGGCAGTCCAGCTCTCTCTCTCTGTACTTCTCAAGTGTCAATGCAGGCATACTTGCACCACAAAAACAATACTCTGAGGATTTTCCCTCTACAGTTCTCCTCGTTACACCTCCACATGTGAAGGCGTAGCATTTTAACGCATTCCTAGGTTTACTATTGATATTAAATCTGGGAACAAATCAAAAACCATAGTAACACAAGGCGGCAACTTGTGCTGCCTTGTTTTACTCCAACGTGCGCTGCCTTGTGTTACTCCAGATTTACTATACCATGCAGACTCATGAAAGGTGACTCTGCATGGCATAGTGAATCACACTTAACATCTTACGTTGCACTTTGTAAATCTGGGCGCAAGGTGTTTCATAAAATCAGGCACAACCTACAGATCTATCAAGATGAGGGCAACACACACATCCAGGTCTCTGTAATGGCATAGATCATCTAACTCCACCAATACCACACTTTCAGTGTTAAAACCTGTACAAAAACGCACCTGCATTGAAAGAAACAGGATTTGAAATTTGATAAAATAATTGATTGAACACTGCTTGTCCGAGTGATATTATGAGAAATGCAATTGTGACACTGGTCTGTAATTCACAACTCACTCTGGATTAAATGTTATTATTCATTATTAATGACAGTACCAGATTGCAGTGAAGAATTACTCTTTTTCTGAGCAGAAGAATGTGATTTTAGAAAGTGCTGGCAAAATATTGGAATCTGAGCCAGACTACCTTCTGCTCATTCTTAAAGTCACACAGTCGTCATCATTCAGCAAAGGAAATTGGCAAAATATCTGTCTGTTCCTTCAAAGAACAATGGACCATTCCTTTCAGTGATGACACCACAGAAAAACGTGTTGTCAGATGTGCTTTGATTGCCAATAATTGTGCTAAGAGCATCTGCAAACTGATTACAGTTAGCCAATTAGCCAATGATATTCCAGCTGGAGACATCTATGAGATTGTTAGGGTAAGAAATGCATGGACATTTTTATAGTAGGCTTATGAGGAATTATGTGTCCGGTGACAAAAATTGGGAAATGGGTCTGTAATATAATCGCCTTGGACATATGATGGGAAGGGTAAGACACAATGCATCTCAGTTACGTTTGTGTGACTGTCTTATAGCTCATTGGGTAAAAAAAAAGTATCGATATTAAAAACTTTCAGTGTTGTGGGCTGAGGGCATGTGTTTGGCTGCATTTATATTATGACCAAGTGCTGCTGCTCAGTTTCACTGGCTTGTTCGTAGCAAGATTGGAAGACTTCTTGTTTTCAGAGGCAGAAAAGATGAGATACTGGTCTCGGCTATGGGCTTACCACTAGTGGGCCATGTCATCAAGCTTGGATTTACTACTTAGCTGAGTTGGTTTTTAGTGACTGAAACATGGTGCATTATTGTCCACAAATACTTTTTCATTAGAGTAGCCAATAAAGGAACTATAATACACGGTTTTAGACTTGTCAGCCTTAGGGTGGCCTTCCCCCAAACATTTTACCTACTTGCCTCCCATTTTACTTGATGTTTGTTTCTGATGGCCTTAGCATTCTGTGCACTTTTACTACTGCTAACTAGACCTTGTGCTTGCATCCCTAAACATGGTTTGATTGCAATATACCTAATTGGCATATTTGACTTGCAACTCCCTCGTAGAGTGGTATACCATACACCCAGGGCCTGTAAATTAAATGCTACCAGTGAGCCTGCAACACTTATTGTGCTAACCTCGTAAGTAGCCCTCCAAAATATGTGCTTGGCCTGCCCCTACAGCCTAAATGCATTGTCACACTGCCATGTTCAGTCAGCTTTCAAAACCCCTTGCTAAGCCATAAAATCCCCTTTTATTACATGTAAGTCACCCTTATGGTAGGCACTGGCAGCCCATAGGGCATGAAGCTGTGTAATTACAAAGGTGGACATGTACGTTAAAGTTTTACATTTCCTGGTAGTGAACCTCTCCCAAATTAGTTTGTACTACTGTGAGGCCTATCCCACCCATAGCATAACATTTGGGATTACTAATTACATTTAATAAGCTGCAATTCCTAAATGAGAGGAGGAATATGTTTCATGTTTGGTACCTATGAAATTGTTATGATAAACCCTCTTTACTGGTATAGTCAGATTTTTCATTACAATTTTGAAAATGCCACTTTTAGACAGTTAGAATGTTCCTGCCCTTAGATCTTTTGTGCCTGCAGCCTGTCTTGGGTCACAAGACCGGGTGTAGTTGACAGTTAGATATTGTGAATGCCTCCCAGAGAGTCAAACAATAGTGGAATTAGGTGTGCTTCAATAGGCCACCAACTAGCAGGATGTGGGGCTTGGCACTACCCCACTTGCACTTGAATAGGCTGTGTCTTATCTACTCACAGAAGGCTTAACAACCCTGCATTTTCACTGAAGCCACCTTGGAGCCTGGTCTGGGAAGGTAGGGAGACCCATGCACATCAAATAACCTTTCCAGAACTTTCTCCTACCTTCCAGAAGAAGGGCACCATATTACAAAATTAAGACCTCCGACCCACTCTTCAGTTCGCTACTGAACCTGCGAAAGGACTCTCAGAGGACTGCTTAATACTGTGATCTGCTGAGCACTCTGCCAGACTGCTGCTGTACATAAAAGGACTGCTTTGCTCTGTGGAGCCTGCCTTGAACATTCAGAGGCCTGCCCTGCTGTTAATCCCTACATCAACAACTGCACCCAGGACTACTAGAAGTGACTCCAGAGGCTAGTTCCCTGCCACCTATTCAGAGCCACAGGGACATAACAGGCTCCCACCATCTTGAACCCACAGCTGGACCCAGCCTGAGTGAGTCCTGAACCCCCAAGAGGCCTCCATCCACTTCTGGTCCCTTGATTGTAGTGCTAAAGGTTCACAGATGGCCATTTTCCATATCTGAGGACTTAGACAAAATTTGGCCACAAAGTTCCCTGAGACTGGGACAAACCTGCTCGCCTGTCGCCTGAGGTGCATCACCACTCGGATTAACTCTGTGCCTTCTTCTGCTACGTTCTTCGCCGAAACAGCAGATTCGTTTCAGTTGACCTTTGCCCAAGGGGTATCCAAACTCATGGAACTGTCTTCGGCTACAGCCCTCTGCTGGAGATTTTCAACTTCCATTTAGGCGACCAAGTCCAAAAGTGTAAATCTTCACCGCTGATTCACTCCATGTCCATCCAACGACAATGCTTCTCCTCGGGTACTCCTGCAGGCTTGCCCAATTGAACTTCTACCTTCTCAGTCATTTGCTTCAGGCAGTTTTCTATATTTCGAAGGTAAGCGCTGACTGGGCTCAATCCACTTTTTGCATTAAAATCAATCTTAACTTTTGACTTTGTCCGAGTCTTTTGCAACTAGATGTCCCCGGTTGGCGCTTTTATCTTTTAGGTGGTGACATATATTGCATTAGAATGTACACTATTAAATTGGTTTGGGATTTTTTGTGTTCTCGTCTTATGGCTGTTTGTGTGCTGCATACAAACTTTACAGATTGCCTTTAAGTTAAGACAGACTACTTTTTGTACCAAGCTACCCAGTGTTAAGCACAGATACATTTAATGACTTTGTGGTTCATCCTGCAAGGGATTGTAGCTGATGCTTGACCAGGTAAAACACCCTAGTCAACCAACAACCCAATGTCTCACACATGGGATTCTGTAATCCTTGTATAAAGTCCTGTCTCTAATTTCTTTATAATTGGTGACTTGTGACACACCCAATTGCCGAGTATAAAGAACAAATGTCAGATATCAACTATTATGAGTTATTACAGTCAATTTTTGACATCACAATGCCTACTGCCAGAGCCAGCAGCTGAGGGAAATTGCAGGTCAGGTCAGGTCATGAGGCACAAGGAAAACAGAACATTGCTTTTCTTTCTTCTGCTATATTTGTTTTGGCATACAATGAGAAGCAGAGAGAACATGTTTGTTTTTTGCACTCATTAGATAGCTAGAAAAAAGCTAAAATATTTCGGCTTGCTACTACACATTCTGAGTAACTGCAGCTTTTTCATTTATTTTAAATAAAAAAATGACTTGTATTGAACTGTTTCTGATATCTTTTTGCAAAAAATATCTCACAGGTTTTTAATGTATTTACTTTTGCACTAGAGATTTTATTTGTATTCTTCAAGTTTGCAAACAAGATCGCTCTTTTATATGAAAGAGCTACACACCAATGTTTTAAGGGTTTTTTGGGAACGGTGATAATATGACCATGTATTATGTGGGAGATAAAACTAAGGGGACACACAGGTTTCCCATCCTCAGGCTCAATTGAGCCACGGGGACCACCATCTCCCCGGGGCTTTATAACTACAGTAAAGAGGGCCTTGTGGACCAGATTCCATGGGCTCAAGGGAGCCCGCAGGATCATCACCTCCTCGGGACTGAAAATAAAATATTTAAAGAGAGGCCACGTAAAGCCCCTGGACCCCTGGGACTAACACCTCCCAAGGTCTATGAAATGCATAAAATTAGGGGGAGGGCCGCACAACCCTCACCCAGGCCATATACAGCACTGGAGACCACCCCCTCCCTGTTACCGTCCCATGCAAATTAAAGGAGGGGGGCTGTGCTGCCCCCCTCCTGGAGCCATTACTGGCCCTGGGACTGCCAACCCCAAGGTCTTGGTATCTCCTGAGGTTCCCAACCTCGGGAGAAAACAGTTTGCCATCACTTGGTGGGAGCTTTGAAAGCTGCCACCAAACGAGAGCAAACACTAACTTGGCTCCCTGTCAAGCAGGCAGGAAAACAGATGACAAAATGGCCCCCACACTCAAAGAGGTGCATCTTTTGCTGCTCCAGGCAGGGAGTTGGTGGGGACTACAGGGACATCAATGCTCCAGCACAGTCCTCAACAGTGCTCACTGAGTGCCCTGGGTTGATGCAGTCAGCCTTGCCCTGTTGGGCCCCAGGAGATGGGCATGAGGTCCCTGGGGCCAAGTTCGGGCAAGGATGGGGCCACCAGTGATTGTTGTCTAGGTCCAAGTGGATTGGGTCCCTGGGGAGGAAATCACCTTAGGGGCTAACAGCCCCCTTTCCCTCTGTAGTACGGAGGGTCTCTCTTTCTTGTCCTCTCCTGATGAGAGGAGAGTCCATGGTACTGCCTTTTGATTACAACAAGTATGCACCTACACTTTCCAACCTATTCATGGAACCACTCGCGGAAATTCTAAGCTCCTCAAGCATCCACTATCACATGTACACAGACGATACACAACTATACTTAAAGGTCACTTCTCTGGAGGACATCAAATCTCTCAACTTAACTCTACAAAAAACTCAGACTTGGCTAGCAGAAAACCATCTTAAATTAAACACCCTTAAGACTGAATTCCTCCTAATTGCTCCAAACAACCATCATTCAAGAATGGCTTATACAACAAACAGCGCTCAACTGCCAACCTCATATTATTGACTCAGCGAAAACGCTGGGATTAACACTTGACAGATATCTAAACATGCAGAAACATATCAGTGCCACAACAAAAAGAGCAAACATTCAGATAAACACTTTAAGAAAATTAAATCCCTTCCTTCCCGCAAATTACTTTAAACTGGCAGTTCAAGCACTAGTAATTCTAAGACTAGACTATGAGTGCAACGCTTTGCGGATTTCCCAGATCTACAATGGCCCCTCTAAGAGCATCATCCAATTCAGCGGCCAGGCTCATCATGGGCTTAAAAAGAAACTGCCACATTGCCCCCGTCCTTAGAGCTCTTAACTGGATACTATTTAAAGCAAGAATTCAACTAAAAATCACTTACATGACTAACAAAGCCCTACATCACAATGCTCCGAGTTATTTGGCCTAATAACTGGTGCTCTCATGTGGCAACAGATCCTCCATATGTTCAAGCAATCTTCATTTGAAACCACAACATTTACCAAAAAGAAAACATTCAACTGTGTCTTCTGTGGAATCGCTCATAGGATATGGAATGCACTCCCCCCCAGAAACCAGACTGAATCCCTCTTCTACCTCTTCCAAGAAAAAAGTAAAATCTCTAGTCTTGAGTAAATTCACATGAACAATGTATCTATCTCTCATAACGGTTGTTTGTACAACAAGACATATTTATGACATACAGTGTTCTTTGGTTTCATCTTTCTACCCTTGGAAACTCTGATACTCACAAGAGTCTTGCTCGCGCTATATAAAACCTTTAAAATAAAAATAAATGCAAATGTGTAAATTTCCTGGAAGCTCCATCCGTTTGCCCCTTCACCATCCATCTTATAGTATGCAAAGGTTTTCCTCCCTTTTGCCAGTATGATGTGCAGCTTACCAAAAGACCCCCTATCACATTTTTCGCTAATTTGGTGAGACCTTCTTGATGCCAAGGAATAGGGAGACTTCTCTATCAAGAAAAGAAGAACTTACTTTATATAGCTAAGATAAAGAACCCTTGTTTGGTGGAGCTTTAACTCTTTGTAGTCTGGTCTTCTCTCTAGGATGATTCATGTTATCACATATTTATGGAAAAAGACACACAAGGAACAATCACATTGATGAAATGCCTGCAAGTTCACTGGAGACAAATCCTATTGGTCCATTGCACAGACTTAGTGTAGAATGTGCACGGGACATTTACCCAACAAGGTAGCAGTTAGTAATTAAGTAGAAGAAAGTACTCCATTTGGGTAGATATTCTGTGCTAAACTGTGGACTCTTGTTGGATAAAGGGTGAAGTGAGGTTCCATTCTGGTCCAGTTAAACTCTCACAGCTGCTGACACAGACACTGAGACACCCACACCCACTCACTCACACATTCAGTCACTCACACACCCAGTTACATACCCACACAGAAACTCTCACACCCACTCACAGACCCACTTAAAGACCAACTCAGAGACTCATGCACCCACTCATAGACACACTGAGACTCTCACGCATCCACTCACAGACCCACTCAGACACTAATATACCCAGTCACTGACCCACTTAGACCCTTGTATACCTACTCACAGACTCACTCAGACACACACATACCTACTTAAAGACCCACTCGGAGACCTATGTACCCACTCAAGACACATACAAGCACTCACAGTCCAACTCACAGACCCACACCAGCATTCAGAGACCCACTAACAGATCCACACAGGCACTCACAGACCCACTCACAGTTCTACCCAGGCACTCATGGACCCCTTCACCAACCAACACAACTACTTACAGACCCAAGTACAGAGCAACACAGGCACTCACACACCCACTCACATACCCACACAGGCACACACAGACCCACTCATAGACCAATACAGCGACTTACACACCCATTGACTGACCTATACACCACACTGACACACCCACTCTCAAAGGTTAGAGGATACAGTTAGGAAATGAAATTTAAAAACACCTTTGAAATTCACTGAAAAACACAAAGGTTAAAGGGACATTTTAGTTAGGAAATAGAATTACAAATTCACTGAAATAAACAATGATCACAGGGACACTATATTTAGGCTCAGATTTCACTTATACTAAACCATTACCTTATATAAATATAACTGATGCACCCACTCACCCAAACAATCACTTGCATCTCCACTCTCTCACCCATAAAGCCACTTATACAGACAGTCACTAGCCAATACAGCTAATAACAGAGCTACTCACTCACTCATACAGCTACTCACACACCCATTCAATCACCCACACAACTACTTGCATACCCATTCATATATCCATACAACTTCTCACACACCCACCTACTCAACCATGCAACCACTCACAAAGACGCACACTCTTTAATACAGCTACTCACGTCTAAACTCACTAAGCTCACTCACCCATACAGTCAATTACACACCCAATCACTTACACACTCAGTCTCTCATCCATACAGCCACCTAGTTACCCATACAGCTACTCACCCAGGCCCCCCCAAATTGTTTTTCTCCAGAAAATCGCGGGGGTACACGCACCGTACGCGCACCGTACAGACTACAGTAAGCTTACAGTAAGATTACTGTACTCTGTACGGTGTGCGTACCTCCTGTGATTTCCCCCCCAAAAAAAATGAGGGGCATTGGGGGGCCTTCTGGGACCCCTGAGCAGGCCTAGGGGGTCAGGGTGCTTCTACCCTGCCCCCTTTTTGAGTTCTACATGTTTGTTTTTCTGCTTTCCTGTGCCTCAGTCTACCGAGGCACAAGATGGCTGCCAACAATTTCTGTTTTGGAGTGTTGACAGACAGTGGCAGCCAATCAGCATGCAGCTAATACCCGGGAAGGTACAGAGTACGGTAAGCTTACGTGTACTCACGGTGTTCCACATATAGATATATAATTTGGGAAATTTTCTCAACAACTACTGGAGCGATTTTCACCAAATATAAAAAAGGCATTACTGCATACCAGTCCCTACCATTTTGCCAAGTTTGTAATTCCATTCAGCCGTTCGGGCTGTAGCCGTGTCTAAAGGTCCTATGGAAAATTGCATTGGGCTACATTTCACATTAAATTTTTTCAAAAACTGCAGGAGGGATTTACACCAAACATACAAAAAGCACTGCTGCATACCAGTCCCTACCATTTTGCCAAATCTGGTGTAATTCCGTTTAGCCGTTCGAGCTGTAGCCTTGTCAGAATGTCCCTATGGAAATTAACATGGGGAAAACACGGAGCGCAGCAAGGCAAATTTAAGGAAAATTACAGGCAGATCCCTCAATCGGCGCCAAAGTTATTCCCAATAGAATGTTCGGAATTTCCAATGGTAACTAGGTCCTAACTATATATACCTACTGGCGACCGCCAGTAGGATATATATATATATAATATATATATATATATATATATATATATATATATATATATATATATATATATATATATATATATCACGCTCTTGAGGTAGCCACACAAGCAGGAAAGCACACGAACAACAGGAGGGTTCACCTCTAAACCTTTAATCTTCGGTACAGGCGAGTAGGCATGCAGGTAAGTTAAACAGTTCCAGCTCTTTGCCTGACGCGTTTCGAATGTCTCTTCCTCAGAGGCGTGGCGTGGAAAACGCGCAGCGGTGGACGCACCCCCATAGATATGCTTGCATCAGTATTGGTGCGTTATGGGAGATGTAGTCCGTTATCCCCTCGTGAATCATGGCACTTTTATATCTGCTGTATTTCAAGGCTCAGCACGAGCCCCCCCGCTTGCCTCCTCGTCTTTATCCTTTGCCTGCTGCTCCACAACGTGGAGGGTGTATCCAAATCCACGGTGGCCCCCAGTTTTGGCGGGCATTCGAAACGCGTCAGGCAAAGAGCTGGAACTGTTTAAATTACCTGCATGCCTACTCGCCTGTACCGAAGATTAAAGGTTTAGAGGTGAACCTTCCTGTTGTTCGTGTGCTTTCCTGCTTGTGTGGCTACCTCAAGAGCGTGATATATATATATATATATATATTTATTACCTACTGGCCAGTAGGTAATATATATATATATATTCTCCGTACCTGGTGTAAGAGGCCGCCCTGAAGAGTTGGGGGCTCCCCTTTCGGAGGTTTTCTTTCTCGGATATTACAAGAGGGGGCATGACTCACACGCTGCCAACAGTCCTACGTAGGAAACGCCAATCAGGTGAAATTGCAGGCAGCACTGGAAGGGATTTGGCTGGGGATGACTCCTCTGCCAATCATTCAGCTGACAGAAGCGTGAAGTGCGAGCAAGATGTACATTCCAGCATTGTGCTTAACAAGGAACCCTGCCCGAGCACTACTAAAGACTTTATTTTTCACTACTAAGAAAGCACAAGGGGCGAACAGCGCATTTTGCTGACAGAGAGTACAAGAAACTTTTCCAGAACTTACCCCATAAGAAGAAGTGCATTCTGGAAGTTGCATGCTAAGGTCGGACAGGTGACCGTAATCACATCGAATTTGGAGGCACAGACGGCATTGGTGCAATTACTTAACCCGTGATCAAGGCCAAAGGTTGGCCGAAACTAGTTGGGACATTTAAAGCTGTGCTTCAAGCTCCATTAAAAGCTTACTGTTCGCTGAAGTGGGCCTCTTGTTTGGTGTGTTCGTGTTGAAATTGCCAGGTTTCTCCGTACCTGGTGTAAGAGGCCGCCCTGAAGAGTTGGGGGCTCCCCTTTCGGAGGTTTTCTTTCTCGGATATTACAAGAGGGGGCATGACTCACACGCTGCCAACAGTCCTACGTAGGAAACGCCAATCAGGTGAAATTGCAGGCAGCGCTGGAAGGGATTTGGCTGGGGATGACTCCTCTGCCAATCATTCAGCTGACAGAAGCGTGAAGTGCGAGCAAGATGTACATTCCAGCATTGTGCTTAACAAGGAACCCTGCCCGAGCACTACTAAAGACTTTATTTTTCACTACTAAGAAAGCACAAGGGGCGAACAGCGCATTTTGCTGACAGAGAGTACAAGAAACTTTTCCAGAACTTACCCCATAAGAAGAAGTGCATTCTGGAAGTTGCATGCTAAGGTCGGACAGGTGACCGTAATCACATCGAATTTGGAGGCACAGACGGCATTGGTGCAATTACTTAACCCGTGATCAAGGCCAAAGGTTGGCCGAAACTAGTTGGGACATTTAAAGCTGTGCTTCAAGCTCCATTAAAAGCTTACTGTTCGCTGAAGTGGGCCTCTTGTTTGGTGTGTTCGTGTTGAAATTGCCAGGTTTCTCCGTACC
Organism: Lissotriton vulgaris; assembly: GCF_964263255.1. Lineage (NCBI taxonomy): Eukaryota > Metazoa > Chordata > Amphibia > Caudata > Salamandridae > Lissotriton > Lissotriton vulgaris. The sequence continues at coordinate 97,355,697 of NC_141696.1, forward strand.
TGGTGTAAGAGGCCGCCCTGAAGAGTTGGGGGCTCCCCTTTCGGAGGTTTTCTTTCTCGGATATTACAAGAGGGGGCATGACTCACACGCTGCCAACAGTCCTACGTAGGAAACGCCAATCAGGTGAAATTGCAGGCAGCGCTGGAAGGGATTTGGCTGGGGATGACTCCTCTGCCAATCATTCAGCTGACAGAAGCGTGAAGTGCGAGCAAGATGTACATTCCAGCATTGTGCTTAACAAGGAACCCTGCCCGAGCACTACTAAAGACTTTATTTTTCACTACTAAGAAAGCACAAGGGGCGAACAGCGCATTTTGCTGACAGAGAGTACAAGAAACTTTTCCAGAACTTACCCCATAAGAAGAAGTGCATTCTGGAAGTTGCATGCTAAGGTCGGACAGGTGACCGTAATCACATCGAATTTGGAGGCACAGACGGCATTGGTGCAATTACTTAACCCGTGATCAAGGCCAAAGGTTGGCCGAAACTAGTTGGGACATTTAAAGCTGTGCTTCAAGCTCCATTAAAAGCTTACTGTTCGCTGAAGTGGGCCTCTTGTTTGGTGTGTTCGTGTTGAAATTGCCAGGTTTCTCCGTACCTGGTGTAAGAGGCCGCCCTGAAGAGTTGGGGGCTCCCCTTTCGGAGGTTTTCTTTCTCGGATATATATATATATATATATATATATATATATATATATATATATATATATATTTATATATATATATATATATATATATATTTATTACCTACTGGCCAGTAGGTAATATATATATATATATATATATATATATATATATATATATATATTACCTACTGGCGGTCGCCAGTAGGTAGTTATAGTTTGCATTATTTTGAATAGGGAAATCTCAACATTCTATTGTGAATAACTTTGGCGCCGGTTGATGAATCTGCCTGAAATTTACCTCAAATTTGTCTGGTGGCGCTTCGGACCTTCCCTGAAAGTTTGGGGGGATTCGTCAAGCGGGGGCCGAGATAAAAGGGGGGTCCCAAAACTTGTTTTCCCCATTTTAATTTCCATAGGGCGGTCAACCTCACTTTTAGCCCGAACTACTGAATGGATTTCCACCAAACTTGGCAAAATTGTAGGGACTGGTAGCCCGATGTGCCTTTGCTATGTCTCAAGATATGTGCTCCAGTGGATTTTGAGTAATTTAGGTAAAAAAAAATATATATATCTATAAGCGCTCCCCGGTACGCGCACCGGGGCGCGAACCAGCGCGCTACGCGAGTTCGCGCGCAGAAAGCTGATTGGCTCCCGGGTGTCTTTCAACATTCCAAACAGTCCGGAACGGCCGCCATCTTGTGTCTCGGTAGGATCGAGACACAAGAGGTGGCAAAAACAAAGGGGCAAATGACCATAAGGGGGCAGAGTAGACCCCCCTGACCCCCTAGGTTTGATGTGGGGGCTATAAAAGGGCCCCGCAGGACAAAAAAAATATTTTATTTTTTTCGATTTGCGCGGGGGGAGCACCCGGTACGTGCACCGCGGAGCTGACCGGGGAGCGTACCCTGGAGAAAAAAGAATGACAGAGTTTTTTAAAAATGTAGGTTTTTTTTAGAAATTGGAGGTAGTTCTAAAAAGAACTGTTTTTTTAATTCTCTTTGTTGTTTTATATTTTTTGTTTTTTGGAAATTTTTTTACTTTTTTTGGCTTTTCTGAACAGTTTTATAGTTTGTTTTGTATTTTTTATGGGGAGAAACAAAAAACAGGGAATTATAAACGGCTCAACTCGAGCAAAAAAAAACAGAAAAAAAATTAGGGTTTGGCGTTGATGAGGGTAATACTCTTCTCACCATAAGTAATTGTTTTGCCACAATATATGCAAACGAATTTGAAATGAGCAAACTTAGTTTGAATGTTTGGAACCATCTGACTTGCCTCTGGACCCGATGGAGTGGGTTCTTTGGTTGTTGAGATGCTGGCAGACGGTTGTGGAAGGTTTCTGCACAGTTCTCTCACCTCGGCTGAAGAATAGTTATTGGGGTGCAATCGTTGCATGTGCCGAACCATTGTGTGGTTTCCAAAAGAATATTTTTTGGCAGGGTTCCCCCTGGATAGTACAGCGCCACAGATGAGACAGGTCACCTTTGCAGCATTTACCTTCTTTAAACCACTTGAGATTTAAAAAACTCCCATATAAAGTGCTCCTTAGGTTTATATGGGGCATTGTCTTCAGGCAGGAAATGCCTTGTCTGCCTTCTCTGCCTTCTCTCCTCCTCCTCCTCCTCCTCCACTTCTTCTTGGCCACCAATGTGATGTTGTGGTGGTCCTTGGGGTGGTGGTGGTGGTGGTGGTGATGCAGATGCTCCAGCTGCTGCTGCTACTGTAGCCATTTCTCTAACAATAGAAGCAGGTCTTCCTGACTCAAACAACAAAGTGAGAATGAGGAAAAAAGGTGGGGGCTTTCATCATTTTGAAAACAAAACTGTTCTGAACCAATGAAAAGTGTTATTTTCAGGTTACATGACCCGGGCTTTCATCATTTGGAAACCAAAAGTGTTCTGAACCAATGAAAAGCGTTATTTTCAGGTCACATGACCCGGCGCGCTTACGCTACGCGCCCCGGGGCGCTTACGTAGCGCGTTCGTATGCGTGTGGCTGCTTCCGGGAGTGCTTACGCCGTGCGTATCACGCGGACGCGGCTACGCGATATGTCTTGATGATGTTTTCGTTCGCGGCAATAGCGCTAATGGGATGCTCCCCGGTACGCGCACCGGGGCGCGCCGCAAGATTGCGCTGTAAGTATAGAAAAGGAAGTGGTCCGAGTTCATTAAAGGTATTGTTCCATTAATTTTGTTTTAGTGTATATTACGAACACCACATTTCATATTTCTCCTTGGATTAACTTGATATAATGAGAGTAGGATATGCAGTATAAACAATTAAACTGTATTTATTCCACATGTAAGTTCATTAGTTGTACTTCTTACTGCATATATTTACTTCAAAACCAACTGTATTTCATCAATATGATTATGAAAGCATTGCATTGTAGGTGCTCTCAGTGCAAAGAGAAAAGGGAGTGAAGGGTTTGTGAGGGACAGGGTAAAGGTGGTGTGATAATGTTACATCACATTTAAATCATAACGCCTTTACAAATAATGTATTTACAATGTTCCCACAATACAGCACCCATAGATAAGATTCAATCATTCTTTTTGCTCTATGGTGTGTAGATTTTAGGCGTAGTCTACGTTTCGGCCCCCGAAGCGTAAAAGGGTTAATTATCCCTCATGTTGGGGTCTTCATCAGGACAGAAGAGAGAGCCTGGAAAACATAGCATTAGCTTGCATTAGTGATCTATGTGGTGAACAGGCACTTAATAGTAGGCTTATTTTAGGGATTACCTACATATAGTATGGCGGACGGCAGTCCTCGCGTCACTTCTGGGGCCTGGTTGTGCTCCTAATCGTTTCTGAAATATATTGAGGGAGGTTTTGAGCGGGATTGCTAATCACCTCGTTGGGCCAACTGGCATGGAAGTACGACTCACTCTTTAGCACTTACTTCAAATTTTCACCCTATAGTGTAGCGGAGCTCATTGGAAATTCTTCATGTATATCTTCATCATACGCCACACATCTTTCTGGAATAGGGCATGAGATAGATCTGGGTCAGAAAAAACTGTAGCGCCGAATCATTTAAACCATTTAAAAACGGAGGTGTAATTTTGTGGCTGAATAATAGGTTTAGAGCCGATGGAGAAGCACGGGGATTTAATTAAACCGCCGTGTTGGTAGAATCATTTAAACCATTTAAAAAACTGAGGTGTAATTTTATGGCTGAATAATAGGTTTAGAGCCGGTGGAGAAGCACGGGGATTTAATTAAACCGCCGTGTTGGTAAGATAGTTATTATTTCATAGCATTAACCTTAAAAAGTATAATTGTTATGCCTTAGTTAGTTAAAAGATATATGCAGAACCCTTTTTTGAGATATCGTATTTTTGAAGCAGTTAAACACAAGCCGTTCGGCTAAACAGCCCGTAGTTCTCGGTGCTGCGCTTCATATCATTCAAATGCCGCCCGCGGGAACATAGCATATAGCATAACATACTGACCCAGGTCCATGAGTTTAGAGGGCTCACCCCTTTTTGAACTCCTGCAAGATTGCGCTGACCGGCGCGCTCCCCGGTGCGCGCACCGGAAGCGCTCCAAGCAAAAAAAAATTAAAAGAATATACATAAAAAAATAGTATTACATAAATATACAATATAGGAATTATTAAAAAAATATATATTTGATAGCAATAGAAATTTGCTATTAAAAAAACCTATGAAATTCACTGAAAAAACCATAAGTTTCACATCAGTTATAGTTAGGAATTAGCATTTAAAAAACCTATGAAATTCACTGAAAAAACCATAGGTTTCACACCAGTTATAGTTAGGAATTAGCATTTAAAAAACCTATGAAATTCACTGAAAAAAACATAGGTTTCACACCAGTTATAGTTTGGAATTAGCATTTAAAAAACCTATGAAATTCACTGAAAAAACCATAGGTTTCACACCAGTTATAGTTAGCTGGAAATTTTACTCACATAAAACCATTGAAATTCCCACGTTATAGTTAGTTGGACTCACTATAACTTGCGCGTGCAATGCACTGCTGATGACGTCACATTTTACATCTCTCATGACATGGTCAGTGACATCACTCATGACATCACTGATGACACCATCCAGTGAATGTGTGTCTTTCTGAAAAATAAATAGGCTTGGCTTGTAATCCAAGTTGATTGAATCTCACTGGTAAAACTTAAAACATTTAATTTAGAAAAGAATATTATGAGGGGGTTAAGTTTTTCATAGAAATTATAGATAGTGACGTAGAAAGAAGCGTTAGGGCACATTAAAAAAAAACAAATATAGCACAACCATCACTGAAATGTAGCCCAAGTGTAGCCCAATGACAGAATTGTTGCAAAACACTTAATTATTTTGTTTTTTTGTAGTTTTATTTGGCACAGACTTGAGGTATAGGACTGTTTTGCATGATCATCAGTTATATTACACAAGGACACATTCGATTTGGTTTTAGGCATAGGGAGATTAAGTGATTTGCTCAGAAACACAGGATGCCGATATGACACTGGAACTCAAACCTGGTTCCCAAGTTGTAAAGTCTGCCGCTCTGGCTGTAACACCACATCCTCTTCCTTAATCATAACATGATCAAGTGATCAACTGGATAAAAAATCATAAAGATAGCAAATTATTTAAAATTGCTTTGTTGCTATTTGAGAGCAGCAGTGTCTCCAAGATAAGAAATGATGAAGGCAGGTCTGGCAGTGTCAGTGGAGTATGCATTGGGTTTACACAGAAACTGCAACTGGCAGTGACTCAGGAATGCATCAAACTTGATGCTATCTCCAAAAAAGCACTCAGGCAAAGTCAATGGAACAGGCGTGGGTGTGGTGACAGTGAGTTTGAGAGGGCGACTCCCTTCCTGGTTTGAGGTTTGTAAGGAATTCTGGGTGACAGAACCTGGTGAGAGCCAGACAAGTTACCCCATCCTGGATTTACCTGGGTGTCTAGTTTTCAAAAACTGTATAGGTTTGCTAGGTTTCCCTAGGTGCCGGCAGAGATAGGGTTCAAAATCTATAGCTAGGAACTTTGCAAAAAGGGGTCAGTTTCCACTGTGAAAATGTGATGTGTCCTCATTGCGTTTTGGGCCGATTCCTGTCACGGCCACTAGGCCTACTCATACACGTGAGGTACCATTTTTATCAGACGACTTTGGGGGATGCCGATTGGGTTGAATTTTGTGAATCCAGCCAGATTCCACTACTTTCCACCACAGAAATGCGAAGACTGTGTTTTTTTTTTGGACAAAGTTTGAGGTTTGAAAGAGATTCTGGGTAACAGAACCTTGTGAGAGCCAGACAAGTTACCCCCTTCCTGGATTCCGCTGGGTGTCTACTTTTCAAAAACATATAGGTTTGCTAGGTTTCCCTAGGTGCCGGCAGAGCTAGGGTTCAAAATCTACAGCTAGGCACTTAGCAAAAAAATTGTCCATTTTCACTGTGAAAATGTGGTGTGTCGACATTGCATTTTGGGCTGTTTCCTGTCTCGGCCACAAGTGAGGTATCATTTTTCTTGGGAGACTTAGGGGAATGGGAAATGGGTGGAATTTTGTGGATCCATGCAGATTCCAGAACTTTCCACCACAGAAATGTGTGGAAATATGTTTTGTTTACGAAGCTTGAGGTTTGCAAGGGATTCGGGGTAACAGAACCTGGTGAGAGCAAAATAAGTCATCCCATCCTGGATTTACCTGGGTGTTTAGATTTCAAAAATATATAGGTTTGCTAGGTTTCCCTAGGTGCCGGCAGAGCTAGGGTTCAAAATGTACACCTAGGCACTTTGCAAAATAAGGGTCAGTTTTCACTGTAAAAATAAAGTGTGTCCACGTTACGTTTTGAGCCGTTTCCTGTCACGATCACTAGGCCTACCCACGCAAGTGAGGTACCATTTTTATTGGGAGACTTATGGTAAGATAGAATTGTAGAGCAACTGTTATTACCTATCGACTTTCGATGCTTTTCTGCCTTCCAAATGAAAGACAATGTGCAAAAAAGAAGTCACTTTGAAAAATGTCCTATAATTCTCATGCTAGTATGGGTACACACAATTTCAGAAATGTGCAAATAGCTACTGTTTCTATACTCTATATTTTGTTCCAATTTCAAAAATATGTAGGTGTCTTTCATCCCTATTTTTCACTGTATATATTTGCCCAAATTAATAGCTATATACCCGGTACATAATAAAAAAACATTGCAAGAAGCTGCTCAGTTATTGACTCTGGGTTCATCGGGTTCTTGGTGAACCTTCAAGTCCTATTGTTATTGTTATTGCGTATTTATAAAGCGCACAGCTACTCAATAGAGTTTCCCGGTGCTCAGCAGAACATGCGTAAACAATTCCAGAACCAGCTCTCCAGAGATTAACCATGGAATAACCATGTTTTTAGTTGTTTTCTGAAGAGCCATACATCAGTCAATTGTCTGAGTTTGATGGGAAGTTCATTCCAGAGGCGGGCCACCTGGACTATATATCCCATCAACCAGAAAGGTTCATCAGACGTAACGGTAGATTGCTTTCAAATATCTGTCATATTTGGAGGAAGGTACAGGTGAAAACAGTGGCACAAATGGCTGTTTTTTTTAACTCATTTTCCATTTTTCCTTTATTCAACTGTTAGTTTCTGTAAAGAAACCTTGGAGGATCTACATAAATGACCCCTTGTTGATTTCAAAGTTTTGTCTACTTTTCTACAATGTATAGCTTTCCAGGATCCATTGTTGCTTTTATACCCATTTCTACCATTAACTGGAAGAAGGTTGAAAGCACAAACAATAGCACAAATAGGCTATGTCCCAGTAAAATGGCAAAATTGTGTAAAAAATGTTGGTTTTCTGACAAAAGTCTGCCAGTCCCTGAAAGCTGAGAAAATGCTGATTTGATTTCAGCCTCACAAACTCTTTGTTGATGCCATTTGCAGGGGGAAAAACAAATGCTTTCATTTGCAGCACTTTTTTTCCAAAAAAACAACATTTTTTTGTATATTGGCTAATTGCTGGGCCCCCTCCAGGGGAATCCACAAACCCTGGGTACCATTAGAATCCCCATCATGTTGGAAGAAAAGGACGCAACTTTGGCGTGGATACCTTATGTGGTCAAAAAGTTACAGGGGCCTAAGCAAGAACTACCCCAAATAGCCAAACAAAGGTTTATCACGGGGGGAGGAAGGCCTAGCAGCGAAGGTGATAAACAGTATATCAGGCATATAATCAGTCCCAAAAATACTTTGCAGGTATCAAACATATTAATACATGATCCACTCATGAGCCAGTATCGAGGAAGCAGGAAACAAAAGTATATGAGTAGAAAGTATTACAATGGTAGATTAAAATGTTTAAAAAGTGCAAAAATATAAGCAAACAATCCAGCAGCATTTCCCAGCTTCAGGCTCTGTTGAAACAAATTATACAATAAAAAATACTATGAGGAGCAGGATGAGAAGCATGGCGGAGAACAGGGAGACCAGCTTGGGAAAGTTGTGATGTGAAAAGTGTATGCTCAGTGGTCCTTTGGCGGAAGGAAAACCAGGGGCAATAAGCAAGGAAATACATAATCTGCATTTAATTCTCAATAAAAAAGCATCGGCAATTCACTTTTTTTGTTGTGAAGGGTCAATGTATGTTTCATAGATAATATTGTATTATATGTATAAATATCAAAATTAAATAGTATCCTGCAGCAAGGTAAGATGATAAAACGAAATAACATATTTTTATGTTGCTGCTGTGATCCTAGAAACATAAAAGGATAAGCACATTTCTTGGCCTGTTTCTACCTTCTGTGCCCATTTCTTCCCCTTTTTTTTACTTTTCTGCTATATCTTGCCCTCTGTTTTGGCCTTCTCTGCTTGTTCCTTGTCCTCTTGTGCCTTCTCTGCTATGTTTTTCTGCTCATTTCTAGCCCTCTTTTTGCCTTTTTTGCTCATGCTCATTTCCTGCCCTCTGTTTTTTGTTGTTTGTTTCTTACCCTCTTTTTGCCTTTTCTTCTTGTTTCTTGCCCTCTGTTTTGCTTTTTTCTGCTTGTCTCTTGCTCTCTTGCCACTGTTTTACTTCTCCTTCCACCCAGCTCCCCTCCATTTCCCCTGGATGTCCTCCCTGGTGGATTTCAGAAAGAAACTTAAGACCAGGTTTGTCAATAGAGACCTTGCTCCCCAGATACCATTAGAGGTGAGAGTACTGCGCTCTACAAATACTGATTGATTGACTGAGATGTGTTTGTGTTTGCCTGATGATGTTCAGTGAATCTTTTGTCTTATTTTAGCTTAGGAACTGATCCATGCATATATACATTTGTGGATCCACATTTAATACACACTTTGAGTGTTTTCCTATTCTATATTTTACATGGCATATCTAGAGTTCTGTAATTCATTACGTTATCTTCAGGTCCATTGACCTTCTTGTAATGGGAGGGGGGGAACTGCCTTTGCTGCGTCCTAAAAAGGATGGACTGCTATTAATGCATCCTCTTAAGTGCTAAGAACCAGTGAGCAACTTTAACCAGAGCACAAGACCCACAAACCTGAAGACCTGTACTTTGCATAGAAAACCTGAGGCAGAACCATGTAAAAAAGATAAAACAAGGACAAAACATGACTGCACACTAATGTAAATTGATACTTGTATAGCACACTACTCACCCGCAAGGGTCTTGTACGAATACCGCTGTGGAACCCATCCTGGCTTTCCCTGTGAGGCGTCCATTCCAGGGTACCGGCCAGGCATCCTTAGGGTTGTGGGGGCCATTGTGGAGATTATGCAAGCTATTGCCCAGAGTTGCAGAGTGGGACTCCATGATTGGAATAGGCACCGAGGCGAGAATTATCAGATCCGTGGAATTTTGAGCCCAAGACCCACCGAGGCGGGGAATTGAACCCTGGTCCCGGGCTAGACCTCTGCATCAAGGTCTGCCGCACTAACCATTGAGCCACACTTCTCCAATGTCTCATAGAACATTTGTGTGACAAGTAACTTGTAAGTCATAATTAGAAGAATTAATAAAAAATCAGGAAATGTAAGATTAAAATGGGAACAAGTGAAAGAAACATAGCAAACCATTCAAATGCTAGTCTCTGGCATCTTTCACAGTTATACCAAATTAACAACTTTAAAATTCAAAGAAAGTACAACAACCACAATGACTTGTGTGTTAAGTTAACATTGAATTGTAGGAAAAAATAAACCACAGAAAATGTTCCAAAAGAGCACATATACCTTCGAAAGAAAGCCAACATATGAAAATATGCAGCACCATTTACTATTGCTTAGAAATCATCATTTATTTTCAAATAGAAAACACTTTTGTTTTAAAGCACACAAATATTTCATCATTAAAATCAAGAAATATGCAGCCAGTAGATTAGACAAACATGTGCATAGGTTGAGCCTAGTAAAGATCCTCTACAGCCTCATTTGCATATATATAAAGATGGGCACACAATTTTCTGGGTATCTTGTTTTCAGATGTAAATGTTGGTGAGTGATTGACACTCAAAATGTTAATGAATACAATGGTTGATAATGGGAAAAGTAAAATGCCAATTGTGTTACGAGTTAGGAGCAAATTATGCTGGTCAGTACCTCCTGCAGGGAGTATGACATCCTCAACTATCATCCATGTCAAGTTACTGTCTACATGTTTAAACTGCAAACAGTACTGTGTCCAGGGGTTGTACTCTGCAGCCTATTTTGCTGCAGATCGAGTCTGACTTCGTCTTCTCTGTAGTATGCCCAACAAAAAGTAACTCAACTCAGTCAATCGATGGCACAAATTACATTGATGCTGTTACAATTAGTGAGGGTTTATAAGGTTTGTGTAATACTGAAATATATCAGTGTTACTTGTTTGTGCACATACAACCTAGTTACCGCAAGATCCAACGCTGTTGTAAAGGAAGTAGGCTTGGTAGTATGGGCTTAGATTACCTATCTTCAGTATTCTGATTTCGTTTAAAAGCAATGAGTTTTTTTCTTCAAAATTGTACATTAATTTGTGCCAGTTACATACAGGTATTCTTTTAATTAAATCTTTCAAAAAGGGTTGAAAGTAATATCATGAACCTTATGGGTTAATAATTTATCTCTCTTAGGCAAAACCAAGCTGCTTAGGAGCTGGCATAACAAGCCAGAAAGGATAGCCTTTCTTGTTCAATCTTTGGCAGAGGGCATCTGATACCAAAAATAGTGCAGTTTTATATTCACAATTATCGTGCAAGATCAAGAATTGCCTAAAAAGAAGGTTATTGCAAAGATTATGAAGATGACGGATGTTCTTTAGAAGGCAATTGTTGTTTGTTGGTTTTCAAAACAGAATAAATATTATCCACATCATGTTTAATTTCCTGGTCAAGTTAGACTTGGTGACTTTTCGATGCTTGGATCAAGACATTCTAAGCAGCAGTACATTGGTTTCGTCCTCTGAAATGTTTCAACATAGCAGTAATGAAGTTAGACTGCTTTAGAGAATGTGAAATTAAAGATGCAATATTTATGGATTGTACATTTTTATTGTTTAGCCATTGTGCTAAAATGTGCAGTACTTCATCAGTGCCTTCCCAAATACTAATAATAATCTTTGATTCTGGTTTTATACTCACATTGCAAGGTTTAGAAGTTTCATACCAATTGTTCAAAATGCTTTGAGTGCCTTGTATGTAAAAACTCGGAAGTGCCATTGACACATGGAATCAGGTTGTCGTTATTTCGTGATTGGTTTGTCAGATGCAACAGTGCTCTTAGATGGTCTTACCTGATGCTGATCTAGAATAAGCATGCATTGTTATTTGACATTTTGAATAGACTTACAGTGAAATATCGCCTCTGCTATGACCCTTGTTAAGGAGACCTGATATTTAGCCCGAGGTGTGGGCTGACTGAAGCAGTGCATTGGGCATTTAAGCACCTTTTAGCCCACAAGACATAATATAATTTTGAAATAAGCAGTGTTTCAGTCATTCAGTTGTCGAACTTTTCAACTGTGAGCACGGGATATGGGCCATTTCTCAATCGTGTACACCCAGAGACAGGACAGTGTGAGAACAACTTGTTGTCTGTCATTGGTTGTGATGGTAAGTACTGCCACAAGCATTTGCCACATACAATTTAGTTAGACAATCACAAAATATTTCAACAGTACACCTCTGATACGTAGGTCAAGATTTCTAAAGTCAGCTCTTCACCTACCTGGACATAGTTTCTACTGACCACAAAGTCTACAGCAATGAATCAGATATTCTATTCATAGCTTCAAGGAACATATTGAAAGAGGACAGCATAAGATTTGCCTCATGCATTTCTGGAAGTCAATCCATTTCTTTAAAACTCCATATACTTCCATGTTTAGGTTTTCTCAATTAAAAAACTTCCAGAACAAAAGAAGTTAAGATAACTGTAAAATGTTCAATCAAACATAAACACGTTTTCCTACTTAAAACTACAGGGCACATTAAGGGCAGGGAAAGATCAAGGGAACAGATAACCAATTCAAAGTTAGCCATTAAACAGTTATAAACATGCCTATGTCTGAAGTAATAGTAGTACCAAAAAAGGGTATGGCTCTAATCAGTAAGGCTGAGCCTTATATACTACACAACAAGAAAAAAGTACTGATTCATTATTCCAAAAACCAATTTCCCATAAATGCAAAGACCACAAGATAATGCATCTGAAAGCTCATTAGTAGCTATTTATTCAAATGAACTATTTTACAAATCTCAAGAAATTCATTTAAAAAACCACAAAAAAAACCAATGTAATTAATAATGGACACGGGGGCTAATGAAAAAAATCCTACAAACATTCATTCACTCGCACAAGCTCAGTCTTTTCACAACACACCTAACACATTCAACCTACTGGGTGCAAACACAACAAGGGTGATTCAATACAACACTTGAGGAGCACCTGGACTGCCAACACATACTATTTACACCATTAGTTTTTCTTAAACACACCCTACACAACTCCAATTGACTATACAACTGATCAAAAAAATTACAACAATTAGGTGTAACTCTGCCACAGTTGATTGGCAAACAAACTAAATTGGCAGACCCGATGGTCTACGCGTTTCGAATCCCTTTGTTCTTGGGATTCTCCTCAGGACCAAAAGAATCTGTGAAAACAAGAAAAGAATATGTCTAACCAAATACTATTCAGATACCAAAGAGCGCTAACCACTCGGGTCTGAGTTTAAGCTTACCAGTTCAAAAACCGCAAAACTTTCTTATTCAGATGCATTTTCCAGACAACTCTGTGACAACTCTGGAACACAGAAAAAAGGGGGAAGAAACAAAAAGGGGAGAAAAAGATAGAAAGAACCATAAATGTGTCTGTTTAACAAAAATGGTCTTATTAGTCCAATTGATTCCTTTTGTCATCAAATGGGCTTACCTATATACATCCCACAGTGTCCTTCTAAGGCTGCTTTCTTTAGTTGGAATAGCCCACAGATCTTGGGCTACAGCTGCCTGAGAGAAAAATTAAAAGGGACACAAACTGTAACTTTCACAAAGAAGTGTGTGGGTGGCATCTCTTAGACCTACCCTATAGCCCTTTCTCCACATCTAATAAGACCCCATCTTACCTCCAGACGCCAGCCGATGTGGAGAATCCTGTTTTTCCTTCTAAAGCTTTTTCTTTTTCTCTATTTCCGTGCTGTTAAGACAAGCAAAACGAGTCGCCATGAATTTACTAGCCTCCTTCCTCATCAACACTACTGACTGTTTATAGGGAACAGGTTCCACTTACCGAATCAAACTTTTTACGAACAGAATCTGAGCCGCTGTATTAATCCGATGCGAGCCTCAGTTTCAAAGAGTGTCGCCTGCGACTCCAGCGGGGTTCTTGGGAAATGTAGTGTGATAAGGCGTGTTCGCGCATGCGTGTATGTGCGCCACGGTTCCAGAATATCTAAATAAGCGGGAGAAACCTAATGCCACATATTTAAAAAACATTGACCATATGCACCAAGATAAATAGTGTGCCGTTCTTGACTTTTAGACGCCCGAGTTACATGATGTATAAATAACCGGCGGATAATAAAATTCCACAAATCGAAAAAACATTCAATATATAAAAGGAGGTAAATAGTGTTCCGCCCTTACTTTTAGGCACAAACCTCAATAACTCTTCATGTGGCCGCAAGCTTTAATAACAAGTTGTTCTGCGTCCTGCCAGCGCGAGGGCCCATGGGAATTGGAGTCTGATCGAGCCTTTCGTGCCCATGAAGTGAACGTATTTGTACGCTTAGATGTTATTGGTTAAACTCAAATATTGTAATGTGTATTTTTGTGGTTGCTGGGTCAGTTGTATCATTTGGCCACGTCCTTGTGCCTTCAAATTCAATAGTGATCAAACAGTTCTTTCGCTCAGTTAAAAATCTGAGGGAACCTATATCACAAATTAAGTTGCCCGCTATTGCCTTAGATGACCATTAGCGATTGTAATATACCAAAGGAGGTTGTGGATTCTGCGCCCTCTAAAATCCACACATGATTGAGGTTTTTTTTTCCGAGGAGATGAGTAAATACCTCGGAAGAGGCTGTCTCCCATAGGCTGGTGTCAAAAAGAGCTTTAGATGGATCGAATCATTGCCAACGTCTAGGTTGTTGATCAAGGCAGAAATGCATGCTTATCTGTCACTAATTGTGTTGGTCCAGAAAACTCATTGAGGCCATATAAAAATATGCCTCCTGCACAGTTATAATTTATATATTTCCGAAATATCATTGAGTCCAGATACAGCCATGTCAAATTTTACATTTAAAAATGCTTCCCTCTGCGCTAGTTTCAACTCTATGTCTCCTCCACGAGGATCTTGTTCTACCTTAGAGATGCCTGTCCATCTGAAGTCACTTACACTGTGTCCCTTCTTTTTCCAATGGTTCACATTAGTTTTAATTCTTGATTTGTGTTGGGAGATTCTTTGGCGTACTTCTTGGTTAGTTTTGCCATTGTACAACATCCCGCATGGGCACGTTCTTCCATAGATAACATATTTGGTTTTGCAGTTGCTGAAGGTATCATGTTTCCAAAAGATTCCACTAGTTAGGAGTTTTACAGTACTGCGGGAGTACAAGCACAGTGCTGAGCAGTATCACCCCTTCATTACTATGCAATTAAGAGTTAAACCCTAGGGAATGGGTATTAACTCTGTTGCTCCAGTTTTAACACCAACATGAAAATCCCAATTGCATAGGGTTGTAGAAAGTGGCCCGACCACCTCTCAGCCTTCCATACAGAATGAAGAGTCGGTGAGACTGTAGAAAATACAAACCAACATCTGTTTATTCAGGTACACTCAGAGTAGAGCCCAGGCTGCCCAGTCACTAGGAGTGCTGAAGAGGGACTGACATCAGTAAGCATAAAGATATATTATGTAAATTTCAGAACCAATGAAGGCACACCCACAATGGAATTTTCCAAGCAGATGCAGCTAAACAATGAAGTACAGAGGATAAGTTTTGATTCTGAGCCCGGGCACACACTATCTACTTCTCAAAGTCCCACTGCCTGTGCCTGCGATGGGAAGAATGGGAGAAGGCCTCTCTCTAAAGGGAAAGGTATGCGCTAAAAAGAACAGTGCAGTCATTAGTGAAGCAAAACAGCCTTGGAGAAACACAACTCAAGAGAGGCCTTTTCTCGGAAATAGCGAAGAATAAGTTTCAATTATTACTCAAAATGGCGCCTACAAAGAAAATGGCACCGCGAATGCTAACATATGTAAAACAATGCACAAACATGAATGTTACTATTCTAACAGGGTTTAATGCTCACGTTTATCAAGATGCATAAAACAAACCTGTTGTGGGTTAATATGCTGACAATGTATTATTAAATCTTATTAACTAACCTTGGACCTCACTTTCTTTTCTTAAATTAAGCGCTTCTGGCTGGTAAGTATATGTTTTATTTTTTATTTTCTTTAATTTACATTACAGAATTAGTGGTTGACTTTTGCAGCCCATTTCCGGATTGCTGGTGCCACAAAAAATCATCCGGTTATGTTGTCTTCCATATTTCCACATGTTTTCAGTACTCAAAGCTTTTGTTTGCTTGGAGCAAATAAAATCTCCATAATAAAACAACTGATTTTGCTTTAAATCCATTGACCTTATTATTTCTATGGCACTAGTAACAGGTAATTTTAGCTACATCAGCAACCTGAAATTAGGCTCTTAAAATTACCATTTCAAAATGCATTTTAACATGTTTGGTTTGAGTTAGCATTTGTTTTTCAATTAGTGTCAGTCTGTAAATGGCTCTAAAAAAGTTTTATTTTATTTTGTCTGAAATGTTGTGGGATCCATCTGCAGATTGGAGTGGCAACTGCCCGAAGAACTGAATGCATTGTGTGAAACACAATCAAACCTAATGGACTGCTCTTTGGAAATGAATTGGAAAGACCATGTTGTTTTGTCAACATATCTATTGTCTCCCATATACTTTGTTTACATATTGTCAAATAAATGAAACAGGCCTAGGTATGTCCAGCATAGGCAGTCCTACCAAGTGCCATGAATCTCTTGTTGGATTCATGCGTTTAGTATCTGTTCCCTACATCACCACATTGAAATTCAATGTCAAGCAAATAGGTCCTTGTCACTCCGCAACATCAGGCATCACTCATGGAGTATGTCACATCTGAAGCAGATGCATCAGGCCGCGAAAAGCCGGGATCAGGGAGAGTTTTTTTCCTGGAATTCATGTGACAGGGCCTTTACCATGATGGCATTACAATAATTGACATAGATGAAGTTCCATGATAAATGCATGATTATTATAAGAAAACAACACAGACAAATGTGTATTTGGGATACCACCTAAACTATGCTGCTGATTTAGGAAGTTCTGGAATGTAATACTTGCCGCAATTGTCGTGAGTGAGTAAAGCAAGAAAGCAGCCTTTTACTATGGGGTATCTCCCAATGAGAACATTTTTAAAAGTATGTGATTAAATATTGCATTTTGAACCACAATCTTCACGTACTTTTTCTAAAAGCCATGGGCTCCGAAAGGGCACTTATTACATTTTCAAATGCTCTCTTATATTGTGCCATGTCAATGAAACCTGACTCTCTGCAGGAGTTGACTGCGTTTTTCCAAAATGCTTTATGGATGTCACCACATGTCAAAAATCAGCTCCATTGAGTCAGGGCTAGCATTTTGCTATAGAAGCCCCCAATATGCCAGTGAGAGCATGTTTCAATTTATGCCATCCATATACCACAAGTGACCCCTATGTCAAATAATACCTCAGTATGTCAGGGCTAGCTCCCTTACAGCCATTCTTATTCATTCTCAATCACACATTTTCACTCATTAAGACTCACCCATACTTATTGACACTTCCAGTTTCTCACT
Source organism: Lissotriton vulgaris (assembly GCF_964263255.1). NCBI lineage: Eukaryota > Metazoa > Chordata > Amphibia > Caudata > Salamandridae > Lissotriton > Lissotriton vulgaris. Next base: position 97,372,669 of record NC_141696.1, read on the forward strand.
CACTACCTGTCACAGACTCTCACTCATACACGCATACATTCATAGTTGGTCACACATACGCATGCTCGCTCTCACATAAGCACATTCTCACTCACAAGCACACTCATAACTTATATTTAAAATAATGTTCTACTTACATTTGTTGCCACCAAAGGTACCATTGGAGATAATTGTGGTTCATATTTTATTACACAAATAGTGAATATTGCAATATTATTCACTATTTGTATAACACAAATTGGCAGAAAATAAGGTGTGTAGACGCTCCACTATGTCCTTGTCACTGATTGTATTCCTTTTTAGACCAGGGGTTGCAATTTGAGTGCCTGCAATTGCAAGGGGGAAGCCAGGGGTCACAGCTGTGACCCCTGGCAATCCTCAAATATTTCCCATGATCATTCCACACATTCCCCAGGGCCTAAGGTCCAGCAGTACATGAAGACAGACACGGACTACTGTCAGCATCCCTGGTAGCTCTTTCTCAGTGCTTCCCAATCCTCCAGAGCCAGCAGGTTAAGTATGTTCCTGCCTGGTGGAATTTTGGGTGTGAGAGGCCTTGAAGGTTGTGTTGCCAGGCAACACTTTAAGCAAACCTTTAGCTGATGGGAAAAATGTAAACAGTTGCAAGTTCAGGGGAGGCAAGGATAACACCAAGGGTCGCAGGGGGCAAACCAGCGTTTGCAATTGCGACCCCTGGCAACACCAAAATTATGTTCATAATTAAGAGTTGCCATGGATACATCAGTCTTTCCACAGCCTGCTGTGGGCTCTGCGTGTCTCATCACATGGCTAAAAAGAACAGCCTCCTTGTAAATGGGCCCTCCATGCTGCTAAAGGGCTGTACAGCAGAAAGCAAGTAGTCACAGGTTTCCTTTTGACAGATTGCTGCATGAACAGACTGGCTTCACATGGACCTTGGATCATCAGAGTCATCATGTCTGTACCTGGGTGGCTATGAGTATCTGGGAGCAGCTTTATAGCTGCATACTGCCTGCTAATCATGACACTGGCAAGGCCTGTACTGACCATGGGATTCCAAGCTCACCTGCCCTATCTGCCTGGTCAAGTCTAGCTAAGGGGAGCAAAGCTCTCTAAGTGCAGCTCTGTAGTTTCTGTCCTCTATATCCGAGCCTGCCATTATTAAACCTGGTCTCATGGTGAGACAAAATAAATAGTGGTTACTTTTTACTGATACTGATTTAAGGGGCACAAACCAGCAAGGCCAGGTAATTGTTGCAAGGCAATCATTGTCTCCAAAAGAACGCTGCGTAAAGCACAGTGTGCCCACCGATGTAATCCATCTAAAACCTCAGCCGCAGCAGTAAAATTGACCAGAAGGTTACAGCAAAAAATCGTCTGGGAACAGACTGAAAGAAAGGATAAAACATGGGTCACAATCTTCCAGTTATTAAAGGATTCTAATTAAGTTCGCTTTTGGGTCCACATTAATAAATTATCAAATAGCAACATGATCAGGGAAAATGGTGTTTCTGAAGCATCTTGTTGAGCTGTATGTGGAGCAGACTGACAATCCAACAGAAGCTGGACCACCTGCCACCACAATTTTAACCTGGAAAGAACATTTGGTGGCATTTGAACCAAGTTTACAACATTAAGAGGATTCAGAAGCTGGGCTGGGTCAGCCTGAGGAAGAGACCCAGTTGGTTCAATACAATTTAACAAAGAGTAGGGGGGTGGCAAAAGTATTAAAACAGCTGAAATCCGATGCAGCCCCTGGTCTGAACGGTCTGCCAGCCAGCCTTTATAAGGAGGATATAGGTTGGGCAACAGTGCTATCAGCTCATTATAACTATTTTTTCAAATTCTGATATAGCAGAGGGCTGGAGAGGATCCATTGTATGCCCATAATAAGAGTGGAGATAGGACTCTAGCTGCAAATTATAGATTGGTTGCCCTACTTGACATTGATTGCAAGATCAACTATTAGTTAAGATAATCACGGATCTTGATGGCCCACAACCAATTGGTGGCCCGGAAATAGAAACAAGGACAGGTCTACTCCATGTGACAACCACCAACGAACACGCATTAAACCTTGGGTTGCATGGCCCGAAAAGGGAAAACCCAAAAGTAATTGCAAAAGTAAACGAGCCCCCTGAGCACACAGGGAGGGATGACAATAAGCACAACACGAAAAACTCACTCAAAGACGCAAGGGATAAAGAAAAAAACTAAATAACGAGACATTGGACAAACGATCAGGCACTGTCCACTCCCGAACTAATGCAAGATATAAAATCGAACACAAAAGGAAGGATTTTCTTCATTCCAAATTACAAAACACAAGGCCCACAAGATTACCTAAACAGAGGAAACATCCTACATTTGACGTCCGCAATTCCGAGCCTTAATCATATAACATCTGATGATCTATTATCAATTGAATTTGTAAACCTCAGCAACAATACAGCAAAGGAAGGCACCCTAACAACCTGGAGGAAGGCAGAAACCGCCAAGGAGATACTCCATGAAACTACTAAATTCGATCAGTGGGGAAACACTCTGAAAGCAGAGGTAACACCAGGTTACCCGTCCCCTCTTTTAATGAAACACACCACAAGAGAAAACAGTTCACTGGTAAAACGATCCACATACTCGGTACTGCAAGGCGCCAGAGGTGCGGAAAACTTGAAATCTGAACATCAGTTCAGATCAAATCGTGGAATAAGAGAAGTCTGAAATAATACCCAGGGTGGCAAAATGGATCAAAGCCCCGTAAAAGTTCTATCTTGGAATATCGCTGGAGCAAAAGACATCGTAAGTAACAAAAGAAAAACGGATACCTGGGACACCTATGAAATCATCGCACTACAGGAAACATGGCTAACTGCTCCAGTCAATGTCCCAGGCAGAATAGGTTTTCACGTTAGTGCTACTCGAACTCAGCACTACGGACGAGCCAAGGGGGTCTGTCTGTTTATATTTCCACAGCACTAAACATTATGTCCTCCCACTTATCCGCATCCACTGCAGACATGCAACTAATCAAATTGGAAATGGGACCACAGGTTGGCATCGGAACTGTCATCTTCATTAATATATACGCCCACCCAAAAACCAAAGTAAAACAAGAGCTCTTCAAAAACGTTAGCGGTGTTATATCAGGATTCCGCCTTGAAGAGCCAAATTGGGAGATAATTCTTACAGGTGATTTTAATGCCAACCTACTACATCCCCATGAAGATGAAGATAACATCATTACTGCTAACGAACTCTGGGCCGTCGAAACACAGGAGATCCCGTACGCGAAGAGAATGGACAAAGTGGGCCGGCAACTGATGTGGAAGCTCGAGCAGCAAGGGATGCGAGTGTTAAACGGGAGAATAAAACAGGACAGACCTGCCAATAGTACCTATATTGGTCCTAGTTCAAGCACAATTCTGGATTTCACCATAGTCTCCCTCCCACTCCTTGGATTAATCAAAAAGTTTCAAATCATATGCTCTCCAGATAGTGATCACTCGGCTCAGCATATTGAAATCAAACTAACTCCTCCCAAACACCTAAATGCCTCAATACTAGCAGGGGAAACGTCAACAATAAATTTGAAACGCTTAAGGTGGACGAGCGTCACACTACCGCAAATAGCTTTGGATGCAAGGAACCTAATGCAAATGCTTACCCCGGATAACGAATTGACCGTTGAAACATGGACTGCCTTTGTGAATAAATTACCGAAGACTGGAGTCAACGTCAAAACAAGGCACAACGAAAAGAATAACAGCCATCTCAGCCAGATAACACACTCTTTGAGAAGGCGTCTGCGACAGTCCGTGAGGAGAGCACAAGGTCACAGCCCACAATCCAAGGTATGGCAGAATGTACGTTTCATAAAGAAACTATACAAGAAACAAATTTGGAATGAGAAAAAAAATAAGGTCACCAACTTCTGGACAAAAATATTATACAATGCAAAGAAAACAGACTCCAGAGCATTCTGGTTGCAAGTAAACTCATTGAACAGATCTGCAAACACTATAAGCACGACCTGCATCACAGAAAAGGCATGGGTACAGCATCTAATTGATACCTTTTCAATAAATTCCATGACACCTCCGCCATCAACAGTAATCCCAGTATTTAAAACACCTAACGCAGAGACTCAGTTGACAACAGTTTTCGATCTGATAAACATCTTGTATAAAAAACAGAAAGGACCAGACCACATACCACGACCATATGAGGAAGTAGAAATACTACAAATAATAAAGAAAAGCAGGCAAGACAGTGCACCAGGACCGAATGGCGTCCCCCAGGCAATCTATAAGGAAGATCCCCACTTTTGGGCAAGTAACTTCAACAAACTGTTCCGGACAATAAACATCACCAGTCGGATCCCGGAAAGCTGGAGAGGGGCGATCATCAACCCAAGGCGGTGATCGAAAGAATCCTGCAAATTACTGCCTGATAGCGCTCATTGACGCCGAGGCTAAGTATTACGCCTCACTCATTTCATAAAATGGTCTGATGACAACAACAAAATCCCCGTAAATCAGTCAGGGTTTCGCCGTGGCATAGGTACCATGGCAAACGCCATAGCAATAAGCCTGATAGCTGAAAAAAGCCTGCAAAATCATCAAGCATTACACTTATGCTTCGTGGACTTCAAGGCGGCCTTCGACGTGTTAGCTGACAATTACTTTGGTCCAAACTAAAGCAGCAGGGCCTGCCGGATGCGATCTTAAATCCAATAATGGACTTATACACCAACACCTGGATGCAGGTAAAGATTGATAATGGCCATCGGCTTACGCGGGAGATCAGAACTTGTGAAGGATTAAAGCAAGGCTGCGTCTTGGCCCCTCATCTGTTTAACTTATTCATGGCCGATCTGTTAGCAAGGCTAGACGGGATCAATGCACACCCTCCACGGCTAGGAATACTGCCCCTCACGCATCTTTCCTATGCCGATGATGTTGTTCTCCTCAGTCAGACGAAAATAGGACTGCAACGCCTCATGCAAGAACTGGCTGAATACACCGAACAGAACCGCTGAACTTCACAATCGACAATAAGAATCTGGAAGTAGTGGAAAGCTACAAGTACCTGGGGATACTTCTGGACAGACGGTTCACCTTTTCCACGCATTTTGATGCCATCGAGAAGAAAGGAACAGCCTTACTACATGCATTCAGCAGTTTATCCAAGCAGTTAAAAGGCCTTTTGTTCACTCCCCTCTTAACAGTCATCAAAGCCAAGCTAATTCCAACAATAGCTTATGGCAGTGTGGTACATTGTGGAAGGAGTGCTCCGCTCTTAGATAAAATTCAAACAAGGGTGTATAAACGTGTATTCAGCTTACCATGTGGAGCCTCACCCACACAGGTTTGGCTCGAATTTGGCTTGCAGTCCCAAACATTGCACAAAAAATATGAGACAGTCAAATTTTGGTATAGCATCTGGTTGAACCGCGAAACAGAAATCAACTTCGCCATTTGGGAAGCCATGCAAAGCAATCCCAATTCTCAGTATGCGAAGTACCTAAACTCCTCCCTTGAAATCACTGAGTTGGCGTCATTGTGGAAAAAGAAGCTACCTGTATCCTTATTCAAGCAGGCTGTAAAAAAGGCAGCTAACATGCACTCGTTGATCGATGATAAAACAACTCTGAGACATCGCTCACATGCTTGGATTATAATACAATCCTACAAAAAGCCGGCACCTGCAGCCTATCTAGGGCTTGCTTTCCTATCACATTTCAAACAAAAATATCTAAACCTACGTATGGGCAAATTGCCTACAAATGCCGACCAACCCGGCTGGAGGACACCAGGCCCAAAGGATTGTAACCTATGTGGTGCTGCTGTACAAGACATTATTTACTTGATCTGCATTTGTCCAGCATTGGATATTGAACGCCGGAGCTTACTAAAGGCAAAATTTAATGAAAAAGGAATTCGCACATGCCGCTCAGCGTTTCTACAATTGTTGGACTCAGTGGATTCACAATTCATTTGCCAAACAATTAAATATGTTATTAATTTTGAAAATAAAAAACTTTGCAAAGAGCTAATACAAACTTAAATCTCTTGAACTGTTAATTTGTATTTTCCTAATATTGAACCAGCTCTTTGAATCATTAGGACATCAAGAACACCAGTGTTCTTTACCATTTTAATTAACGGTTGTTTTAACACCTGTACAAGAAAGTATCTTTCTATATTTTAAAATAATATTGCATTTCATATTGTAACGGTTTTTATTAACTATACAATAAAAGAATTTACTCTTACTTGACATTGGGGCAAAAGTCTATGACCAAATTTTATTAGAGCATTTAGAATCCTGGGTGGCCGAGGAGGGCATTTTCCCATTCTTTCAAACAGGATTTAGGGCAGGGGCATCCATTGCAGACAATATTCAATCTCTCTCTGTCCTCAGGTACCATGCCTTTCAGAGGAATACACCACCTCTCTTGTGCTGTTTTATACACTGCAGAGCAGCTTATGATAGGGTGGATAGGTCTATCCTCTTGAGGAAGCTTGTGGCTTGGGGTATACCATCAAATCTGCGCAGTGCTATTTTATCACTACATACAGAGCATTCTGTGTGCTAAAAAAGGTTGAGTTTTGACACCCATGTTGTTTAATTTGTACACAGCTGATCTAGGGTATGCACTGGATGGCTGCAGTTTGGTTCCCCTAATCTAAGCTTAGTCTATTTACAAATGATTGTATATGCTGATGATATTGTGGTTATGGATCATACCAAGTCGGGTTTGCAAAGGGCTTTAAATGCCTTTGTTTAATAAGGGTAACCATCAATTGGTGCATAAGCCCAAATGGTAAGTCCTGATATTTGGTGGTTATTGAAGGAAGACGTTGGCAACATGGCAACTTTAAGGCAAGACCATTACAATAACAAGGCATTATAAATATCTGGGTGTGTGGTTTAGTGAAACTGATTCTGCTGTTGCCCAGGTTAAAGACCTTAACAAGAAGGCAGCAGCCATTATTTATGGAATTTGTCAATTGGATCGCTTACTAAGTAGAGCTTCTGCTTCCCCTATCTTAAGAGTAATAAAGGCAACCTTAACCCCAACCCTGCAGTATGGTCACATTGCTTATCCTGGTGCACTGGATGATACGTTGGAGTTATGTCACATTAGAGCATACAAAAAACTATTCCGTCAACCGCGACATGACCGATGCTCCAGATTAAGACTTGAGCTAGGGTTAGTAAATCAATCAATCAAGTGTAAGGCATCTATGTTAAAATACTACATCAAGTGCAGGATGGCTCCCAAGGATTCGGTAAAATATCTTTTGAAAACTATTCATGAAAAATCAGGCAACACATGGTCCAGACAAATTAATGAACAGATTCTGCTACTCAAGATTGAAGTGTCCGCCTTGGAGGATGGTGATGTCCCATATCGGGCATTGAAGACAGCTATTAACAAGCAAATGAAAGTGTCTTCCTGGGAACAGGAATTACTTACCTTTGAGTGCGCAGCCCCTAAAGGATTCTTATTGTGTTGAAAAGCCACAAAAATACTTTTTGGATCCCATTACTGCAAATACTTGGGATCAAATCCTCTACATAAGAGTGCTTGAGCTACCAATAAGGGATTTTAACTCACACTGGGTCGGCTCAGTGGGCGACAAAAATTGCAGGCTATGCCACAATTATCAAGAATATTGGTTTAATTTGTTATGTTGTTGCCCTGCCTTAGATCATCAAAGGAGGCTATTTTTAAAGCCTATTTTCTTGACAGAGGGAGTTAATTCTTCTGCACAGGCATCTTCCTTTTGCTTCAGTAGTAGATCACCTGGGGTGCTGAGCAGATGTGCCAAATTTGAAAATATTTTAAATCAATAACTGTTGAATGCACTGGATACAGCCCTTCCTTTGAAACAACGTCATTTCTCTATGACATTATTTATAAGTACTGGGCTACCTGCTTAATAGTCGGGGTGTAAGTAAGGTCGGATTTGGAGAATGGTGTCCCCTAGGATGTATGGAGCTCGTTTGTCCAGTTTAAACCTTCTTAGAAAGATGACTTGCATTTTAATTGTTCCTAAAAGAAGATTATGTTGGGCAAATATGTGGCCATTGTAACATTTCTGCATTCCTCCTTGGAGAGGGAGGCACCAGGATTGGCCTGAGGTAACAGGAGGGACAACTCCAGTAGGCATTAAGCTTAATCGGGTGTACTCGAGGCTTAAGTATGATAATGCTAGTGTGCAATAATCATTGTGTCGCCCTACTTTGTACTGCTCCATTGGTGCCCTTGGAAAGGCTTTAGGTATTATTGTAACCTGGTTCACCGTATTTATAAAACAGACTAGTATATTTATTGCCGACCTTGTATTATGAACATTTTTATATTGAATATGAATCTTAGTGGTTATGTAATTATGTTTTATTTTATGAAGGAAATTGTTCATTTTAGATTTGGTGTGCACTTGGCACTTTAAACAAGGTATATTGCCCAGATTATCCAAATAATGGAATTTTGCTAATTTTGAAATAAGTATTTGAAAATTTAGACTATTATGCTGATTTTCTTTAAGATTGTTATGGTTTTAATCAACTATACAATAAACATTTTACATATTTAACTACTGATGCTGATTCAAACACTACCTAAGCCTAAATGACTATATATGCTGAGTGCGGCACTCTGAGAGTTGATTTTCGATGTGTTTGTGCAGCATACGTACGTAATATGGATTTTGAGACAGTAGCACTTCAGTTGCCAAGTATTAGTAGGAGGGACCTGATGGAGCAAAGCAAAGTTTGTTTGTGACCTTGAAGGACTGCCCATGAGACACACAAAGTGCTGTTTGGTGATGCACTTGCAGAACTGTATATATGAGATATAGTCTGCAATTTTTTGATAACTCCACATAGCACTTAAGTGTAGGTAATGGACACACAATTGAAGCGCTGCTTAGCAGAATGTCATTTATTTGGTGTATCCTTGAACATTGTTCAGGTGAGGTACAGGTGCATTTTTTAGATTTCTCCTTGCAACAGGGGCCATAGAAAGTACATTAAAATTTGTGGTCAACCATGAAATGTCCCACACAAACAAAATGAAAACCTGGCAGCCATGCACTGGCTCTGCATAGCTGCTGATGGAGAAGACCTTTACTTGTGAGCATCATCAGCACAATGGAATGCATAAAACGTAATGCGCTCGAGAGGACTGATAATAATACACAACAGCGATCTCACCCTCTAAATGTTTGAGTCTGGGTAAATGGGAGCAGGGGGGCGGTACTTGGTAGGGCTTGCAGGAAGTGGGGTCAGGAGAATACCCAATGTCAACTCAGAGCAATGTATTTGTATCCACCCTGAGTGTAATATGCCAGCAGTGATCTCATGTCTGTAATTGTTTTAGTCTGGGCTCTAAAAACTGAAAATGAAGAGACAGTATGTTTCCAATATAGTGTGCCGGTAAATGGGAGCAGGGGGCCTGTGGGTGGTGGGTGACAGTGGTTGGAGGAAGTGAGGTGGGATAGGGAGGTTGTCTGAGGGTAGCTCTCCATGCCCCTGAATCATCTGCATAGCACATTTAAAAAAACAAGCAATTTAGCGCAGCAAGCAAGAAACAGGGAATGGCTTTTACCACTTGGCTTTTTGACAAAATATTTCACCCACAGGTATATGTATTTTAAAGGTTACATTTATTATACAGCATTCGTTTGCTGGAAACACTTAAAGTAAGAGCTATGCTGTACTTTAACTCTATTGGGTAGACATTCAAAGTCTAAACGTTTTATTTTCTGTTCAAGGCGTATTTTGTAACTTTTAATTTCTTCTTGCAAATGTTTCACACTTTAGTGGCTGAAAGAGACTGTGGGGCATCTTTGCTCTGTGTAAAGGAATGCAAGACTTGCACAGGTTACAAAATAATAAATAGAATACTCATGTTTACGTTGGCAAGTTACAACTTGCAGTTCGCTGATTGCTGTTTGGCCTAAATCTCCATTTGAAGCTTAACATAAGTGTGAAGGGTTGCATAGGAAAAAGTTCTAATAAGCTTTGTCTGCAATACATGGCTGGCAGATGTACAATGGGTTTTTCATTACTTTTATGACCTATTGTATGATAGCGAGTGCATTCATTTCCCAAAGTGCCTCTGCCCGTTGACCTCCCAAGCACGCGCTTTTTTAGGTCTCGCCTACGCAGCATGCATGCGCTGCATAGAAAAAAGACCTTCAGCAATCGATTCCGTTTTGTTCCCAAAAACGTGCACGCATTGCATTGCTTTCAATGGCAATGCGTGCACATTTGGCGATTCCCTTGCGGGAGCGAGCTTTTAAACCATCTGTTTGTAATTAACAGATGGTGCCTGCTCGCTCCCGCAAGGGAAACAGGTGCAGGCCCCCTCCTCTCTCCCCTCCCCCCTGCTGCCTCCTCCTCTTTCAGCGCGAGGCACGCGCGCTAGTTCTATTCAGCAGCCAATGCAAGTGAACTTGGCTTGGTAGGCTGGACCCCCCTGTGAAGCGCCGCTGATGGTCTGGGGCTGTAGGCTCGCCTGCGTGCCTCAGGCACTGAATTCATAACAAGGGTTTGCAAGGAATTTCGCAGAGTCCGAGTGCCGAGGACAGCCCTCAAGTGCACATTGCTCTTTCTGATAAGTGACTGATGCACCGCCCATGGCCTTGCACCCCGTACCCAGTGGTGTACTTGGGGCGCTCTGTTCCGCGGCTTTCCCTGGGTACCCGCTCAGAGCCTCCATGTTGTTTTCACACATCAATCTGTGCACCAAAAAACACAGCGATATGTTCTGATCAATGTCCCCCGCACGCCACCGGGACGTCTTACAAAGTAGCAGATTATTTGTGAATATCAGCCGCCCGGGGGAATTTGGCGCTTTGACTGTAAATGTGAAATCAGCCTCTTCCCAGAACTTCAAACAGTGAGCTGTTAACAAGTCAGGTAAATTAAACAGCAGGCTGGTGGCTCTAGCAAGCAAGCTGTCAGCCCAAGACAGATGCGCGTAATCAGCTTAGTGCACGGGGCTCCCATGATCCGGAGCGTGCTGGTTCAGGCAAGGCGGCTGTAGTGGTAAGTGTATAATGTACATCAGGGTCATTTAGGGGTTACCAAGACTGTTATGAGAATAAAGCAGCACTACTGGTGGCCCTCATTGGATGATCAGGTTAGGAAGTTGATTGATTCTTGTCCTGAATGTCTTTTATCAGGCAAACACTGGCAAACTTTGAAAGTTCCTTTACATCCAACTGAGTTTCCACATACTTCGTGGTAGAAAGTCGGGCTAGATTTTTCAGGCCCATATTCTGTTTTGGATCAAGAGAATAAATATGTGATTTTAATGGTTGACTATTATTCAAAATAGATGTATCATTAGTTAGTTAAAGCACCTGACTCTGATTCTACAATCTCTTTCTTAAGGCAAAGTTTTTGATGTGGAAGGTACTCCTAGAGTAATAGGTACTGATAATGGCACGCATTTCATTTCTGAAAAAATGTGCACATTTCTAAGTGAGTTGGACATTAAACAGTTAAAGGTCGCTTTGTACTCACCTACATCGAATGGTTTGGTGGAGAGAGGGAATAAAGTGATCAAAGAAGGTGTTCAAACTGCATTAGCATGCAATCTTAATGTGGATGAATTCATTAAACAGAAAGTGTGGCATTACAACACCTCACCACACTGTACCACAGGAGTTCCTCCACTTACTTTATTAAGGAACAGGGAAGCTCATTCTATTTTGTTTCCTTCTTGGCTTCAGCATATGTCTGGTGAGAGGAAGATTGATTTGGGTGCTATTTGTAAAAAAGTAGATGACAAACAGATTCAAATGAAAAAGAATTTTGATAAGAAAACGAATTCTGTGAATGTGGATATTTTGGTTCGGGACTGGGTTTTAATTAAAAAACCAGATAGAGTAAAAAAAGTAGAATCAAAGTTTCTCGAGCCAGTCCAAGTCCTTAAAGTCAGTAAATGGGCTGCGTTTGTTGATAGGAAGGGTTGGTGGAACAAACGTCAGCTGGTAAAAGTTTCTCATCGACAGGTGGAAATTATGCAAGATAGACATTGTGAATCTAAAGAGGATTTAAATTGGAGCCATTGGCTGGATGTTTTTAATAAGTGCACTGAGCCCATCCCAGCTGTTGTGTCACATACTCATTCAAATATTCATTCAAATGTTCAAAATGTTGCTATGTGCTCTTCCCGTGGCAGGACCATTAGAGTTCCTAGAAAGTTTGATAGTTTTGTCAGATTTTAAGAAAAATGTGATTTTAACAACTTCTTTATTGTGTTTTTTTTAATTTTTTATTGTGCTGTTTTAAGGTCGGAGGTGGTGTAGTGGTAAGTGTTTAGTGTACATCGCACGGTGCTCCGCGCGATGTTTATTCTATGTTCTTTGTACCTAGCGCATTTCACGCGCTTCATGTTCAAAATTGTGTTGTGTTTCAAATGTGATGGCTCACGCATGGTGGGTCCGTTCTGTGGAGAGTTCTAACGTTGCTTCAGTCACCATTGAGCTTTCTACTGGTCGGATGCTTCATGCGATGGGTGGAGTATTTATGAGAATAAACTACGACTTCTTAAACTACTGACTTTTCGTGGATTTCCTCATTTAACAGCAGGCACAGGCAGGTGGAGTGGACCTAAGTGGGTCTGTGGGCAGGGGAGGCTGGCTTCACCAAGCTGCAATCAAGCTTAATTCTACAAGTCGAAAAAGGACGGAACGCATATTGGGTTATGAACTGTTTTCACCCTAGCAGAGGGAAGAGAAAAAAATAGTTCTAGTGCTCCAGGAATACGTTTTTACTGTATCAGAAATGAGATGTTTGTTCCTTTTCTGTAAAACACATTTGATGACCATCCATTTTCTGGCCAAAGTAAATGGAGTAGGTTTTTTTCTTCATTGGTTTGGTGACGTGGCTACAGGCAAATAAGACAATGTTTATGATGATGACCCGGCCCGGTCTGGTGGCTCAGTGGACTAATGCATCCACTGCAGGAGCCTGTGTTCGACCTCATGGTCACAGGTCCACTCAGCCTTTCATCGATCTGAGGTCGATAAAATGAGTATCATTGAATTGTGTAGCAATAAACATCTGTTATTCATCTGTTATTCAGAGCACAAATACACATCTATATTAGAGGCCCACAGGCAAAAAGCCTCACCCACCCCACGGGAATGCTTTAACTTAACACTGTGCAGAAATACTTCCACAGGGCTCAATTTTGATGGGTCCACAGAGCCAGCGACAGGCCTGGTGTGTGCACCAAAGACATTTGACTAGACGCAGTTAGAGCGCACTGCCAGCCCCTGCTTACACACAGTGGCCTCTTTCTCTGAAGGGCAGTACCAGGATTCTACCTCTGGTTAACCAGCACCATGTGATTCAAGGCAATAGCTCACTTAATCTTCCGGACGGCCCGCAGAGCCGGGACACCTCCGTTGGAGGTAGCTGTGTGCTTTACAAATGCTGGCATTTATTTACTTTCTGATGGGCGCTCACCGTGATGTGTGCTATACTGCAAATGTGGGTCATGCACCTACTTTACCAATCCAGATCCAAGAGCCTCATTGGATTATAAGTGCACCTTGCACAAACAGCACTATAGCCCTCACTTCCAAGAGTCCTTTAACAGAAGTTTCGTCCCGAAACAGAATTACAAGTGATGCCGTAATAAATGTTTTTGTTCTGAGCATATGTCTACCTGATGAAAGGCCCCGAAAAAACATGTGGAAAAATGTGTGGCATTACCACATCGTCCCTGTTGTTCCACATTCCTGGCCTGAAACCTGTTAAGGATCCATAAGGCTGCAGTATTAAAGTTTGGCAACAGTAAAGCAGCGTGTGGTATTGCCAATCATTGTTACCAAGACACTTTGAATGTGGCCTTATTTTTTGTTTTGACTGCTGGATGCCATCTTTGGTGTCAGAGAAGCGTTCTCAAGGAACTTTCAGTACTATTGAATATGCAAAGGCTGCTGAAGCACTCTTGCCTTCGCTCAGTACAAAATATAAGCTCTTTTTGTTTTGCACTTGATCATTTGTAAATTCACTGCTAACGTAGGACATTCAGGAGGTCTGTGGTCAAAATTCGTTTTCCCTTTTGGAGTCTCATAAATACCAAAATAATTTTACACCATTTATAATGTACGCATACAGCTCATGGAAATGTGAATGAATTGTCCACAAATTTATATATTTAGGCCCACTCACAAAGGTAAGCATATTTATTCATGGCTATTCCTACTCCTCCATTTAAATATAATTCTCAATTTTACATATAGGTGCAGATGTATATGATTCGACTCCTTCAAGTGAGCCTTTTTTGCATTATACAACAGAATTTATGATGCTTATGATGAGCTCAGCTCGTCATGAGGCACAGTGGAGCTGTGCTCATGACGAGCTGAGCTCGTCATAACTGCCACGGCCCTCCCACGCGCGGCTTATTCCCTGCCTGTGCGGGCGTTCTATGGGAGTGGGCGGAGTCATGATGAGCTCAGCTTGTCATGAGCACAGCTCCACTGAGCAGCCTGACGAGCTGGGCTCGTTATGAGCACCGCCGCACCGCGGCGCTACGTGGCCCCTACCCCCACGCACCGCGGGGGAATTAGCCCCGCGTGGAAGGGGTTAAAGTTACTACTAGTTGGTCCGTCACTGAAGTTTAATTAACAAGCATTGGCATAGCCAATAGGTCTCGCTTTTGGGACCTTATAAGTATTTAGTTATGCAGCACAATATCCTTGGTGCAACAACATCAACTGTTGCATGACTAAACACATAAGGTCCCAAAGGCGAGACCTATTGGCAATGCCAATGCTTGTTTCCTAGGTAATCTCCTGTGGGTCTGTTTTTCAAAGTCCATTTGACCACGTTAACGCTATTGCTGTCTCTGACTATTTTTGACTGACAATGCATACACTGCAGACACTGTCTGATAGGATGTGTTAAACACAGTGCATGCCAGAAATAATGAACCTGCTGCAAGTTCGATTAAATTTAATTCAAAGAATAATTGCCTGCCACATATTTCCTAGCTTGAAATGTCAAGAGACCATCACGGTTCTGGGAGATAAGCATGTTTCAAATTCTGTACCTGACCCACTGTACTGTCTTAGGGTCAGACTGAACTTCCTGCCATTGAAGTATCAGTAGGAACTGTAATTCACAAAAATAGGTGTATGACTAGATGTGACTTCCTCTTATGATGCTCCTGAGCTACACATGAATTTCTGGAGTACGCCAGGGGTTACTCCTGGCATGCTCCTGGTGAATTCATGTGTTACTAATGACATTTGGAAGTAATATAAGCATAAGTGAAAGCAAAGTGTTTGTGAATGGGCCGTATGTGGTTTAATTTCTTGCACAGAAAACTTCAGCATAAACAGATGGGAAACATCCTTTACAACGCAACTTTTACCACGCAGTGCCTTTACGACACAACTATTACAACAGCAAACCATTACAACGCATTACGCTGGGGGTGCACTCTAGGATAGGGAATAGATTTAATTTACTATCCAACACCTTCCCTAGTGTCCACGGGGACTGGAGTTGGAATAGTAAATTAAACTATTCACTATCCAGCACCCTCAAAGCACTATGCGTTGTAAAGGTTTGCGTTGTAATACTTATGTTGTAAAAGCATGCGTGGTAAAAGCATGCGTTGTAATGTCATACATCCTAAACAGATTCCAGCGAACATTAATGTTCACAAACTTTGCCAATTGGTTCTCCTGTACGAAGGCTTAATAAAAGGTGCATTTTTGTGATCTTGGTCAAATTTTTAAATGACTACCCTTGTGATAAATGTATGTCTTATTTCCTTGTACTTTCTTAGGATCATCAGATTCCTTGTTGAGATAACCAAACTTTAAACCTGTATTCGAAATGTAGGCCCTCTAATGAACTATAAAGTGGATGTATCTCTACTGGCTTCATACAAAGTTGCATTTCTGTTGTTTTGCTGCAGGTTCACATTGATTGCTTATATGTATGGAGTTCCAATTTGCAAAATGTGTGTTTTGTGTGGTGGGTTTTATATGGTGACAATGCATTATTAAGTGTTATTAACTTATCCTATACATCACTTTCTGCTCTTTAGTACATTCAAGTAGGTAAGAACGTATTTTAATTACTTACTCTCTTTGCTTATACATTATTGCATTAGTGGTTGAATTTAGTGGACCATTGCGGATCACTGAAATAATATCGATGACACAAATGTAGACTTACCAAAATATCGAGGGAAACATATAGAATGCAAGAATATCGAATCCCTATCTCCAAACAGGTAAGTACAAAAATATTGAATCAAAAATATTGTTGTAAAAAATATAGTTAGTCAAAATATCGATTAAAAGTAATTGAAAATTAATGAAATAATAAATATAATTAACTTAAACAAACTTAAAATACTTAAATAACCTTAAAATAAATAAATAAATAATGTAAGTTAAAAAATAAACATACACTTTAATTTTTTAATACATATATATATGAACATAAAATTATAAAAAAATATACAATATTTTTACCGTAGGATAGCGGGAGGGTAACATTTACTATTACCACTCCAGTGAGTGCAACAGTAGAGAAAGCGTTGGATAGTGTAGGGGTAAAATATACTATTCCCACTCCAGTGAGTGCAACAGTAGGGAAAGCGTTGGATAGTGGGAGGGTAAAAATTACTATTCCCACTCCAGAGAGTGCAACAGTAGGGAAAGCGTTGGATAGTGTGGGGGTAAAAATTACTATTCCCACTCCAGTGAGTGCAACAGTAGTGAAAGCGTTGGATAGCGTAGGAGTAAACATTACTATTCCCACTCCAGAGAGTGCAACAGTAGGGAAAGCGGTGGATAGCGGGAGGGTAAAAATTACTATTCCCGCTCCAGAGAGTGCAACATTAGGGAAATCGTTGGATAGCGTAGGCGTAAAAATTACTATTCCCACTCCAGTGAGTGCAACAGTAGGGAAAGCGTTGGATAGCGGGAGGGTAAAAATGACTATTCCCACTCCAGTGAGTGCAACAGTAGGGAAAGCGTTGGATAGCGTAAGGGTAAAAATTACTATTCCCACTCCAATAAGTGCAACAGTAGGGAAAGCATTGGATAGCGTAGGGGTAAAAATTACTATTCCCACTCCAGTGAGTGCAACAGTAGTGAAAGCGTTGGATAGTGGGACGGTAAAAATTACTATTCCCGCTCCAGAGAGTGCAACATTAGGGAAATCGTTGGATAGCGTAGGCGTAAAAATTACTATTCCCACTCCAGTGAGTGCAACAGTAGGGAAAGCGTTGGATAGCGGGAGGGTAAAAATGACTATTCCCACTCCAGTGAGTGCAACAGTAGGGAAAGCGTTGGATAGCGTAAGGGTAAAAATTACTATTCCCACTCCAATAAGTGCAACAGTAGGGAAAGCATTGAATAGCGTAGGGGTAAAAATTACTATTCCCACTCCAGTGAGTGCAACAGTAGGGAAAGCGTTGGATAGCGTAGGGATAACAATTACTATTCCCACTCCAGTGAGTGCAACAGTAGGGAAAGCTTTGGATAACGGGAGGGTAAAAATTACTATTCCCACTCCAGAGAGTGCAACAGTAGGGAAAGCGTTGGATAGCGTTCGAGTAAAAATTACTATTCCCACTCCAGAGAGTGCAACAGTAGGGAAAGTGTTGGATAGCGTAGGAGTAAAAATTACTATTCCCACTCCAGTGAGTGCAACAGTAGGGAAAGCTTTGGATAGGGGGAGCGTAAAAATTACTATTCCCACTCCAAAGAGTGCAACAGTAGGGAAAGCGTTGGATAGCGTAGGGGTAAAAATGACTATTCCCACTCCAGGGAGTGCAACAGTAGGGAAAGCGTTGGATAGCGTAGGAGTAAAAATTACTATTCCCACTCCAGTGAGAGCAACATTAGAAAAAGCGTTGGATAGCGTAGGGGTAAAAATTACTATTCCCACTCCAGAGAGTGCAACAGTAGAGAAAGCGTTGGATAGCGTTGGAGTAAAAATTACTATTCCCACTCCAGTGAGTGCAACAGTAGGGAAAGTAAAAACTTCATATATGAATAAAAATAAATTAAATATTAATACCAATTATAAATTAATTAAAAGTAATTACCAATTTAATATAATATAATAATTAATCAATTAAAAATACAAATAAAAATTAATTATGAAATAGAATTACCTATTAATACAAATTAATTACAAATGAACAAATAATTAACAATAAAAAATTATTAAAAACAAATTCAAAATAAATACCAATAAATTAAAAAATGTAATAATTACAATTAAATTACCTCCCACCCTATTCCCCTATAAACCCACAACCGCAACAGAAAATAAATAATAAAATTAACATAATTATCAATTAATCAATTAATACAAATAATTACCAATTATAATTAAATGAATTACCAATTAAAATTAATTAACAATTCATTCAAGATAAATACCAATAAATAAATTAAAACATTTAATTAATTAGAATTGCATTACTTCCCACCCTATTCCCATATAAACCCACAACCTGCAACAGAAAATAAACTAAAACAAAAAAAACTAATAAAATTAACATAATTATCAATTAATCAAATAATAAAAATGAATTACCAATTTTATTTTAATTAATTACCAATTAAAAATCGATTAACAATTAATTCAAAATAAATAACAATAAATAAATTAAAATATTTAATTAATTATAATTTAATTACTTCCCACCCTATTCCCCTATGAACCCACAACCTGCTACAGAAAATAAATTAATAAAATTAACATAATTATCAATTAATGAATTAATAAAACCTAATTACCAATTATATTGTAATTAATTACCAATTAAAAGTTAATTAACAATTAATTCAAAATAAATATCAATAAATAAATTAAAACTTTTAATTAATTATAATTAAATTACTTCCCACCCTATTCCCCTATCCACAACCTGCTTCAGAATTATATTACGCAAAAATAAATACCATAAAATTAATTACTTAAAATAAATTATAAAATAAATATACACTTTTCACACATATACTAACTTAAAAAACTTTAAAAAATTTGATATTATTAAAAATCAATATTATCTTGCTTACCTCAAATACGATACTTTAGTTGCCTATATTCTGTCCATTCGATATTTTGTCCATTCTATATTTTGAATTCGATATTACTGCTATTCTATTCGATATTTTTGTTGTCTATATTCTGTCCATTCAATATTGTGTCCATTCTATATTTTTTATTCGATATTACTGCAATTCTTTATTTTTAACTAAATATTTTGACTGTATACTGCCCATTGCCTTTGCCTTGTATAATCATCCGTCAACTCCATCTACCACAGAGTCATAAGATGATTATGATTGGGACCCTACCGGTGCACTTAGAAAACAGCATTTGCAAGAGCTAGTGATTCCTAACATCAACTTGCTTTCTCTACTCAAGTTTTTGCCTGCTTGGAGCAAATGAAATGTCCAGAAGAAACAACTAGGGGCCATATTATTAAAAGAGCCCCAGGGGTGCAAGGAGCGTGTACGCCCACTTTGCGTGCCCCCAGGGCACTTTAGTATTAGAGAAAGGACCACAGACGCTGTGCTATGTTTCCAATATAGACTGCAGGTAAATGTGAGTAAGGTCTTGTGCGTGGCAGGGTGGGAGGCTTGCCTTGCTTTTATTTCTTTGCATGATATTGTAGCCCTTCAGGAATCCTGGGACATATCACTTAGTTTTTGTCTAGTTGGGTTTTCCCCACTGGTGTTGGGGAACTAAGTGTATTGGGTAGAGGGACAGCTTGTCCCAGGCCCAGTTCAAGTTCAGCATTAGCAATTTCTTTGTTGATAGCCCCCACAGCCGAAGAAAGAAATGTTAAATAGACTGTGAGTGTCTTGGCACCTTGGCTTTTGTGCTATTCTCCTCACCATTGCTTGTGTTCTTTCGCTTACCCATATCGCGTTGTTAAGGATCAAGCCCAGCCCTGCCTCCTTCTGCCAACGACTGCCTTAGACTGCCCGCCCTTTGCCCGGGCTTCGCCCGGTGGCGTCCGCGCGTGTCCGCGACGCGGAGGAAGCTGCCCGTCTTTATGCACCTCCGTGCGCGGTCAATTGCAGGAAGTGGGTGTGTCCGCCGAGGAGTTTGGGAGCTGTAGTCTTCCCCCACTGCGGCCCCGCAATGGTGCTTGCGATGGCGGCAGGGAAGACCAACAGCGTCAGGGCCCCAGACCGATGTAGACAGCAAGCGGCAAAAGCAACCCTCCAGCGAGTAAGTAGAAGCAGCGTTGTCCCCCGCTCCTCAGTGGGAGCTGCCCGTCTTTATGCGCCTCCATGCGCGGTCAATTGCAGGAAGTGGGTGTGTCCGCCGAGGAGTATGGGAGCTGTAGTCTTTCCCCACGTGGGCCCCGCGATGGTGCTTGCGGTGGCGGCAGGGAAGACCAACAGCGTCAGGGCCCCAGACCGATGTAGACAGCAAGCGGCAAAAGCAACCCTCCAGCGAGTAAGTAGAAGCAGCGTTGTCCCCCTTGTGTAGAAACCTATTCTAGAATGTAGCTGGTTTAAGGAATAAGGTGAACGACCCAACCTGGCTGACCTTTATCAATAACTATGATGTATTATGTTTGCAGGAGACCTGGGCTATTGAAGGTATACATATAAATGGGTACAAAACATATCATACCCCTGCAATTCAGTCACGGAGTGGCAGACCAAAAGGAGGATTATGTATTTACATTTCGAATTTGATGCCCACATATAAGAGTGTAATGGTCAGTTCTGACATTAATTACCAAATAGTTTTAGTACAGGTGGATCGTAAAAATGCACTGCTCTTTGTAAATTTTTAGAACAATATTGAGACATGCCATTTGGGTGCACTATTAGAGAAGCTCAGTAGAGATATTGCTAATTCAGTATCAAATGCTAACATCAAATTTATACCTATTTGGGGCAGGGATTTTAACACTAGTTTGTGTCCTATGGCGGGATCAGGAAAGTGTGGTCTAACCTTGGATAGTGATGATCCTCCATCCCATTTCCAACACAATATAAAAGGTGAGCTATTTAATGAAATGATGTTCAAACATGATCTGGGCTTCTCAAACCGCCTCTGTACACCTGCAGTGGAGTTTGGCTACAAATTCATTGGGAGGGGTGCTAAATCAACTATTGATTTTATTTTAATACCTAATTGCTACGCTAGTCACATGAAAGCATACGACATCCACCATAATGTTATGAGCGACCACTTGCCTATCAATGTGAATATAGAAGTGCATAGCTCAGTGATGAATAGAACTTGTAACAAAATAGCATGGGTTCAGGATATTGAATTGGGAAGGAGAAATGGATATATCATGCCCTGGGGAAGTAGAGACCCAGCAGAATTAAGTACAGAAATATTACTAAAGGGACAAGCTCACATTTTAAAGTGTTTGAGCGATTGTCCGACACATGAGGATGTTTTGATTGCCTTTCACGATATCACTGAAATCTTCAGAAATAGTTTATTTAAAGTTCATAATACAAATAAAGGATGGTTTGATAAACACTGCACTAAAAAGCATTCAAATCTAAAGAATGCCTTAAATAGAGAGGTAAGAGACCCGAATGAGATAAGGGTATGCAGAAAATTGTACCAGGAAGCCAGGAAAAGAAGGTTATCTGAGATGAAAGATAAGGCCTGGAAGGACCTTGTTGAGGCTGCTGAGTCAAAAGATACCTTGAAATTTTGGGCAGCCGTGAATGCACCTTTTTTAATTAACAAAATAGACGAACCAACTATTGAGCAGGCCATAGCAGAACAAACCTGGGTCGACTTCTTTTCCAAAGTATATACTACCCAAAAGCCCAAAGAGGAAGCTCCTCAAAGACACGATATAGGAAGTGCAGCTCAGTCATTCACGCCCATTAAACTCAATATCTCTCTCCAGGATGCCAATGCCGCAGTTATAGCTAGTAAGAGTGGTACGGCTGCGGGCCCTGATGAGATACCAATTGACCTCTTCAAGTCAAATTTGGATGTATGGGGACCCATTTTAACTAGGGTTTTAGATGCATGCTGTGAACGAAGATTCATTAATACTTGGTCCGAATCTATTATAGTCCCCATCTTTAAAAAGGGTGACCAAGAGAACCCTGCCTGCTACCGCCCAATATCTTTGTTGGACTCGTTGATGAAGGTGGCAGGCAGGATAGTTCTAGATCGTTTACAGGGATGGATCGAAGAAAAAGGAATTTTAAGAGACTTTCAGTATGGTTTTAGAGCTGGTTTGGGAACCAACGAGCAGATTTTGAACCTAAGCATTTTAATTGGTAAATACTGTAAGTCTAAAGCGGGGAAGCTCTATCTGGCATTCGTAGACCACTCTGCGGCTTTTGATTGTGTGGTCCATGAAAAGTAATATTAATAATAATCCACATTTGTTAAGCGCGAACCATCACCCATAAGGGTCTCTAGGTGCTGGGGGCCGTCGGGAAGATTAAGCAAGCTATTTCCCAGAGTCATATGGTGCTTGGCTAATCTGCCACCGGCCCTGGGGATTGAACCGTGATCCCCAGAATCCAGAGTCAGTCACCCTGGCCGCGGCGCCACACTTCTCCCATTTGGGTGCACTATTAGAGAAGCTCAGTAGAGATATTGCTAATTCAGTATCAAGTGCTAACATCGAATTTATACCTATTTCAGTGGGGATTTTAACACTAGTCTGTGTCTGGCAGGATCAGGAAAGTGTGGTCTAACCTTGGATAGTGATGATCCTCCATCTCCTTTCCAACACAACATAAAAGGCGAGCTATTTAATGAAATGATGTTCAAACATGAAGTTGTGGGGTGTTCTTAATGAATTGCAAGCCGACCCTGTTTTAATCCAGTTTTTAAGGCAGTTATAAACGGGAGCCACAGCAAAGGTTTGTTATGGCATTGAGGGCGAGTGTACCGCCTCATTTAAAATAGAACAAGGCATAAGGCAGGGTGCTTATTAGCTCCACTCCTGTTCTCACTATATACTAATGCGTTGGAACAGGAGTTGGTGACACATACAAGGGACCCGCGACTTGTAAATACCCGTCCAATTGCATCTCTCCTTTATGCCGATGATGCTGTACTCATGGCCCAAACCCAAGTAGACTTACAAAGGGCACTCTCCTTTTACACTGTTTTTATGGACCGTCTCGGCTTAAAATTGAAAAGTTTTGTGATGGCTTGTGGGGAAAAGCATGAAAAGAATAGAAGCTATCAGGCGGGGAAAGCAAGGTTGAAACCACCACCTCATTTAGCTACCTGGGTGTGCTTTTCGACAGATCTGGTTCTTGGGCCCCAGCGGTTAAGGCTAGGTCACTACTTTTTATGAAATCAATTGCAGCTCTCTTTAATTTTTCTAAAAAACTAGGGAAAAGGCAACCAGAAATTTTATTAAAGATATATCAGGCCAAATGTGTGAGCATTGCAATTTACGGGGCGGGGATCTGGGGTTTCCATGATTGCTCCTTTATTCAGCGCACGGAAAATGTCTTTTTAAGGTCCCTTTTAAGCGTTCCAACTAGTGCACCTGTTTTTAATTGCCATGCTGAGCTGGGAGTTCCATACATTTCTGACGTGATCAAGGCCCAGCCAGTATTGCTATGGCACAGAATCTGGACCAGGGAGAGCGCTGGCCTAAACAGGGAAATACTGAAGGATGCAATGAAATTAGATAATACCCGTAAAATTTTATGACTTACATTTTTGGAAAATTGTATGCAGGACATCGGTTACCCAGAATATTTTACCCTTCCCGACACTATGAATCACATTAAACGAAAAGAGTTTTAAAAAGTTGTCATGGCTCATCTAGAAGAAAATAGGCTAACTCTTGAGCTGAACAAACCAATGGTGTTCTACCATCAGCTGATCATTACCATGCTCAATATCCAGCCATATCTGCAACATGTTTGGGACAGATACGACAGATACTTGTTGACCAGATTCAGGTTTGGGACCTTTCATCATCTAATTACGTACCCAACAATAAATGATTGGTCAAAGGAACTCTGCTGTTGCCCCTGCGTCAAAGTTTCACGACAAAGCACTATACATGTTGTCCTATTTTGCAAGTTGTATACTAGTGAGAGGTTACGATGGTTAAAACCATTATTAAAGTTGGGAGGATGGAGGCAATGTTGTCCTGCATTTGTATACCTACAGAAGCTGGATAACTATTACTGTATTGAGTCAATGACCGGCTTTCTAAAGAATGTATTGAGGGTAAGAAAAGCAATTAACAACTGAACCCTGAGAATATGTATATTAGAATGTTTACATTAAGGTAGTGTATATGTTTACAATCTCATTATGTATTTACTAGAACTTTTCAAGTGCTAATTTTGTATAAATGAATTCTCTTTTAATGTAACAACCGATAATGAATGTTTGGTTTTATGCTTGCTTTTATGATTTTAATGCTCAAAATCAAATTAAGCTCGTTTTGAATTGAATTGGGTGCAGTGCAAAGATGCAGTGAGTGTAGCGATTTAAAATTGACTGCTGAGAGAAAAAAACGTTATTGATATCTCTCAGAGATCAAACCTAAAAACAGTGCAAAACAACAGTTTTCAACAAATAACTGCCTAGATGTGAAGGATCAACATGTTTCAGCATAGACGGACAAGTTTTATCCTATGCCTTCTTCAGTACCACAATAATATTGCTACTGCGAAACATGAAAAAATTGCAAAATATAACTAAATAAATGCATGTAAGGTTGACACAAATACAACCTTATCACCTGTAATCAAGACTGTTTATCAATTCCTCTGTGAATAACGGAATGGCGATTGTTTCTGCAAGAGAGTAAAAAATACACCAAACTGCCATGAAAAGGTAGGCACACTTAAAAAACGAATCAAGGATTTAAAGAGCATAAAGTACTCTATGTACTATCAGATTAGATCAATGTATTTAATTCTGCCATTTCTTAAATGCAAGAATTGCATGCTTACCCGTATTACATGAGGATAAGACCTCACCTCACCTGGCCGCGGCTCAGGACAAAGGAGGCACCGCCCTGTAAAGAACGTGGGGAAGAACAAAACATGTTCAAGATACCCATGCTTCTTCACTATATATCTATTTCTCTAAATGTAGCTAAAGCATGGTGTGCACAAACTGGCATAGAACCCAAATTCTCCTCCATCTAGCTCATAGTATGGTGTCCATATTCTATCCCATGATCTTAGGATAGGGATCACGATATTCTAAAAAAAGTTTTTTTTTTTTTAAAACATTTTCACAGTAATTCATCATCATGAGTCCTATAAAGAACGTCATAGTTTGACCTTATTGCAAGTTCACGCAGAATCTCAATATATTGCGTTTATTCCGTTTGGAAACCAGCTCCTAGGACCTGAATAGTAAACGTGCATGCCATTTCCAATACATGTTCCTGGTTAATGGAGGAGATTTGCAAAACGTATGTTGCTAGTTATTCAAATTCTCTCATCAACAAAATCCGCTGGGAGCACAATCGATGTTACATACCTATATACATATATACACACTCACCGGCTCCTCTAGCTATTCATTACTGTCTTTACAAGGCAGCCCAAATAGTGCGAAGGTAATGATCATGCCCTTTTTATCCACAACTGCGCTAAAAAACTCATGCTGAAAAAGCTAACGCTCGCGCCCCCAGGTGTACGCTGCACAGCGTTTACTAATGTTCGTTCATAAAGTCTCTCAATCGGATATCGGCAAGAGCCATGTGTGTGTTATCTACCTAAAAAGACATACACCAAAGGTCGCCAACCCGTCAGAATCTTACAACTGTTAATAACACATCTCGCATTGAGAACCTCGCATTTAAATACCTTCATGTAATGCGAAGTTCATATCAATTATTCGCATCTGGAGGAGACCCAGATGATGAAGCATGTCACCATTGGTGAGTGATGGGAATCCGTCCTTTCATAGGATTTTTCCTCAACCAATCAATCAATCAATCAGGAGTTTGTTAAAGCGCAACTACTCACCCGTAAGGGTCTCAAGGCGCTAGGGGTGGGGGGGTGCAGGTTCCATTCCATCAAGGAGGGGGTCTGTCGAAGAGCCAGGTTTTGAGGTTTCTTGCGAAGATGGGGAGCGATGTTGTCTGTCTGAGGTGGAGCGGAAGGGCGTTCCATGCTTTGGCCGCGAGGAAGGAGAAGGAGCGGCCTCCCGATCTGGTCTTTCTGGTGCGGGGGACCTCGGCATAGGAGAGCTGGGCTGATCGTAGGGTCCTTTGGGGTGCGTGGAATTTGAGCCGGCTGTTCAGGTATGCTGGTCCGGTGCCGTGGAGGGCCTTGTGTGCGTAGGTGAGCATCTTAAAGGTGATTCTCGCCTCGACGGGGAGCCAGTGGAGTTTGCGCAGGTGCTGGGAGACGTGGCAGTGTTTTGGCAGGTTGAGGACCAGTCTTGCGGCGGCGTTCTGGATGTTCTGTAGCTTGCGGATGAGGTTTTTGTTTATTCCGGCGTAGAGTGCATTCCCGTAGTCGAGTCTGCTGGTGACCAGGGCGTGAGTGACTGTCTTTCGGTA
Organism: Lissotriton vulgaris; assembly: GCF_964263255.1. Lineage (NCBI taxonomy): Eukaryota > Metazoa > Chordata > Amphibia > Caudata > Salamandridae > Lissotriton > Lissotriton vulgaris. The sequence continues at coordinate 97,399,187 of NC_141696.1, forward strand.
TTCGAGGGGGATCCATTTGAAGGTCTTACGAAGGAGGCGGAGGGTGTGGAAGGAGGAAGATAAGACAGAGTTGATCTGGCGGTCCATTTTGACCTCGGAGTCCAGGATGATTCCCAGGTTGCGTGCGTAGTCTGTGGGGGTTGGCGGGTTTCCGAGGGCGGTGGGGTGTCGCTCCAGGCGTCGGGGTTTGGGCCCATGATGAGTACTTCTGTTTTGTTGGTGTTTAGTTGTAGGCAGCTGTTTTTCATCCACTTGGCGACGGCTTTCATGCCTTCTCGAAAGTTGCGTCTGGCGGTTTTGGGCTCGTTGGATAGGGAGAGGATGTGCTGGGTGTCGTCTGCGTATGACACGATGTTGAGTCCATAGGTTCTGACGATGGGGGCAAGTGGAGCCATGTAGACGTTGAAGAGCGTTGGGCTGAGGGAGGAGCCCTGGGGGACTCCGCAGGTGGTAGGTGTGGGGTCTGAGAGGAAAGGGGGGAGTCTGACCCGTTGCGTCCTGCTGGAGAGGAAGGAGCAGATCCAGTCGGGGGCCTTGTCCTGGATTCCTGCGTCGTAGAGTCTGCGTATTAGGGTGCGGTGGGAGACTGTGTCGAACACCGCTGATAGGTCTAGGAGGATGAGCGCTACTGTTTCTCCTTTGTCGTCTGTTGCAGCGAGGAGGGCGGTTTCCGTACTGTGGTTTTTTCTGAAGCCGGATTGGGAGGAGTCGAGGATGTTGTGTTCTTCAATGAATGTGGCGAATTGGCTGTTGATCGATTTCTCGATGACTTTTGCTGGGAAAGGGAGCAGGGAGATAGGTCTGTAGTTTATGAGGTCGGTGGGGTCCGCTGAGGGTTTCTTCAGGAGGGGGTTGACCTCGGCGTGTTTCCAGTCGTCGGGGAACGAGGCGGTCGCCAGGGAGCAGTTGATGGTGTGGCAGAGCATGGGTGCGATGGTGTCAGCGGCTCTGTTGAAGATGTGGTGGGGGCAGGGGTCCGTGGGGGCCCCTGAGTGGATTGACTTCATTGTCTTCAGTGTGTCTTTGGTGGTGAGGGCTGTCCAGTCATCAATCGCTGGTTTACGGGTGGGCGAACTCCTTGATGATGCTGAAGAGTTCCTTGCTGTTGTGTGCGTGGGTGGAGATTCTGTCTTCCTGTCTTCCTTCTGTAGTCTGCTAGAGATATATCGGTTTGGTCATTACATTTAGATCTTTTGTGATTCTAAGAGCTCGCCTAGACCCGTGGATATTATTGTGTGTATGTAACTTGAATTTGGGGAGTATATCCATACCAGGTCTTTAAATTCTTCGTTAGGACCTCACTTACATTGTTGTTTTTCTTATTATTGACTTATGCCCAATTATCATACTTAATTTACTTATAAGTCCTTAATAAATTGCACTACATGGGCACAGGGCCTGTAAATTAAATGGTACCAGTGGGTCTGTAGCACTGCTTGTGCCACCCACCTAAGTAGCCCTCTAACCAGGCTCAGGTCTCCCAGAGCCTGTGGGTTCAGTTTACAATGCCATTTCAACCTGGCAACTTAAACCTTTTTGTCAGATGCAAACTTCCTATTTAATACACATAAGTCACCCCTAACGAAGACCCTGGAGGGCCCAGAGGGCAGGGTAAAATGTATTTAAAAAACAGGAAATGTACTTTTAAGTTTAAGTCCTTGTAATGAAAAGCCCTTCAATTAATGTTTCACTACTGTAAGGCCTATATCTCATTCAGGATAAAATTTGGGGTCAACCTATTACATTGTATGAGAATATTTTCCAAATGGTCAGAGAAAACTGATTCAAGTTTGGTGTGTCTGGAGTCACTTCTGAAAATACTGCTTTTAGAAAGTAGGCATTTTCTAACTTTAGCCATTTGGTGCTTGCTGACTGACCTGACTCTGATCACATGACTGGGGAAAGTGACAGCCGGAATTTGTTTATACCTCCGTGACAGCCACACACAATGGTAGCTTAGGTGTGACTTGATGGTCTATACCAGCAGGATTGAAGGGAGCACCTAAGTGCAGCCTCAGTTTGATCTGAATAGGCTGTGTACTGGCCAGACATAAATGACTGCATTCCCCACTATAGAGCGGCGTCACTCTGAAACCAGGGCAGAAAGGGAGAACCTATGTGTACTTCAAAGGCTTATTTTTGAAATCTCCTCCACTTCAAAGACACCACTAAGTATAAGAACGGGACCTTAGACTCCACCACTTAAGTACACTTCTAGGCCTGTGGATACTCTGCCCGGAAAAAGGACTGCTGTGCTGCTTAAGGACTGTCAATATGCTTGAATGCTGCTCTGCAAAAACTGCTGCCTTGCTCTGCATCTGGCTGCCTGCAGCACTCTTTGCCTGGGTGAGAAGGACTGGACCTGCATCACTTGAACCCAGAACCAGAGTGACTCCATGGGCTAATTGACTGGCCTCCTGATCTGTAATCTCAGGGACATAAAAGACTTCAAACTATCCTATTGCTGCAGATTGACTCTGCCATCAGTGAGTCTGCCCTGCCAAGTGGTGCCCCTTGGAAATGGACCTAAGGTGCTTGCTCCAGCAGAACCAACGCATCACCACAGCTGCAGAGATAAGAACCAGTGCATTGTCACTACTGCGTGGTTCAGCATCCACGCATTGCAGTTACTACATGAATAGGAACCGGCACATCACCTCATTGCAATGGATGAGAACTGGTGCATTGTTGCTGTTGCGCGGCTCAGAGATGCCACATCACTTTCAGAACTATCACTGCGTGACAATCTACTCAAAGCAAGGTCCTCATATCTCCATAGTTTACAGCCACTTGCAAGGTGGACCATAAAAGGCGCTAAATTAACGTGTGCTGAACCCTGGGTAGCTTGGCACAAAAAGCAATCAGGCTTAAATAAGAGGAATGTGTAAAGTATTTATGCAGCATACAAACTGTAATACCTCAACCAAAAAATTCCCAAACTACTTTTGAAAAATAGAGTAAATTTTAATGATTTATTTGGGGCACTAGAGGGCGCACGAGCTAATGGCCGCACTTCAGTGAGGCTCTGGCTGCCTGGCCAGAAACATCCTTAATTTATCCGCTTAACCTGTGGGTTGACTCCTGGAAATCACACCGTTGGTGGACCTACCTGTTCTGCAGCACCCGTCCGATTATGGTGGTGATCCGGAGTCCGACGCCTGACTTACGACACTGAGAACTCTCCCCGGGGAGCGCCACTGCGGAGGGCTGCTGCGGAGGCCTGTACACTGGGCTACGCGAGGCCGCGGCTCACCACGAGGCGGCTAGGCCTCGGAGTTGCGGAGATCGGCCTGCTGGGCGGGCGGCCTGCTGGCGACTCAACGGGTGCAAGCGGAGGTGTGTCTCTCCCCCTCTAAGCCCGCAGCAGCGTGGGGAGACGCTGTACAAGGCTCCGGTGACCTGCTGGAGTAACGGAAGAAGACGGCAATATCCGCCTGGGCCTAGCGAGGGGGTTTGATTTCTTCCCGGCCTTAATCCACGCTTCCCCGCCGATCCATCCATGACCCCGCTGCATCCGGGTGTGACAGCCTGAGGAGCGACAAGAAGCCGCCGGAGGACATCGGAGGTGTCCGTGTTGCAGATACTGCTGGTGGCGTATCGGGCCTCCCCTCGCCCCACCGCCCGCCACCTCCCTGGTGCTCCTCGTGCCCGGGCCTGCCTGGCTCTACCCCAGCGATCCGCTGCCCGCCTTCCATCGCGAGCGTTCCCGACTGGCCCTAGTCACTTGAGCCGGAGTGCGGAGGGGCAAGAGGAACATTGGATGTTGCTGGTCTGTTTTTTCACGCTGGAGATATCGCCTCGTGTGTGACCGCCACGCGGGGGGCTGCCGAGGCGAGCAGACGGTTTTGGAAGCGGGCAGCACAGGACCTCTTGCCACTTACTGGTCCCATTGGGTGCCCACAGGCGAGGCACGATGGGCAAGAACGATAATAAACAGCCCAAGCTCTCATTTGAACCTGCGACCGCAAAAAAACCGTCGCGTGGCACGACGGGGGCCGGCGGTGCCCCGGGACCATCGAACACTGAGCCCCCCCCTGCACCCATGGCTCCAGAATTGCGAGTGCTAATAGAGGAGATGCGACAGGGATTCGCCACTATTGTGGATAAGGTTGACCGCTTGTCTTCCAGGATGGATGGTGTTGCGCAGAAACTGGAGGTCCACGAGGAGCGATTGACGGAGACGGAGCGTCGCATCTCCACTGCGGAAGACACGTCCACGACCCACGAAACGCGCCTTACCCGTATGGACAATATCCTAAGAGTGATAGCGGCGAAGAACGAGGAGTTGGAGGCGAGGAGCAGGGGCAATAACATTCGCGTCACGGGGGTTCCGGAGTCCACCAACACTGGACGTATGGAGGACTATGTTGAGCGTATACTGATCACTGCAGTGGGTAAGGAGGCCTTCTCTAATCAATTTATTGTCGAAAGGGCGCACCGCTCTCTGGGCCCGACTCCCAAGCCGGGGGCGCAACCGCGGCCTATCATCGCCCGGTTGCTTAACTACCGCGATCGTGATGTGGCGCTGCGCGCAGCTCGGACAAACCGGAACCTGGCCTGTGATGGTGTGCAGTTCTCCTTATACCCGGATTTCATGCCCATGGTGCAGGACCAGCGGAGGAAATTCTTGGATGTGAAAAGGAAGCTGAGAGACATGCAGGTGGATTACGCACTTCTGTACCCGGCGCGACTCAGGGTGACCCATCAGGGCAAACAACATTTCTTTACGAACCCACAACACGCTGAGGACTACGTTAAGAAACTACGCACTGCTAGGAGGGACAGGCGTAACGAGGAGGGAGACGAGGCAGGTGGGAATCCTGCTGAGCACGAGGAGTCCTGATTGTGTCCTTGTGAACACTTGCTTGCTGGCTCCCTGTTGAACCACTGGTGCTTGATTCGGATTCTATGCCCTGCTGCCGCTGGGGCAGCCCTGTCCTACCTGTGGAGACATGGATGGCTGCTTTCTTGCATTGTAGACTTGCTGCTGAGAGATGGCTCGACTTGAACACTTTGCCCCGCTGCTGGGATAGCTCTTGGATTGCGCAAGCTGGTGGCAACACAGGAGACGGTGTGGACAGCAGCTGATATATGGACGGTTCGCCTGAACTGATTGGTAACTTCTCCGGTTGGGGGGCGGCGGTATGACACGACGGTTTGATGTACGGGCTTAAGCCTGCAGGGGTTATGCATGCCAGGCACCACCCCTTCTTCTCTGTCTTCCCCGTATGGTATCTGCGGGGCGGGAGGGGAGTGTTGGGGTGTATGGGTGCGTACCTCTAATGCCCCCAGGAGGGGATTCCCCACATGGTTTTTCTACGGTTATTGAGTATGGGGGCTGGGGAGGGGGGAGGGATCATGGTACTGGCAAGTTTGGGTTGCTTCAGTGGGTGGGGGGAGGACTTGTGGTACGGGGTTGTGTTGTTGTGAGTGGAGGGAGGGAGGGTGTTTGACTGTTGGGATGGGCGTTGTTGCGAGTGGAAGTGTTCTTGCGGGTGACGTTCATGGCATGTATGCTGGGACTGGGGTTGAGGTGTGTGTCAGCATGGATGATCGAGTGGAGCGACTGCTCTGGACAGCGAGGAGTTTGGTACTTGGTACGTTCCTACTGAGGGCTGGAGCGCTGGACACTTGCTTGTTTCAGAGATATGGTGATAAACACGGGTGATCACGCTTTGACTACTGTATCCATGTTGTCCTGGAATGTTCGAGGCCTTAATGACCCCCGGAAATGCAGGAATGTAATTGCATATTTAGATAGGCATCATGTGCAGATAGCGATGCGCCAGGAAACCCACCTGAGCCCACGTAGTGTCCCTCAGTTAGCAAGCAGATGGGCGAATGTGAGAGAGTTTTCTTCCTATTCCACCTATTCCAGAGGGACGGTCATTCTGATCAATAAAAGGTTGTCGTTCCAGAAGTTGGGAGTGCGGGCGGATAATGAGGGGAGGTATGTGATCCTTTGGGGGAGGCTGGGCACTGATGTGATAATGCTTGTAAGTTGTTATGCACCTAATGTCGACACACCTGGTTTTTTCTTGACGTTGTGGGGTCATGTCCCGGAGGTCGAAGCCACGCACATAATCTGGGGGGGGGGGGCTTCAACTTATCACTACATCCAGGGACGGACAGATCAGACGGTAGTGGACAATACAACACGAAAGCTAGGGACACACTTCAGGGCATACTGACGGAGGCAGGATTATTGGATAGCTGGAGGCACTTACACCCGGCAGCTATGGAAGGTACCCACTTCACTGCACACGCGCGCTCATGGGTAAGGATCGACTACTGCTTTATCTCACGGGGCCTAGCTGGGGGAGTCGTTCAGGTGAAACATCTACCTTGTACCTACTCGGACCATTGCGCTGTACTGACCGTTCTGGAACTACAAATACTGGACAGCTAGGCGCTATTGTGAGGGGGATCGGCCGGGAAAAGTGCTCGCGGCACTCACCAGGCACCAGCGATTCGCCACACATATCTTAGAAATCTCAGATGGCGAGGGTAAGACCTACCAGGATTCTAAAGGGATTCAGGACACCTTCCTGCAGCACTCCAAACGGCTATATTCCACACAGCAGGTGGGCGAGGTGGAGTTCGGAAATTTCCTAGATGACATAGCACTCTGCTGGCTAAGTGATGGCGACAGGGCGTTCTTGGGATGCTCTTTCGAGCTGGATGAGATCCGGGAAGCGATCATGTCACTCAGTAATGGCAAAGCTGCAGGGTTGGACGGTCTACCGGCCGAATTCTATAAGTGCTACATTGACATCATGGCACCGGTACTGAAAGAGGTCTTTGAAGAGTCGCTAGAGGTGGGGATCCTGCCGGGTTCTATGAGAGAGGTGGCGATCACCTCGCTTCTGAAGCCAGGGAATAACCCGGTGGATACCGATGCCTATAGACCCCTATCGCTGCTAAACTGCGACGCGAAGATTCTGGCAAAAGTGCTTGCGACTAGGCTGTCCCTGCTTATGAATACCCTGGTGCTGCCGGATCAATCTGGATTTGTCCCAGGGAGAGCCACGTCCCATAACCTCCGCACTCTGTTCTCCCTCATACCTACCATTTCGCCCGACCTGCCAGTCGCTGCTGTGTTTTTGGACGCCACCAAGGCGTTCGATTCGGTGGAGGGGGGTTATCTGTTGGCCATCTTGAGCAGAATGGGGTTCCCCCGGATATTCATCGCCTGGGTGACGCTGCTCTACACCTCTCCAGTCGCCAGGGTCGTCGTCAACGGTGTGCTCTCGGCACAAATGCCGATCACGAGGGGGACTAGACAGGGCTGCCCCCTGTCACCCCTGCTCTTTGCCCTGGCAATTGAGCCGCTGGCTTGCAGGATCCGGCAATTACATAAGGCCAGTGCCTTTAACTGTAATCAACGGCAGATTGGCATTTCCCTCTATGCGGATGACGTCACTTTGTATGTGCGGCACCCACAGGACCACCTCAACCCACTTCTGAGGGAATTTGTGCTGTTCGGTGGCATTTCCGGAGTGCACATCAATTGGAAAAAGTCGCAATTCTTCCCCCTCACGGCCTCCGTTACCCATTTCCCGCTGGATTACCCGTTGGAGTGGTGCAGTTCTGACTTGAGGTACTTGGGCATTGAAGTGTCACTCAATAAGGACGACACGATCCGGTTGAACTATGGGGTGGCTATCACACGATTGACCGACAACGTAACCCGCTGGTTAGCCCTCCCGCTGTCGATGGCAGGCAGAGCCTCCCTGATAAAAATGGTCATCCTCCCACGTTTCCTATACCTCTTTCAAAACATACCCTACTACCCGGGTGCCTACTTTTTTAAAAGACTCCGATCTGAGTTGCTTCGCCTTTTCTGGGGCGGTAAGCAGCCGCGCCTCAGTTGGAATGTCTTGACACAGCCATATGATAGGGGCGGATTTGATATACCAGATCTGGAGGTGTATTACCTCAGTGCTCAGGCTCAGCATGCTTACCACTGGGTTAGCCCCGCTCCCTATATGCCTCAAGTTGCTGCTGAGGACTGGATCGTGCATCCACTGCCGCTCAAGGGCATGCTGATGGGTCTGGTTGGTGATGTTGAGACGCCTGCTACCACTGTTACCTGTACTATAGACTCGTGGCGGAGAGTGACTAAACTGCTGGGAGCCCCTATGCTCTATTCACCGGCAATGCCCCTTGCGTACCACCCGAAGCTATCGCTTTTATTGGAAAATGGATTTCGATCCATGTGCAATCGCGTACACCTTAATACCTGGGGTGACTTGTTTCAGGATGGACTGTTCCGTACCAAGGATCAGATTTTCCGGACTACTCCCCCGACGCCTATGGAGGTGTTCTATTATATTCGACTCCGTCAGGGTATGAGGGATATACTCCCTAGCTTCCCGGAGGAACCGGGTACAGTATTGCCATTGCACATCTTGCTCGTATCGGACGGCAGGCACTTGGTGTCGAAGTTGTATGCTGCCATTCGTGAGCAATGCCCATTGGTTCTGTCCAAGGCGCGAGCTGCCTGGGACTCTGACCTACCTACTGCGCTCACTGACGAGCAGTGGAGGTATTGCTGCTCGGTCACGGCCAAAGTCTCCTCCAGCTGTAGATTGAAAATTATCCACTACAAGTTCGTACAGAGATATTACTATACTCCAGTCAGGAAGCTGCGATTTCACCTCTCGGAGGACGATAGATGTGCGAGATGCCGGGCGGAGGGCGCGGGTTTCCTCCACTTGGCCTGGGAGTGTGGAGCGATACAGGCATACTGGGAGCAGGTACATGCTGCGCTCCAAGTAATGGTTGCTGGCCCTCTTCCCATGGAACCGGTGGTGATGCTGCTGGGATATACCAGAAATGTACCCAAGTCAGACCGTAGATTTGTTGATATCGCGTTGCTACTCGCTAAGAGGAGGATTGCTTGCAGGTGGGGGAGGGGCAGGGCACCAAAATTTAAGGAATGGCTGGACGACCTCACATATTGCCAGGACCAGCATGGCGTTTATGCGGAACTGTTACCTGCCCGCTGTACACCTCGTGACTTTTGGTCCCCCTTACAGGTGTACTGGATGTCTCAGACGACTCATAGCGACTCCTCTGGAGATGACGAGCCGATGCCGGGCCCGTGAGCGTATATAGGTGCTTTACACCACACCTGCCATACTATATCTCACACGACAGACTGGGCTTTGACCCGCCTTGGTCGGGGAGGGATGGTGCGATTATTGCTGGGGTGGTGTTGGGAGGTCCGGGATACTTACGGATCATGTGGCACAGCTCAGACGACAAGTCTTTCTACTCCTCCTGATACTTTGACACAATAGGCCGATGAGGACAGACATGTGCACTGGGCCCTGCAGATGCAAGTCGTTAAGGATGGCATCTGGGTTGTTGGGCGCTATGCACCGATTCAAGCTGTACTCCATTCCGATTGCCCTCACACTGACCGTCCACTGAGGCGCTAAGCGGAGCCACGCTCTCTTGGAGCACATATGACACATTACTGCACATGGTGACATAGCTGGATGACCGGTTGGGGCTGAGACAACCATGGGTCGGAGGGGTCGGTGATAATTCTACTCCCTGCCTGCCATTACGCCTGTATACGAGGGTGAGGTGGTCTCCCCGCCTCTTCTGCCCCTGTCTGGATGGGGGGAGGGTTCCCTGTGGATTGGCCTCCCATTGTAGGACGTTGAGTGATGTTTGCACTGTACTAGCCCTTGTAAAGATGATGCTTATCCACTGACATGTACCATGAATACTGCTGTATTGGATTATCGATGCTGTTACTGTCATGACTCTCTGTTGAACACCACTAATAAAAAGGTTTAAAAAAAAAAAAAAACTTAATGATTTATTTGACACCAAAAAAAATCCAATCAGCCAAACCACAGGTATGAATTTTTAAATTGTAAGGTTCAAAATGGCACCTAAAAGATCCAATCACCAACCACAGACATCTTGTCGCAAGGGAACAGGTCAAAGTCAAAAGTTACAGTTGATCGTGATGGAGTGCGGTCAGATTCAATAAGTGTATTGGGTTGGTCATCTCTTATCTTCGACATTGAAAAAGTATTGAAGAAAAATGTCTGAGATGGTAAAATCAAGTGAGGTCAGGCTATAGGAGGTTTCGGAAGGAGGGAGCATCATTGTCGGATAGCCCTGGGTCAAAGATGCGTTGAAGATTTCTATGTTCAGACCTAGTTGCCAAAATGGAAGTCCAAAAACTCCAGCAAGATAAAGCAGAGGGCTGTAGCCAAAGAATGTTGGATGCCCCTTTGGCAAGTGATCTCAGAAACAGATCTGCTGCTGCAGAAGAACATAGCTGAAGATGCTGTGAACTCCATCTGACTGGTGATGCACCTTGGGCAGACAGGAGAACAGGTTGGTCCCAGACTCCTCCTGGTTCTCACAGCACTTTTTGGCCAAATTGCATCTAAGTCCTCAGTTTGGGAAATTGGCCATGTTGTCACCTTTATCACTGCAACCAAAGGTCCAAGACTGGTGGAACACCACTTGGCGGTTCAGTACTCACTAAGGATGGGTCCAGCTGTAGTATCAAGATGTTGGGAGCCTTTTATGTGTCTATGGCTCTGAACAGGATGGCAGCAAACTAGCCCCTGGAGTCACTTCTGGTAGTCCTAGTTGCAGATGAAGTTGCAGTGCTCAACAGCAGGACTGGGTTTGTGGGATCAAGGAAGGCTCCAGACTGCAAACCAGTCATTCCAGGTACAGCAGCAGTCTGGCAGAGTACACGGCAGGTCACTGCAGCAGGTGGTCCTCTGAGAGTTCTTCCACAGGCTATGTAGTGAACTGAAAAATGAGTCTGAAGGTCCTATATTTATACCCTTGAGCCCTTCTTCTGGAATGTGGGAAAAGCTTCTGGAAAGGTTCTTAGGAGTGTATGGAATTTCCTGACTCCTCGTGCTTCAAGCTGGCTTTAGTGAGAATACAGCATTGTTAGGCCTTTTGTGTGAAGGCAGATCATGGGCTTTTTAGGTATAAGTGGGGCTGAACTTTATCATTACAATGTCATAGGTAGCACACATGATATATCCACCTTCTCCCAATTAGGAATAGCAGCGTATCACATGTAATAAGGAATCCCCAATGTTATCGTGTAGGATGCACAACTCAAACGTACATTTTCAACCTTTTGAATATATGGCACCTGACCCTATAGGTTACCGAGGGCCTACCTTAGGAGTCACTTATATGTAATGAGAGGGGAGTTTAAGGCTTGGCAAGGGTGTTTAAATGCCAAGTCAACATGGCATTTTAAAACGTAATCATGCTGCAATGGTAGGTCTGCTGGGTTATGTTTTAAAGTGCTACTTAAGTGGATAGCACAATATTTGCTGCAGGCCCACTGGTATATTACTCTACAAGGGACTTACAGGTAAATTAAATATGTCAATTAGGTATAAGCCAATTTATCCTCGTTTTAGGGAGAGAGGAAACACATGGATCCATAATCCATTCATGGACCTTGTCATTTCAATGGCACCAGTAGCTGGAATCTCTAGCTTCATCAAAATTAAAGGGAATCTTAATATGTCCATTTAAAAATCCATTTATAACATTTTAGGTTTGAATTGCCATTTGTGTTTTTCCTCAAAATTGCTGTCCAGTAAACATCTTTGATGGTCATTTTCGCTGTCATTATCAGTGCAAAAGTTTAGCACCAATACTGTTTGAGCTTAGTGTTTTGTTTCTGAGTAGGGCGAAAGTAATTGGGCCATATAGGAAACACAGGGTTTGCACCCATGTTCCACAAGCATTTGGCCCATAAATGTGCAGTTACATGTGCTTAACACAAGGGAATAAATAGATGATAGTGTAAATAAATGGTGCAAATAACCTGTGTGAATGACAATGATAGTGTTGTTTGTTGTGGCTGATAAGTCATGTGATCCACCTGCAGCTTGAAGTGGTACTTGACATAAAGACTTAAATACAGTCTGTTAAGTACCCTCAAATATATGTGTGTGTGTGTGCTAATATATATGTGTGAGTGTGTGTGTGTGTATGTGTGTGTGTTTGTATATATAGTTTCGATAGGAAAAGCATTTATTGTTTTGCCAATAACTTTGGCTCCGCTTTACCAATCGTTATGACATTTTCAAGAAACTTCCCCTAATTGTTCCAACTGATGTCATGAAAGTGGGGGTGAGAAAAAAGGGGGGGGGTCTAAAATGTATTTTTCCCCATGTTATGTCTATTGGAATTTTTCATTTTTTGAGAATTACTACAGCCTAAACCGCTGAACGGAATTACACCAAATTTGGCGGTCTCGTGAGCAAGGTCTTAGTAAAGACCGAAACGCGTGGAGTTGCTGCTGGCTGAGCTGTAATGAATTAAAGAAACGTAACCACAATTTGGGAGTTGATCGTTGTATTTACCCTATCTGGAGTGCACAAGCAAATCTCTGCGAAGAACAGGAATACATGTTGTAACGACTGGGCCCTGCCGTAGCTCGCTTTACACCGTCGAAAGTGCGCCCAACTAAGCCTGGAACCGGGCTGCTGGAGAAAGGATATATATATATATATATATATATATATTCACTGTTATTTCACTGATATTTCACACCAGTTATAGTTAGCTGGAAATTTTACTGACATAAAACCATTGAAATTCCACGTTATAGTTAGTTGGACTCACTATAACTTGCGCGCCTGCAATGCACTGCTGATGACGTCACATATTACATCACTCATGACATGGTCAGTGACATCACTCATGACATCACTGATGACACCATCCTTGTGACAGACTGACAGACCTCCTTTCAGTGTAATGTAACCCTTGAAACCTATGGTTTTTTCAGTGAATTTCATATTTTTTCTAAATGCTAATCCCTAACTATATATAGGGCCTCAAACCTATGAAATGTAATATTTTTTATAATGAATCCTATATTGTATATTTATATAATACTATTTTATTTGTTTGTTTTTTTTTTGCCCTGGAGCGCTCCCGGTGCGCGTCCCGGTGAGCGCAACGGAAAGCGCAGTTTTCCGTCGCACCCCGGGGCGCGTACCGGTCAGCGTCCCATTAGCGCTATTGCCGCGACCGAAAACATCATTGTGACGTATCGCGTAGCCGCGTCCGCGTGATACGCACGGCGTAAGCGCACCCGGAAGCACTTGAGCGCATACGATCGCACAACGTGAGCATCCGACGCGCTTACGTGATGCGCCCCGGGGCGCGCCCCCGGGCGCACCCGGGGGCGCGTAGCATAAGCGCGTCGGGTCATGTGACCTAAAAATAACACTTTTTATTGGTGCAAAACAGTTTTGGTTTCCAAATGATGAAATCCCGGGTCATGTGACCTGAAAATAACACTTTTCATTGGTCCAGGACAGATTTTTTTTCCAAATGATGAAGGCCCCATCTTTTTTCCTTATTCTGACTTTGTCCTTTGACTGAGGAAGACCTGTTTGGAGATCTGTCACTAATATTTTCTACTTTAAAATGGCTACAGTAGCAGCAGCAGCTGGAGCATCTGCACCACCACCACCAAGAGGACCACCACAACATCACATTGGTGGTCAAGAAGAAGAGGAGGAGGAGGAGGAGGAGGAGGAGGAGGAGGAGGGGAGGAGGTGGCTGCCAGAAGACAATACCCCATATAGGCCCAAGCAGCACATTGGATGGGAGTTTTTTTCCATCCCAGAGGGCAAGAAGAAAGTGAATGCGCCAAAGGTGACTTGCCTAATCTGTGGCATTGAACTTTCAAGGGGGAACCCTAATCGGAAATATTCATTTGGTAATAACACCATGAATAGGCATATGCAGCGCAAGCATCCCAACAACTATGCTAGGGCAGAGGTGAGCAAACTGGCCAGTAACCCTCCCCAATCTTCACCCAGCACCTCCAAAAGAAAGCAACCCACTCCATCGGGACCAGAGACAAGCGAGATGATCCCTTCCATACAACCACGGTTTGGGGAATTCAGGATCACATGTATTTTTTGTGGTAAGACCATCACCTATGGTGAGCAGAGCATAAAGCTCATCCTCCTTGCTGGTGACAACCACAATTGCCCCAAAAAAACATAATTTTTTCCTGATTTTTTTTTGCTCCAGTTGAGCCGTTTACAATTCCCTGTTTTTTGTTTCTCCCCATAAAAATATCAAAAAATATATAAAATAGTTCATAAAAGCCAAAAAAAGTACAAAATGTTCATTAAAACATTAAAAAAAATAAAACAACAAAAAGAAGAAAAAAAACAGTTCTTTTTAGAACTACCTCCAATTTATAAAAAAGGCTTAATTTTTAAAAAACTCTGTCATTCTTTTTTCCCCATGGTACGCACCCCGGTGCACGTACCGGGCGCTCCCCCGCGCAAATCGAAAAAAAAATATTTTTTTTGCTCCGCTGGGCCCTTTTATGGCCCCCCACATCAAACCTAGGGAGTCAGGGGGGGGTCTACCCTGCCCCCTTTTGCTCATTTCCTACTTTGTTTTTGCCACCTCTTGTGTCCCGATCCTACCGAGACACAAGATGGCGGCCGCTCCGGACTGTTTGGAATGTTTACAGACACCAGACACCCAACAGCCAATCAGCTTTCCCCGCGCGAACTCGCGTAGCGCACTGGTTAGCACCCCGGCACGCGCATAGATATATATTTTTTTTCAACCTAAATTACTCAAAATCCACTGGAGCACATATCTTGAGACATAGCAAAGGCACATCGGGCTACCAGTCCCTACAATTTTGCCAAGTTTAGTGGAAATCCATTCAGCCGTTCGGGCTAAAAGTGAGGTCGACCGTCCTATGGAATTAACATGGGGAAACACGTTTTGGGACCCCCCTTTTATCTCCACCCCCGTTTGACGAATCCCCCCCAAACTTTCAGGGAAGGAGCGGAGCGCCGCGAGGCACATTTTAGGAAATTTTCAAGCAGATTCCTCAACCGGCGGCAAAGTTATTCCCAATAGAATATATATATATATTTCAAGAACCAGCATGATCGGAAACAGTTACCAAAGCCAGCAAACCAGAGAAGCAAGTCCCTTCAGACCAGTGTCTAAGTTTATCCCACAGACACCTCTAGACACGATAGATGGATTTCATGATAAAATGATCCTGGACATTCGACTGATGAGGGAAAATGAGAAAGGACGTAGTAAACCGGAATGGAATCTGTCTTATGCACAAAGGCAAGCAGTTAAAGAACTAGAATCTGACAAGAACATAATAATTAAAGTAAACCCTCTGACAAGGGTGGCAATGTAGTTCTACAGACACGGATGAACTACTGCAATGAAGCACTTGCCCGACTCAGCAATCGGGATAATTATGTGCCTATAACGATAAAAGCATACTTGGAGAGCATCACCGAATATGAGGCACTAATCCTCAAATGGCACGAGAGAGGAATGCTCTCAAAGGAGGAGTATCGATTTCTTGAGGTTGCTCACCCTAGGATGCCCACCTTCTATCACCTACCCAAGGTGCATAAGGATTCGATCAAACCGCCGGGTCGCCCAATAATTTCCTCGATTGGTGGGCTGTTGGAGAACATGTCAAAAGTCATTGACTACTAACTTTTCCCTTTTGTTGAGGAATTGCCCTCCTACACCAGAGACACTAAAGACTTCTTGCGTTATATTGAGGGAAGTTCATGGGAGCCCGACTTCCTTATGATTACTTTAGACATAGCTAGTTTGTATACTACCATTTCACACGAACAGGGCATTGATGCTATTCAACAAATTTTGAAACAGCGGCCGTCTAAATTTACCGACCACAGTGAAATGTTGATAGAATTTTTACGTTTCTGCCTGTTTAACAACATCTTTATCTTTCAGGAACAGATCTACAGGCAAAAACGGGGGACTGCCATGGGAGCCTGCTTTGCCCCCAGCTACGCGAACTTGTTTGTCGGCTGGTGGGAGAAGCGGGCGGCCTGGTCAGATTCCTGTGACCACTGGGTTGAGAAAACCATTATTTGGAGACAGTACATAGACAATCTCTTTCTTATCTGGCAAGGCAGTGAGGAATCTGTCAGTGAGTACATCAAACATCGGAATAGCAACAGTTTGAATCTTAGGTTCTCTGGCGATATCAGTGCGAGGGAAGTCACTTACCTAGATGTCAGGGTCTTTGTAACAGATGGTAGGATGCAGACATCACTATTCAGAAAACCCACAGCGGGTAATTCAGTGCTTCATGCACTTAGCAGCCACCCAAGTAATGTAAAAAACAGTATCCCGTACGGGGAACTTCTGCGCATAAAACGCAACAGCTCTAGATCAGAAGATTTTGCAGAAGCTGGCGCAGAATGCCTTAACAGATTCAGGGAACGTGGCTACAAGGAAAGGATCTTGAAGGAGGCATGGAAGAAATCAGAAACCAGAAATAGATCTGAGCTTATCAAGCATGTCCCGAAGAAGAGCAGTACAGGGAACACTAATCTTAAACTCATCACCAATTTCTCTAATGCAGCTAGGAGTCTAAAGAAGATCATGTACTCAAACTGGAGTATTTTGAAATCTGATCCAATTATTGGGCGGGACATTCCCAATCATCCATCAGTAACCTTCCGTAGAACCAGATCTCTCAAAGACCATCTAGTTCAAAGTCACCTACCACCCACAAACAAAGGTTTACAGGGGCATGCAGGTTTCCATCCTTGCAGTAAATGCAAAGCCTGTGCTGACAGTAAGAAAACCATGACCTACTCAATACCAGGGCGGGAAGCACCAATCAAAATCAAAAAATTCTTGAATTGCCATACACCTAATGTTGTCTACTGCCTTAGCTGCCCCTGTGGGCTTAGGTACGTGGGCAGCACGATTCACCCTGCCAAAATGCGTGTATTAGAACATCAAAGGGCTATATAGAACAACAATAGTAACTACCCCATAGCACGCCATTTCCAATCACATCATGACAACAATCGTAAACTCTTAAGGTACTTTTGCTTGGATCATGTGGCACGAGACCCGCGAGGCGGGGATAGAGAGAAACGTTTGAGGAGACTCGAATCTCTGTACATTATAGATCTGGCCACCAAGACACCTTTAGGACTGAATATGGGGGAAGAGCTCAGGGTACACCTGTAAATATTGACTGTACATAATTTATTTTGATTATTTGTCTTCACAATTTTTTAGGAATGTAGGTCACAAGTTAAATTATTATTCCCACCCTTTCAGACTCATTGATGAATTAATTTTGCATGTTATTCGCACCTAACTTACTGTATATAGGAGGTTCTTTCTTTTTTTGAACCAATATGCCCATTCAGGGCTGTATTGAGCGTTTATGTTTAGTCAACATAGGCTGCAAGTTATTTGATTTTGGTAGCCCATTCAGGGCAATATCATATATGATGAAAATGCAATAATGTGACAGTGTACGCCATTTTGGCTAATTTACTAATTTTTTTCGAAAATGGATTTAGACCAGTATTAATTATGGTGAAAAGTGCGACTTAGATTGATATGTTTTGCAGATTTAATTTTATTCACACATTAATTAACTTTTGGTTTAGAACATCTCTATAATTATTATGATTTGAGTTATAAGGTTTGGCTTATGTATTGCACCTTTTATTCACTCTTTTTTATGGATTCTGTGCCTGACACTAACATGGCGCTTAGTGGTGACCATCTCCCACGTGATTGCAGTAATGGTGTTTTGTTTGTGTATTTATTAAGTGTGTCATGGCGGCCGCCTTACAACTGACAGAGGCGTCCCGCCGAAACGCGTTTTGTGTTTAATTTCTTGTGCTTAATAAATCCAACCCGGATTTAACCCCTGCGAGTGCTGTCTACTTTTTCGGAGCTTTTTCATATATATATATATATATTTATTTTTATTAACATTTCTGTTTTAAACATTGGTGCATTATTACTTGGTTTCACTTTTGCATACATTATAGTGCAAGACAATAGTTGAAACATGGACTTTGATAATTCAGATAGTACATACATAGGGTTTTCTTTTGCACCCTCTACTTTGTTCATGTCCATATCCATTACAGTATTAATACATTTTCTTATCTCAAGAGCTAGTCACTTTCTTCTGACTGCGATTCCTCTTGTGGGGGATCGCAAATGTTGCCCCGATATGTATTTCACTTTCCCTCACACCCGGGTTCACTTTTTAGGGCATCTCCTATGCAAGTACACAGATTTTTCGGTTATCATTACGTCGTCCATGTCCTGGCACCACCTTCCAAGGGTGAGGGTCGATCTGGCTATATTTCTTTTTGCTATTACCATGCCCAGCGCCACCCAATCCTGAGCCACGTGATTTAAATCCGTTGGCTCCCAAATGTTGAGCAGACATCTTTTCGGTTCTGGTGTAATTGTTACCCCTGTTACTTGTGAAATTGTGTGCATTATTGCTTCCCAGTAGGAATCTGGGGAGCGCCATCATCTTAAAGAGGGCTGCCCTACCCAGTAGTGTGAATAGTAGGGATCGCCATTGGTGGACATCTCGGTGAAAGCACGCTAGGGGTTGCATGAGATTTTCTTCTGTAAAATGCATATCTGATATATTATATAGATACCGAGATACTTGAACCCCTTGTCAGCTATTTGTATATCGCAATTGCGTGGGAGTCCCGGGGGTGGCCATGAAGTATAAAAATGAGGGACTTTGCCCAATTTATGGTATAAACTTACACCCGCCTGTATGCCACACAGATATCTAGGAGGCAGTTAAGTGAACGTGCGGGGGAAGCCAAGTACAGCAACAGATCAGCAGCATACAGCAAGATGCGATCTTCCCATCCCATAGCCCACTTGAGTCCACAGATTACCGGATCTTGCCGTATCCATGCCGCTAGTGGTTCTAGTACTATTGCGAAAAAGAGCAGTGACAGCGGGCAGCCCTGCCTTGTCCCCTTACCCAAAGGGAAGTCTGCCGAAATACAGCTGTTTGCCACCACCTGAGCCATGGGTTTAATGTAGAGCAGTTTTGCTCATTGACAACATTCGGGGCCAAAGCCCAAGTGGTTAAGAACTGCAAAAAGAAAGGGCCATTTGACCATGTCGAATGCCATTCGTGCATCCAGGGACAGAATGATTGCATCTTCCTCTATAGTGGATCTACGCACCATGACACTATGGACCCTCCTCAGATTTAATGCCATATTGCGATGTGGCATAAATCCGGATTGATCCAGGTGAATCAACGTTTCTAAATATGGTTGTAATCACAATGCTCACACTTTTGCCAGTATCTTTGCTTCCGCATTTATGAGGGATATCGGTCTATATGACATGCAGTCCTGCGGTGGTTTACCCGGTTTATGTATTGCGGCTATTGTTGCCAGGCGCTGATCCCTAGGGAGTTCACCTTTTTCCAAACTGTCCTCATACATGTTAAGTAGGTGTGGCACAAAAATAGTAGCCGTTTATAGAATTCTACTGGAATACCGTTTGGCCCCAGGGCTTTACCTGTAAGTAGGGCATGTTTCGCTCGTAGCAGCTCATCGTGGGTTAGATCCGCCTCCAAAGATTGGGCCACTGCCTGGTCCATTGTTGGCATTTTTATGTCTTTTTAAAAGGGTATATATTGTCATCTACCATAGTCGTGGCTAAATGTGTATATATATGCTCATAATGGGTCGCTAATATATCAACTATTTGTTAGGGGTCTGAAGTCGTGACACCCTTTTTTACTTGTGTTAGACCTGGCTATTTTTGGTTGGCTAAGGCTTACGCCAAAGCCAGGCACAAACCACCATACTAGTCAGGGCAAGGGAGTCACACACCAAGATAACCCCTGCTCACCCTCCTTGGTAGCTTGTCACGAGCAGACAGGCTTATCCCGGAGGCAATGTGTAAAGCATTTGCGCACGCACACAACAGCAACAACATCCTAGGCACACTACAAAAGGAACTCCACACAAGGTTATGTAAAAATAACTTTTGTATTGTCAAACCACATCAGATAATAATCACACGATATACATTGTGCCAACTGGCACAGGCAATATTCACAAGGGATTATTTACACCAGGACAGGGCCACGTGGGCCACTGTCAGAATCAGCACTTAGTAGAACTAGCCTTTAGAATAACTGTAACACCAAATAACAATTATAGATCACAACCAGTAACCACTGGTAACAGGTAGGTACACACTACGAAATACTAATAACCATAGGCCTAGATCACGCATGGACACTTAGGGCCGGATGTATCAAGATATCGTTTTGCGATTTCTAAATAGCGATTTTTTGCGAATCGCTATTTAGAATTCGCAAAACGGTATGTATGTACAAAATCGCTATTTTTTAGCGATTCCTTATCATTCTGTATTTGCGAATTCGCAATTTGCGAAATCGCAAATAAAGAATGATTTCCAATGCATTCCTATGGGCCAGGAGGCCCATAGGAATGATGGTGCAATAATTCTCAAATTGCGAATTCGCAATATGCTAATTGCAATTTGAGAATTATTACAAGGGTGCAGGGGTGTCTCAAAGACACCCTGCTGCACCCCTGAAGACTACCTGTGTGTGCATGTGGCACACATACATGCCCTATGGGCATGTATGTGTGTCACATACCACCCTCACAAATGCCAAATAGGGCATTATTATAAGAAATCGCAAATTACCACCAACTACAAGTTGGTGGTAAATTGCGATTCCTTAACACAAATTCGCACTTCAAAAATGTATCATACATATCATTTAAGGAATCGCTAAATTTGCGATTCCTTAAATGCTATGGCAAAATAAGGAATCGCAAATTATTGCGATTCCTTAAATTGCGATTTTTTGATACATTGGAAAAAATGCAAAATGGCCGTTTGCGAATCGCAAAGGCCGCAATTCTGCGAATTTCGGCCTTTGCGATTCAAAAACGGCTTGATACATATGGCCCTTAACCTCTCTCGTATAAACTATACCAGGCAAAGCAAACTTCTAAGCATGAGCACCTTTAGAAGTCTAACACAAGCATAAAGGCAAAGCACATTACGCAGCAATCACATTTAGGCCTAACCAGTAAAAATACAGTAGGCAATCTCCCACTAGTCTAAACACATTAGACTCTGCCTCCTAAGAATAAATCACATTTAGGGGCGTAACTCACAGTGAAGTAAACTCTCACTAACATAAACCTACATAGGTAAAATAACCTCACATTCATAGTAACATCACATTGCGCAAAAATCACATTAGGCAATTACCATTCTAAACATAGTAAAATCACATTGCGCAGAAATCACATTAGGGCCTTGCGCCCTACCCACATACCAGCCCCCTGGCCAACTGGCCATCCCTAAAAGGGGCTCTAATGCCCTGTGTCCAGAAGGTCAGGGCCGCTGCCGATGCAGCGCCAGTCAGGGGTGCGCCACAGGCGCAAACCTAAACGTTGCAGCTGCCCACTAATTGCTGGGCAGCTGAGAACAGTAACAGGGCCTAATCGTTGCAGCTGGCACTAAGTGCTGCGCAGCTGTAGAAGGCCTGGCACCTCTGTGCCATCTCTGTCCCTCCCAGGGACTCTCTTTCACATTGTGCCTAAACGGTGCAGCTGCCCACTAAATGCTGGGCAGCTGGGAATCAGCCAGAACTGCAACAGGGCTCTTGCTAGCCCTCAGGACTAAGACTGAACAAATGTGCCCCCTGAGCCTTCGTGGGCTCTTCACAAAAAATGGCCCCACCGTTGGAGTCTTCCTCCTGGGGACTCGAAATCTAACAAATGCCCCCAGAGCCTCGCAGGCTCTAACAACAAAATGCCGCCTTTTGGAGCCTCTCAGGCTCGTAAAACAACTAGGCCCCTGAGCCTCTCTGGGCTCTAAACAAATCTTTGCCCGGTCGTTGGAGTCCCTCTCTGGGGGACTCAGAATCTCTAAAATGCCCCTGGAGCCCCTAGGGGGTCGAAAAACAACTTGCCCCTTTGTTGGAGCGTCCCACTGGGCATACGGGGCCGCTCGGACTCGGTGCCTGCACTGGCACCACCAAAATCCATCTGCTCCCTCGTGAAGCAGAAACAGAAATGCCCCCATGTCCCCCGGCCCAGCACAAACTCACCGGGCGGCTCTCGTGTGGGTCCCGGCGAGTCTTCTTTCTCGGCTGCGGGACCGGCCTCACTCCTCCCGGTCTCAGCAGCGCATAGGACCCTGCTGCGGACCTCCTCTCACGCCATTGTGGGGCTCTCCCGTCTGCTTGGGAGCCCCGCAGCCAGCTCACCGCCACTCGAGGAGGCGGGGTAGGCTCCCGACCTCCTCTCTCCATACCGCACTTCCTCTTTCTCCACGGCGGCGGCGGCGGTGTTTCACCTGGGCCCCCTCCTGGGACCTGGGGCTCCTCTGGACCCCACGGGGCTCCCTCAGCTCATGGGAGCACTGCAACACTTCGCCCTTCACTCCTCTGGTGCTGGCGGCGGGCGCAAGACTTTTCCCGCAAAACCGGAAGTCCCGCCCGCCGTCAGGCAAAACATCGCCTTACTTCCTGTGTTTGCGGCATCCTCAATCCCGGTGCCGCGGCGGTGATTTAACCAGCTGAAAATGAGGGGTGTGCCCCCTCGGTTTTAGAAATAAAAGTAAAAACGAGGTGGGTACCCGTTGTTCCCATGATGCACTGGGCCAGGGACAGACTAATTTGCATGTAGCCAGGTTCTGAGCTGGGATGGTGCAGTGAGCTAAAAAACGGTGATGGATCAACCCCTGATCTTTGGACTGGGTAGGAGTGGTCTGCTTAATTCAGATACTCTGTCCATCACCACCCCCTTTTTTGAATCGTTTTGTCCACCACAAGCGTGGAAGGGTATGCTCAGATGTGAGTCCCTTGCTTACTGCACCATCAGGATTCAAGCAAGCCGGGCCGAAGACGGCTGTAATGCCAGAAACCGGTCCCAGGAAGCTTGTTTCCTTTCCAGTAAAAGAATTGGCTTGGTAGTTTGGTCTGCCCTGTTCCCATGATGCACTGGGCCAGGGACAGACTAATTTGCAGGGAGCCAGGTTCTGAGCTGGGATGGTGCAGTGAGCTAAAAAACGGTGATGGATCAAGCCCTGATCTTTGGACTGGGTAGGAGTGGTCTGCTTAATTCAGATACTCTGTCCATCACCACCCCCTTTTCTGAATAACTATATTACTGCCATTATCCGTGGAAACATAACCAATCATGCGCCTTCCTGGCAGCAGCCATTCACAGACCTTACTGTTAAACTCCTCCAAAATGTTTACTGCAGTATGAGATTTCTCCATGACAAACATGGCTACTGTTGCATGTTTCCGAGTAGCTTGAAACATTGTAACAGTGTCAACACCTGCAGCTATCTTATCTCTAACCCCCGCAAAAGAGACCCAGTGTGCAGTGATGCACATGTAATCAACGGCTTGGCAACTGGTCCACATGTCTGTTGTCAGGTGGATAGTGTGATCAGCACTTTTCTGCAAAGCTGCCCCAATCACTTCCAGCACATCTTCATGTAGTGCTGGAAACGCAACTCTGGCAAAATAGGACCGGCTAGGAACCTTCCATTTAGGGCAGACTGTTGCCGCAAATTCTAGAAACCCACCCCTTCCACGAAAGAAAAAGGGAGAAGGTCCAGCGCTAGCATTTTAGCCAGCATTGCATTATACAGACCGCAACCACACATTGGGTGGTTGCGTTCAAATGGCGCCTCCGACCAAAACATTCTTTTAATGGTGGTCTGGGCCGTTTTCATATGTGATGATGATGATCCAGACTTCTTCAACCCAGTTAGGCTCATTGATGTACTTTTTCGCATTGGTGTCTCTACCAGACTCTTACTGTGCCTCATAGATGTTGCTGGGGTAGAGGGTGTGGGCACTACCACTGCAGTGCTGCTGCCAAGTGTACTGTGTGTACCAGAAAAAATGTCTGTCGCCTCTTCACCTCCACCTGCACGATTTTGGCTTCCCGGATCTTACTTAGGTGCACCTCCCACTGGATAATGTGGTGTTTTTTTAGATGACCTCTCTGGCCTCTGGTACCATAGTTGGTACCAAGCTTACCCCGACTAACTACTTGTTTACAAATCGAACAAATGACTAGGTTTTCCGCCTTTTTGCTAATAATATAGAAGTTCCAAACTGGGGAGTTGAGATTTCTGGTGGTGGTGGTGGTGGAGGATGGGCGTGGCCGAATTCGAGTCTGTTGTGCACTTACAGTCACAGCACCACTACTTGAGGTAACGGAGGTTGAGCTGGATGGAGGTCCCTGCCGGCCCTTCTGAAGAGAAAATATGGCCGCTGTAGGTCGTGTTGGTGTAGTAGTTACCTGTGTTGGTGCTGGTACCAGTGCCACGCCGCCCACATCCTGTACAGCAGTATTTTGGGATAGGGTAAAAATGTCTGTCTGCTGCATGCCCACTGGGGCTGGAGTGACGACTGTGATGACTGGGTCGTCATCTTCAGACTCTTCATCAGCAGCCGAATACACCACTTCTACTGCTTCTTCATCACCCATAAGTGGAAGCCTTGCAGGAACCTTCCTTTTACCTAGCTTTGTCGGCTCATGGGGTTCCTCCCTCTCAGACTGAATTGGTGGCTGACAATCAAGATCTAGATCACCGGAGGAGGAGCTTCGCGCGCATACGAGATGGCCGCGTGAGCACAGGGCTCCCGAGACCCTCGCCGCCCTCCGCATATATCCTGATCGTCATCCTGACTATGAAGACGGGTTATTGAAGATGAAACTCAGCTGATATATTAGCTGCTTTCAAAAACTTATTTGGACTTCGGGAACCGCAGTTACGACACTCTGAACTTTTGAGGCCCACCCCATGGCGACGCCTGGGGCTTGAGTCGTCGAGACGCCCAGGCAGAAGTTGAACAACAACGGCCAGCGGGGAACTGCTCATTGCCTCGGAGTTAACTTTCGGTTTCGTTTCTGGGTCTTTGGCCATATCCCGCCTCTAGATCGATCTGGTTGCTCGAGGTCTGGCAGAACTCTGTTACTCCACTGTGTGCCAACGGTCGCGAAAGATGGTGTGGCGAGCTGCTGGCACCTGCTTTTGAGTACTCCGGCGGGACGATCGTGCAGGGCCATTCTCACCAGGTCTCACAGGCCCCTCGGGGGCACACTGCCCAACATGGCGGGCAGGCCCGACAACGAGAAGCGAAAAACCAAGACACCTCTTCGGGGGGGAATCGCTCAAACGAATGTCATGGATCGATACACCCATCCCAAGGGGTCCCCCGCTGGTATTACGAAGAGCCTAGATTAGGCAGGGGTAGACCTGGCTGCGTCGACCGATCTGACTCTACAGGATGTCATGGGCGCCATTGCTGGTATCAAGACTTCCATTGGCCAGCAATATGAGGCTCTCGCACTTAAGCTCGACACTGTGGCCATTGACGTCAACTTGATTAGAGCTGACTTATCAAAGACTAATGAGAAGGTCAAATCCTTAGATCTGAAGACCTCGAGCCTCACGACCGACGTTTCCGACTTACAGGCGGAGGTCGGCAATCTGCGATCCGCCAACGACCTCATGGCTCGTCGACTAGACGATTTTGAAAATAGGGCCAGACGCAATAATGTAGGTATTATTGGGGTCCCTGAAAAATCAGAAAATCCTGCTACAGATCTCCTTGTAGAAGACCTCATCCTAAATCACCTCGCCCCCAAAGGCCTAAGTAAATATTTTGCTGTAGAACGCGCGCACCGTGTGCCAGGTGGGAGGCCGAAGCCGGGTGCCCCTCCGAGGCCGATTATCGCCAGACTCTTCAACTTTAAGGACAGAGACGCTATCCTGCAGACGTCTCGGACAGGCGGCCCGTGAAGTTTGAAAACGCAACGGTGAGCTTCTACCCTGACTTTACCCAGTTTGTTCAGAGGCAGAGGATGGGGTTTCAGGGGGTGAATGGACGATTGAGAGACATGGATTTGAAATATTCAATGCTATTCCCAACCAGGCTACGTGTCGAATACGAGGACCGGACGTTTTTCTTTGATCGTCCTGAGAGTGTGAGTGACTGGCTGGATACATTACCTACGCGGCGCGATCGAACGGAACACTCGGGTGGAGCAGAGGGTGGCGTGCCAGAGCAAGAATGACAATGACAATGTGGTTCCTGTTTTCCGAACAATTATCATACTCTACAGCTGGTTTGACCTCTATCGTACTTTAAGGATTCATAGTGACATACCCGAGAGTGGCGGGGGGAGTGGGACTCTTTCCTCCTCTGGGTTTCTTTTTGTAGACTAGTTTAATGTTAGGGCGACAGGCACATTGCAAGTTGGGGTGGCTTTTGAGTCTAACGCTGGGGTGCAGGGTGGGGGGCATTGTAACGGGTGTATGTTTGGGGGAGGAGGGGGGAGTTTGGGTATCTTTTGTTTTTTCCCAAGGCAACGTATTGTTCTATTTTCGGATTTGGGTACTGTGTTCGCTATGGGGTGGTTTCTGCGTTCATTTCTGGATTGGGGGTAGTGGGTTGAAGCTACTGTGTTGGAATGTAAATGGGTTGGGGGACAGTATAAAGCGGGGAGTAGTGCTGCAACTGCTGAGACGCCTCTCCCCTGATGTTGTGTTGTTGCAGGAGACGCTCTTAATTGGAAACACTTGTCACACTATGAATCAGCAAGGATATTGTCTTGCTGCACACTCTGGGTTCACCACTGGCTCTAGGGGCGTGGGCATCTTAGTCAAAAACTCTCTCCCCTTGGAAATAGATGAAGTGATCCGTGATGAAAGGGGGCGATACGCCACTCTCACAGGGAGGTGGGAGGGGAGGACTATCTCGTTGATTTCTGTATGTGTCCCGCCCGGTCGACTTTTGCTGAGCTTGGGCGTGTGGTACTGGGGATTCCGGATGGTATCCTGTTGATTGGCGGAGATTTCGATTTGGTAGTCTCCGGTGATGTAGATCGCTACCCCCGAGGGACCTTCCTAGGTCACAGTCTTGGTTAAGTGGGTTTTTGGAGTCACTGGGTATGATAGACTGCTGGAGATTGATGCATCCGGGACAGGTCAATACACCTTTCATTCAGGTGCCCACGGTAGTCTCTCTAGACATGACTATCTTTTGATGCCGGCGGCACAGGCCTCCTCTGTCAGGGAAATCAGGCATTTGGAACTATGGCTTCAGATCGGCACTAGTATGGGTGTCGAGGGACGAGTTGCCCCGATCAATCCTTGGTACCTTCGCAACCCCAAAATTGTGCCGAATTGATTAAGTCCCTGGATCAGTACTTTGCTGAGAATGAGGGGTCCGTGTCCTCTTCTGTGTCACTGTGGGAGGCGTTCAAGACAGTTATCCGAGGTCAGGCACTATTGTTAATCGCTGATGCCAAGAAAAAGAGAAACGAGGAGGTGGTCCGTTTAGAGACCGAAATAACTGAGCTAGAAAGTAATCTGGAACTAGGTGTAACTGGCAGCAAACTCCATACCCTTAGTCTCAAACAACAGGATTATAAGGCCCTGGTGACGGATGCCGCCAAAGTCATGAGTAGAGAGCAGCAGGGCAGACTGTATGATGTGGGTGACAAGGCAGGGAAATTGATTGCCTGGCTGGATAAAAAGGAGAGAGCGAGTCGTGTGGTTCCTGTGATTGAGAAACCGGATGGAGTGTGTGTGACTGACCCGACTGAGATTGTCGAGTGTTTCGCGGATCATTTCCTAGAGGTGTATACCTCAGTCTCCGATAGACCTGAGGAGGACTCCCATTTGTTGCTGCATGACATTGCGTTACCCCGTCTATCGGATTCAGACAGAGACCTAATGGACGCTGCATTCTCAGCTGACGAGATAGCCATCGCTATACGCTCGGTGCGTTCGGGCAAATCTATGGGCCCTAACGGTCTTCCCATCAAACTTTACAAGTTACGTCTTGACAAAATGGCGCCCTTTCTCCGAGATATGTTTCTAGAGTCGCGAGACGTCGGCTCCCTTCCTCGGGATCAGCGTCTTGCTACCATCGTGGTGATTCACAAGGAGGGGAAACCGCGGGATCGCTGCGCGTCCTACAGGCCTATTTCACTCTTAAACGCCGAACCAAAGATTCTTGCTAAGTTGCTGGCAAACCGCTTGATAAAAGTGATTCGCGATCTGATCCATCTGGATCAGTCCGGTTTCATCCCATACCGCAATACAGCACTTAACCTGAGGCGCTTACACGGTGTTCTCGGGAAGGCAGCGTCGTTACGTGAGCCGGCCATTTTGGCTTCCTTGGACGCTACGATGGCGTTTGATACGGTGGAGTGGCCGTACCTCTGGGCTGCTCTTGCGAAATTCATTTTTGGTCCGGGTTATGTTGGTTGGGTAAAACATTTGTATGAGGAGCCATTGGCGCAGGTGGTAGTGAATGGTTGTGTGTCTAAGCCTTTTGTTCTTGGTAGGGGTACGCGGCAGGGCTGTCCGTTGTCCCCACTTCTTTTCACCCTCGCCTTGGAGCCTCTGGCTGCCTGGCTGCATTGGGAGCCGTTGATGTAGGGTATTCGGTGGACCCCGGAATTCGAGGATCGCATATCGCTTTATGCAGACGACATTTTGATGTACCTCACGCCCCCTCGTAAGTCGTTGAATGTATTGTTTGATGTGCTTACCTCATTTGGAAGGAACTCTGGCCTGGTGATTAATTGGACCAAGTCCTGTGTGTATGTGCTACCAGGTGATGCCCCCCCTTTACCACGCGGATGTCCTATCCAGGTGTCGCAGACGGGATTTAAGTACTTGGGAATTTTCATAACATTAGATCCCATGGCTCGTTACGATCTTAACCTGCTCCCTCCTCTACAGAGGTTAAAATCCGACATTGCTGGGTGGCTCAGGTTACCACTTTCTCCTCTAGGGCGCGCAGCTCTTTTTAAAATGATGTCTTTACCGCATTTTCTATACGCGCTCCAGAATACCTTTGACGTAGTCCCGGCGAGCTATTTTCGGGAGGTGGAAAGCCTGCAGAGACGATTGATCTGGAACGGTCACTCGCGTATCGCCCTCGTCAAACTCACACTTCCCTGGTATGACGGAGGTATTGCCCTTCCGGATATCAGGCGATATTACTGGGCCTCTCAGTTGGGAGCAATTAACCATGGAATGTATGGACCTGCCTCTAATCCTGCATTCGAGATGGATAAGTACTTGTTACCGGGAGGGGACTCGTACAGGGCCCTTCATTCCAAGGCAGTGGGAGGGGGGCTCTCGGGACCTACCAGGATAGCGGTACGAGTGTGGCATGATGCGAATGCGGCAACAGGATGGAGGGATCGACTGACCCGTGCAACTCAGCTTTACGCGTCGGAAAGATTGGGTTGTGTGTGGAACACGAAAGGATTTGAAAAGTGGGACATGATTGGTATCAGTAGGGTGAATGATCTGTGGGTCAAGGGTAAAATTAAGACCTTCGATGGACTGAAGGTGGAGTATGAGCTGAGTGATAGGGAATTCTTCCGTTATGCGCAGATTACCCATGCATTGCGCTCGATATTTCCTGAGGGTACCGACATCCCCGAATCCTCCCCATTGGAAGACCGGGTGCTTGACGGATACGTTCCCGACAGCACTATCTCATTGATATACAAAAAACTAATTAACAACCGAACGGATCTGTTGGTGCGGCTCAGGGAGGTTTGGACCAGCAACGGTTTGGAGCTGGATGATGAGGACTGGCAGTCAGCCCTGTCCTCGCCCAAAGAGGTCGTGATTCCGGCCCGTCTCCGGTTCGTTCATCTTAAAATCTTACATCGGATATACGTCACTGGCCCGCGCCTGATGCATATGGGTTATTCAGAGGATGGGTTATGTAAGCGTGGTTGTGGACTGATTGGAACCTTCCTCCACATAATCTGGGAGTGTCCGGAAGTGGTGGTGTTCTGGAATCGTGTACATGCGGTTATGGAAAGAGTCACGGGGGTGGCCTTATTGCCTTAAGCTAGGCGTTGCCTGTTGAATGTCTGGGAATCGAATGACTATAATGTGGCGCAGACGCAGTGGGCGACCCTTGAAAATATGATTGCCAAGAGAGACATCACCCAGTTGTGGGGCGCCCAGCGGCCGCCCACGGTTCTGACTTGGAAGGAGAACATGGACTGGTGTATGTTGAGGGAGAAGACGGTGAATGTGGCACGGGGTAGACCCAGGAAATGGAATAAAATTTGGAGCCAGTGGAACTCCTACCGTGGAAATATATGCACGCCTCCTTTGGTGGAGACCTCGGAGGGTTCCCTTTCCCCCTGATCCGACATTCCTACCATGTGTACTTATGTTTACTGATTTTGTTTCCCCACTTGCCCCCCCCTTTTTTATTGCATCGATGAGCTCTGTATTACACTGTCTTGCAGTTGCACTCTTCCTTGAATATATGAACGCATGTATTGTCTTATTGCCTTGTGTATTGTTTCTTTTTCTTTAATAAAATAAAAATTATACCAAAAAAAAAGATCTAGATCATCAGAAGGAAGGGGGCTTGAAGAAGAACTTGTACAAGCCCTCCTTTTCCTTGCTGAGGATCTGGAAGACAATGGATCATCAGGACTCAGAGTGGCTTGCTCGGCTGATACCACCGCATGAATCTCGATTTCCTCATGTGTCGCTACTTCTGGAGGAACAAGCATTGTGGGCAGTTGTGCCTCTCCATGCGCCTCTCCATGTGCCTCTACTTGCGCCTCTACTTGCGCCTCTCCTTGTGCCTCTCCTTGTTGCACCTGTGGTTGTTGTTGTGTCTGTGGTTGAACACTCGTCAGATGAGTTACAGCCTGCATTGATTGGATGCTACTTTGCGATGAGTCAACGCCAACATCACTGGTCGATGGTGAAAGAGCAATTAAAGTGGCTGCCTCTGCGGCACTCATGGGCTTGAGCCTAACTTGGCGTGGTGTCACTGAGACCAATGAAGCGAAGGTGCTGCTTCCAGCTTGGTCCCCGGCGGACACCGCTGCTGCAGGCGTAGTTTTTTTTCTCCCAAAAAAAGTGTCTGTCGGCACACCAGTATCCTTGGTAAGTGGTGCCACTTGCTTTTTCTGCTCCTTCTTACTGGCAGTGGCACTGGCAACTTTCTTGGTAGAGGAGCTACGGCCACCTTTCTTTGGGCCCATCTTCTTCAGATGTCAGAACAGCAGGACGCAGTTGCACGAGTTGCAGAGTTGTCTGTGGCCACACGTGATGTTGTGCACACACCGCAGCAGGACTTCTTCCTGGCACTACAACAAATGATGATGATGAGGATGATTCCTGGTTCTTCTCAGTCTTTGTGCACCTAAAAGCAAAGGAAGCCAGAGGAACATCAGTTAAATAAAAGTTGCATATGTCGTGCTTCAATTAATATTTGCAACTAGGCATTTATTATTATTAATACAACACAACCAAAAACGGAAAGACCCAAAATAAAAATTGCAATTCTAATCCAAAATGGCTGTTTAAATTAATAGAAGAGAGACCACACAGAGAGAGTTGTTTCATGCACCACTGAGTACCCCTGGGCATAATGGATGAAAGCAGGGCATACTGGGTGCAGGCCTATGGCACAAAGCACACTGCCTGGTTTCAAAATGGCCTCTAGACCCCCACCCACATGGCCAGGCCCTGGACCAGGCCCCATCAACACCCAAGAAATCGAAATACACACAAAAATCACCCCAATCCAATGCCATCCATGCCCTAAATGATGTTTAAATTCAAGAGACCCCACAGAAAGTCTTGGCCCATGCACCACTGACTACCCCTGGGCTTACTGGCT
This sequence comes from Lissotriton vulgaris, assembly GCF_964263255.1. Classification (NCBI taxonomy): domain Eukaryota; kingdom Metazoa; phylum Chordata; class Amphibia; order Caudata; family Salamandridae; genus Lissotriton; species Lissotriton vulgaris. Next base: position 97,430,790 of record NC_141696.1, read on the forward strand.
AGTGTGGCTTTAACAGGCACACCAATATTTTAAAAAACTTCCACATATAACGTTGAGCTACTCAATAACATGCCATTAATGATATTTAAGTTCAACAAAACTCACAGAAACAGTTTATCATGCACCCCTGACTAACCCTGGGCCTACTGGATACTGTGGGTACCCACAATATATATTTTTTTAAGTTGTGAAAAAGTTTATAAATTGTAGTTGCAGCAACTGCAATGCCCCAAACAATCAACACCAACTTACTTGTAAAATCTCAAATACAAAAGTGATCCCCAAAAAAAGTCCTCAAATACAAATATCCAGCAGCAGCCAAAAAGAGTAATCCTTTCAGCTCCAGATTCAAATGAAAAGTGACCAGGACATGGACAAAGCACTGGGAGGAGCCTGCTGGACAGGAACAGGAAGTTGGAGACTGTGGGGCACTTCCGACCCTCCCACGCCCCCCCCCAAAAATGGACTCCTTGCACAAAAAAATGCAGCCAAATGTCAATCTGAGGAGATATTCTGATCCAAATCATCATTTTCAGGAGGTTTATGCTGCCAGCGATAGATTTCTTGTGCAGAATTGTAATTTGTGCAATTTCGGGAAAGCGAGCTGTTCAAATCTCCCGCCGGATGTCAACTGCGCAGCGCATCTACGTCTTCGCAATTGTTTTCTCTCGCAGTACGTGATCGCGGGCCCTTATGACATATTCGCGTTCAACAAGTCTCGCAGTGCAAGATGGCGGGACGCTATGACGTAGTCGCGGTCAAAAAGTCATGCGCGATCACGCAGCAAGATCGAAAATGGCGCAGCGCACACAAACCGGGAGGAAAACAACTCGGCGAACTCAGAATCACGGTAAGTCAAAGCCGAGCGTGCGAGATTGTATTTTTGAAGTGGGACCAAGCAAAAAAAAAACGCCAACTAGCGACTTGCAAATTCTTTGACAATTTTGCGCGATTCGCGAACCCTGAAATTGTCAAAAATTTGCAAATTTCTGTAGCGGAACTCATTTTCAGCCCATGCTTAATCTGTTGTTCGATTGCCCCCATTGCACCCATCAAGTAATTAAATAGTGATTGTTGTGAGACCCCCCCCCCCCGGGCCGGTCCTCTGTGTTGTGATATTTTTTCTCTTCCCCATACTATTTGAGATTTTAATCACATTACGCTGCCAGACTAAACAAAGAGAGGAAAACTCAATAATAATACTAAGGTTAACACAGTTAATGAAATAGTCAAATAGTCAAAGCTTGAACAATCCTTCACAATCCATACAAATAATTAGTTGGTTAGTGCATGTCCGTGCTCACCGCGATTCGTTGTCCTGTAGGCCGGGAAGAGTAGCTCTAAGTGAAAAATTAAATGGCGTGGCCCAGCCCAGCCTCTTCTTGGCTATGACAGACTAAGAGGGGCCCGTCTTGGCCCGGTCTTCAACCGGGCCGCGCCCACATTCGCCCCGCACTGTGGGACCTTCTAGCTGGCTTTATGGCACCCACCCTCCTCCAGGGACCGAGTATCAAGTCCAGATGCGGCCGTTCGTTGGGGTCCGGGCTAAAGTGCAAGATGCATGCGTAGTCTGGTTCGCAGAGGACTCCCATCATCTATCCTGCCTTGTGTGCAACAAGGTTTAGAAAGAGTTGGCATATAAATATTGAAAAGAGAAGGTTTATTTAGACTGGTCAAGTTAAAGTTTAAAACTGCAAGAGCAATCCTACAGTGGTAAGCAGTGAGTCATGTTTGTCTTGTCACACTGATGGGTGACAGCAGAGTGCTGTAATTCATAAGCGACATTTAACTTTACATGCTATAGGTATACAGTGGCCTTATAGTAAATTTTAATTAAATATGGCGATCATGGGGGGCACTAGTGGGCAATATGGCCGCACTTGCATGAGGCTCTTGCTGCTCGGGGCACAAGCCTTCCACTATCCTTCCCATAGATTGCCCCTCATTGCTGGAAATGCCACTTTCTGGACACCAGAACTTGCCTGCTTCCCGCTGCTGTAATAGTGGCCGGTAAAATGGCCTGCATGCCTCAAAAACTCACCTGTGCAGCCTCCGTGCCAGCTTACCATAGATTGATAACACCACTGGGTTTAGGCTCCCAACAGTAAGGCCAAGCCTTGGATCAATAAAGAACTATACACGCGCCAATACTGTTACCTTATTCAGTGTTTAACGAAGTCTAAAGTTTTGAAATCTCAAACATTTATGTTATAAAATGTTGTCTATGGCTTGTATAGTGTAAAATATTCAAAAGAAATTTCAAAAAGAAAATTTAAGGCCATAGGGTGAATGCTGGCAGTTGAGTGTGTGAATGGGAATGTAGTATGAAGAGAATGTGAAAATGGCAGAATGTCGAGTGAATGAGGAAGATTTTATGAAAGAAAGAAATTGTGAGAATAAGCTATGTAGAAAGGTGTAATGTGTAATTATTGGAAAAAAAATGTTATATGAAAAAAGTAAATAAAAGTAAATAAAATAAAAGATTGATTTCAGACTGAAAAAGGAGTCTATGGCACATATTGTTGGATTTTCTATATGGTTGCCCTAAAGGAAGTGAGTTTGAATAAGGTAACAGTACTGGCACGTGTATAGTTCTTTATAGCTTAACTAAGATGGCGACCGCCATCACTGCTCAGCCCCACTGATAACCACCTGGGTCAGGAGACCCCTGCTCTGTCACTGTTTGCTCGCCTGCTACCTCAGAGGTCTTTGCAGATCAGCCATATCCTCTGAGCCCCCGCGCTTGAGCTGTTCCCTGAGGAGTCGGCGCAGAGTGCCCTACAACGGCGGGCCCTCATCCATCAGTTGTGGCTCTGCAGGCCCACTGTCAGCCCAGATGGTGTGCTCAGCGGCCCGTCGCATCCACCCTGCGGCCTGAAGCCCTACATCTTGCCTGACCAATGAGTGCGCTGCCCGTGGAGGCCTTGCCCTGCTCCATCTGGCGATCACCTTCCAGCCGCCACTGCCGAGTTACTAGCCGAATTCCCTGCTAAAGCTTCCGCCCTACTGAGAGCCCGGTGCAGCCAACGTTCTGCCTGCAACTGCTGCCAGCACCTGCCCTTCTGCCTCGCACCCTCCTGGCCTTCTCACGCTCACCGTGCTGAGCACCCACCAAGCCTCAACCACTCCAGTCATCTGGGGGAATCACTAACCTGCTAATCACTAAGTCGGCACCACCGCCTGGTCCCCCTGCCACATCAGATGGAGGAGAGCACACCATCAACCGCTGCCGAGGCACCTCTACGCCACGATGTGCCTCGGCCCACTGGCGGGGCCTGCTACCTCAGCCCTTCATTATCTACGGGCCCTGGGGCCAACTGACACCCATCTGCTCTCCTCACTGTGGCCACCTAGCCCTCCTACTGTGCTGGCTCTCTGGGCACCAGCCCCAGCCCCAGGACCGCCTGCCTGCTGGAACACCTAGGCAGCCTGCGCAGGACATACTACAACCACCCGGAGTCCCTCCTTTGCTCCGCAAGACTCAGGCCCTTGTCCTAATATCTTACCGGCAGGCGGCCAGCTGACCCTGCCACGCTCCTTCGCTCTGTCTCCTGAACGTGGTACGCTGCGGTGACTAGACCAACACGAGCTGTCCCCACCACTGGCCAACAGAAAAAGACCCATCAATACTCGCTGCAGCTGCCAGCTGGGCTGCGGCCTTTCCTGGCCTCTATAGGCCCACAGCACGCTGCCACACTGATTCTGTGGCGGGACCTGCGACGTCCGAACGTGACTGGAGAGGTGCCCCAGGGGCCCGGAGACCAAATCACATGACATCGCCCCCTCAATTTTATGGATTGTGCCTGCCTTTGAATGGTGACATTTTTTGTAAGAAATGTCTTTGGTTATACATGGTTTGGAAGCATCCTTTTGTTGATAAAATAAGGGCGAAGACTCTTAAAGGTTCATAAAAATTCAAAAAAATATATGTTAGTTTGTGAATAATACAAATACAGTGCGTGTATGTATATAATCTTGTTTGTGTGTGTATATTGTATATATATGTATATATGTATTAGTGGTGTGTGTATATATATATATATATATATATATATATATATATATATGTATATATATATATATATATATATATAGATAGATATATGTGTGTGTGTTTGAAAATCAGTTTTAAAAAAAAACTACATATAATCTTTTTTTGAAGAAGATGTAGCAGCGGATGATTGATACTGCTTGTGGCCTTGCCGTCAGTACCCCATCGTCAAGGACGCTGTGTCCCCACACAGTATTTGAGAACAAAGATGCAGAGATTGCATTGGGTCTGGTAATAGCTGGTAAGGCCCCAGGCATGGATTGTATCCCGGCGGATTTATTTAAGTATGATCCAGTGAACTGGGTACCGTATATTACCCTACTAGCGAACGCAATCGCTAATGGGGCCCCGATTCCAGATTCTTGGCGGGGGCCGAAATATTACCTATATTCAAAAGGGGGGACCGTTCGGCCCCGGGGAACTACCGCCCCATTAGTCTAATAGATGCAATCCAGAAAATTATAGCTAGGATGGTGTTGGCCAAAATTCAGGTCTGGGTGGATGCTGAGAATATTTTATCCCCTATGCAGGCGGGTTTTAGATCCTGCGCCAGTACGATCGACCAGGTGTTTAGATTTATTCTTATTTACTGGAAGGTGGTGTCCCTGGGTGGTGGAACAATTTATGCTGCATTTGTAGACTTAAAGTCGGCATTCGATCTTGTCCCCAGAACCAAGCTATGGGAGGCTTTGGGATCCATGGGTATGCCTAGTGATCTTTTGGATCTGGTAATAAGACTGCACTAGGCTAACTTCGCGCAGGTTAGATGGGGCAGGCAGGGGCAGGTTACACAGAGATTTTCAGTCACTCGTGGAGTCCGCCAGGGGTGTGTACTTGCACCAACCCTGTTTTTATTATTTATCAACAGAGTAGTGCAGTATTTTGCTGACACACCAACAGATGCCCCTGCATTAGGTGGCACAAAGTTCCCACTCCTCATATTTGCAGATGACACCCTCATCCTTTCCAAAACTCAAAAGGGGCTTCAAATTGCACTAAATAAATTTGAGGAGTTTTGTAAACATAATGATCTTCAGGTCAACATAAGCAAGAGCAAATTTATGGTGCTTAAGAAAAATAGGCCGCTGGTGGGTCACGTTACCTTGAATGGCATTGGGTTAGAGCAGGTGGAAGTGATGACCTATCTGGGGGTTGTTTTAGAAAATAGGCTTAGATGGTCTCCGCAGATTGATGCACTCTTCCTGAAATTCGCTCAACTGACTCGGTGTCTTATCAAGGAACAGAGAGTCTCACTAATAAAAAGGATTGGTCCTGCACTTAAAATATATAATTCTAAAATAAATTCTGCAATTTTGTATGGTGCGGACCTTTGGGGCTTCTCGGATTTGTCTCCGCTGGTTAGAGTACAAAATAAATTTCTTCGCAATCTTGTAGGGCTGCCCCAATCTACCCCTATGAAACCCAAGTTACTGGACCTGGGCTGTCAATCCATTGAAGAAGTTGCTCGGTTTAGGACTGTTGCCTTGCGGAGAAGGATATGGTCAACTCCGGCACTCGCACCCTTTGCAAAGGAAATCCAAGACCTTAGATCTATAGTTGGTTCAGGTAATCTCCCCTGGTTTAAGAATGTAAAATCTATATTGGAGAACATGGGCCTTAGCCAGCTGTGGTTGGCCCCTGGAAATAATGCATTTCCTCCAAAAAAAGGTATTTAAAGAACTGTATTAGGCGTCCCAAAGAAATCAGACTATTGTCCAGTTTGACCCTCTCTCTTTGGTAGGTTTCTGGATCACAAGCTCGACCCTTCTTTAGAAGATTACTGGGATGTTATCACCAAGAGCAGTGATAGGAAGCTTTACCACCAGTTTAGAGCCGGGTCGTTACCACTGAGATCCTTTACAAACAAATGGCGGGGTCTGTCTAAGGACACTTGTCCTTGGTGTAGAGTTCAGAAAGAGTCAATTGGCCATGTTTTCTTTGTCTGCCCAGCCTACCTAGCACCCCGAAGAAAGTGGTTAAAACCAATCTGTAATAACCTGAGAACGCGGGTGGGACAGGAAGCCCTATGGCTGCTGAAGACGAACACATCTGCCCCAGTGGCCATAGCTGTAGCAACATTTTTGGGTTGGACATGGATCATTAGAACAAGGCACCCGTCTGACACCTGTTAGTCGTTTAACTGACCGTTTTAATTGTAATGTATCTTTGGAACGTCTTTAAGCGTTGATTTAATCCTGTTTTATGTATCTTAACTTATTACCTTGTATGTTTGGTTTAATTTATTACTTGGTATGAAATGTGTTCAGAAATCAATGGCTAACTAAAATTTTAACGTGTTTTTTAAGTAGGGTATATGCTGTAATCAGTTAGAACACAGTGTTTTAGGATTGTCTTCTATGATGAAATATATCGAAATAAAGACGTATGAACTGAACTGAACTGAACTGAAGAAGATGGTGAAATAAATAGAACAAAAACTTTACTATCTTGAAAATTCTTTCTGGGTTGCCATTGTTTAAAGAGGCTTAAAAAATACAGATTTGTTTCATAAGGGAGTAAACACAAATAGGAAGAGATAATTAGTTATATCTCTTTCCTTTAATTGTTTGGAATATTAGTCCCTAGGCATTGTTTTCATTGTTCTCTGTACTATCACCCAGATGCCATAGGGTTACTTGGGTCCCCCCTGCATTATAAGGTGCCTTTGAACCCCTGTCCTCCCGCTCCAAACTCCTCCTCACTCTACTGCGGACCAGCTCCAGCCAGTTTCTGCTGCATTAGGAGTCTGATGCGACAGCCCAGCCCATGCTGTCCCTACATTACGGCCTTCTTGAATATTGTCCTGCCGTCTCAGCACTGCACCGGCCGTACTACCTTGGTTAACACCACCCTCTGCTCCACCTAGTCTGTGTTGCTGGCGCCCCGTCGTAGAATTTGTATGGTCCTCACCTGCCTTGGCCAGCAACCATAATCTGCACCGATTACACAGTGATACGTCATTGCGGGCCCCCTTTTATGAAGTGCCAGCATGACGCCACCAACTCCGCCATATACCTCACTACCCCAACAGCGCCCTCTCACCAACTTTTCTTTGTGACTGAACTCTCTCCTACTTTGCGCCACCTCTGCCACTACTCGTGGCCACCAGGCGAGCAACCACCATGGGCAAGACCAATGGAAGGCAACATAAACTTACCTTTGAGGGCTGCAAGTCCATGAGAACACAGGCCGAAATGGATGAAGACCCTACAGGCGCCCATGCGTCTGGCACGACCACCTCCACGGAAGTCCTGAAGGAGATCCTCCTTGAGATGCAATCTAGTTTGACCTCCATTGAGACCAAAATGAATGCCATGAGTACACAAATGGACGATTCAGAAAAGGGGGTGGTGATGAACAGAGTGTCTGAATTAAGCAGACCACTCTTACCCAGTCCAAAGATCAGGGCTTGATCCATCACCGTTATTTATCTCACTGCACCATCCCAGTTCAGAACCTGGCTATATGCAGTACATATGAGTACACAAATGGACAACCTAAGAAAGGATCAAGGAAACAGAGCGCTGCATCTCGGATATCGAGGATACCTCTACCACTATGACCGAAAAAACGCTTAACATGAAAAAAGTCCTCAAGGTAATAGCCGCAAAAAACGAGGATTTAGAATCTCGTTCAAGAAGAAACAACCTGCGGATCCTAGGAGTGCCCAAGTCAACAGACACTGGTAGAATGGAGGACAATGTGGAACGAATGCTCACCACACTCTTTGAAAAAGAGGCTTTCTCTCCGGTACTTGTTGTTGAGAGAGCACACCGATCACGAGCCTCCCGCCCCGTGCCAGGAGATACTCCTCGGCCTATTATTGCAAGACTACTTAATTATAGGGACTGGGAGAAAAAGCCACTGCTCTTCAAAGGCATAGAACTCTCATTGTACCCTGACTTCACCTTGGTGGTTCATGAGGCCCGTAGGAAATTTCTCCCAGCAAAGAAGAAGCTCCAACAAGTGCAAATTACACATGCCATGTTGTTTCAGGCGTGCCTCAAAATCACGCACCAAGGGAAGCAACATTTCTTTACCAACCATCAACATGTATATGACTTTTTTTAAACATTTCCTTTCTCTCAGTTGGTTCGTCCACATTGTTTAGCTTACTATTGAACTGGGGACAAGGACGTACCCCTACAATTGCTCTCTCCTAGTTTAGCACTTTTTAAAATATTTACCTCAGCGACAAGCAGAGCGTGCCTCCCCCTCTCACCAACCTGCCGGAACTGATGACCTATCAGATGTAGAATGACAGCCATTCTAATTCTAGCCTTTTTAGATCAACCATCCACTTGGTGCACTGGATTACGGCATGCTGCCTCAGGCCACTATCTGATACGAGGTGCCTTCCATAGCAGACTGCGGCACAGCCCTTGCGGTGCCTTTCATGATGGCACCATTGTCACTTTCAAGTTCCCGCCCACCAACAGTGATCATTAGGCACAATGAGACTCTCTACTATTCCCCGAGCGCCCTTGCACCTGTGAGGTGTCCCTGGTTTGCCCTCCAGCCTCTACTCATCAGGGAACCCTACACTGTTTTCGTTCATTGCTATAAAGATCTAATCTTTCTTCTCCCCTGTTGAGAGCCTGATACTTGGGGCATTTGGAAAGTGTGGGAGGGTTGAACATCACAGCAGGAATGGATGGCTGATGTGGAAGGAGGGAGGGGGATGTTTTGTTTATTGCTACTCGATGACACCCTGACACACACCCCCTGCATATGCGACTGACCCACCTGACAAGTACTCAACATCCTTGGTAAAACCTCTGACACGCCACCATGATGAACTGCCCAAACCCTCCAAATACAACTTTCTAATATGGAATGTGAGGGGTCTGGGGGACCCCCATAGCTGCAGACACATCCTGGCATACATAGAAAGACACAATGTGCATTGCGCCATGCTCCAGGAGACACATATTGGCCCATCCAATCCAACCTAGTTCGCAGCCCACTGGGCCACCTATGTTGCTTCACCTCATACTCCACCTATGCACGCGGAACACCCATCCTCATCAAAAGCACTCTCCCTTACACATCCGTTGGTTCTTATGCTGACCTGTTTGGCCGGTACAGTATCTTGTGGGGTAGGCTAGCCTCCCAGTCCATCACATTCGCCACTTGCTATGGCCTGAACATGGACGACCCTGAGTTCTTTCGTGTTCTCTGGGGCAGGATCCTTGACACTGGCTCGGCACATGTAATATGGGGCAGAGATTTTAACATCACCCTTGACCCGCTGCAGGACCGCTCGCATCCACAGCCCCACCATTACTCTCATGGTCAGCGCCTCCTCACTCAGATAACTGCAGACTCTGGCCTCGTCGATGCCTGGCGTAATATGCACCCTCACGATAGAGAAGGAACTTGCTTCTCAACCACCCAATACTCCTGGTTGCACATTGACTGCTGGCTCATATCCAGAGGTCTAACGCCTTGGCTGCCTCATGTCTCCCACCTCCCACGCACTTACTCAGACCATTCGCCAGTGCTTCTCACATTAGCCCCCCTCACGAAGAATCATCATACCTGTCCTGGCAGATGCCCACACATGCATTATTAGACCCAGTGTTCAAATCTGAATTTGAGCAAGAGATCATTGACTTTTTCTCTCATAATGAACACTCTATAACACATACTCAACAGTTTAGGAGGCTTTCAAAGTCACCATTAATGAGATCTGCATCGCTAAGGGGGTAGGATCCTGAGGGACATACGCACCACACTCCGCAGGCTGGAGGCCGACCTCAAACACGCCGAAGCACAGATGCAGGTTACACCCACCCCAGAGCTACAAGTGCGTCTGAGAGACCTGCTCATAGAATACCAAGAGACAGCAGACAGGGAGTGTAAATGTTGGGGGAAATACCACCAAGTCTGTTGCTATGGGGAAGTGGAAAGGCCTAGTAAAGTGCTCACAACCCTAATCCGGCCAACCAGGTTCTCCAATACCTTTCTTGAAATTACTGACGAAAACAACCAATTGCATAGACACACTCCAGACATAGCTGCCACCTTCAAGTGGTTTTATAACCCTTTGTACACATTGCACAGAACACAGCCTGTTGACTTCCACCCCTTTTTCAAAAACACAGCGATTGGCTGGTTTGGGGACTCCAAAAGGGAGTTTCTCCTCACCGAATTCGAAGACGAGGATAAATATTGCTGCCATTAGGCAGCTGCAATCCGGCCGGGCTCCCTGTCCTGATGGCCTCATGGCTAAATTTTACCAGACTTTCCGCTCCGCCCTACTTCCCATCCTCCAGCGGGTTTATGAGGAAGCTAGGGAGACAGCCATTCTTCCCCAGACTTTGCGGGAGGCATTTATAGTATCTCTGCTAAAACCGGGAAAACCGGCTGCGCAATGCGACTCATACAGACCGCTTTCCCTGATTAATGTTGATGCTAACATTTTTGCAAAATTAATTGCAAACTGCATCAGCCCTCTTATGACTGCACTAGTGCTCCCCGACCAATCAGGGTTCGTGCCAGGTAGGGGAACCTCCCACAACCTCCGCACTGTCTTCGCTGTCCTTCACGACATTGTGTCAGAATCGAATGCTGTGGCGGCTTTCCTTGATGCCACCAAAGCTTTTGATTCCCTAGAATGGGACTATTTGACATTTGTGCTTAGGCGCATGAGCTTCCCTGCTCCATTCCTTGTGTGGATTCACCTCTTATACACTGGTCTGTGGGCCAGCACATTTATCAATGGCGTCAGGTCTTCCCCCTTTCCAATCGCCAGGGGCACTAGACAGGGGTGCCCTCTGTCACCCCTCCTCTTCAACCTGGCAATTGAGCCCCTCGCAGCTGAAATCCATCAACATTACCGTGATCATGCCTTCATATACCCCAAGAAACAAATTCTAATCTCCCTATATGCTGACGACCTCACCCTCTACCTCCGTAATCCAAATGGCGGCCTCAACCCTATCCTCCAGTTGCTCATCCTAAGCATGGGCGAATTTTGCGAATCTGGCGTTCGCGAATTTTGCGAATTTGCGAACTCGCAATCCGCAAAATCCACGAATTCTCGCGACATTGCGGATTTTTTTTTTTTGTGTTCGCAAGGATTTCTGCCAGTTCGCAAGGATTTCTGCCAGTTTGCGAGGGTTTTGTACCAGTTCGCAATTGCGAACTTACATGTCGGCTCGCAACGGTCGCGATTATGTTGTTTCTACGTCTGGTTCATCATCACAGGTTCCCAGCACCCTCTGTTTCACCCCTGCCACCCTCTGTCTCACCCATGCCACCCTCTGGTACATCAATGCCACCCTCTGGTTCATCATCACTGTTGATTATGGGGGGAAAAAGCAAGCACACCTGCCCTGCTTCAACTGACATGAATTAAGTTGGGGTTGATTTATTAATGTGTCACTGTTTTAAAATTACAGTCTGGCACCTGCTTCCTTATCTGTAATTTGCTTTCTGTTGCAGTGCAATTTATTTTTCCAGGACCTTTGTGGCCTACTTGTAGCTATTCTATGAGCCTGCTGTGAGGGTCAGAGCAGGGTCATACAATTGTTGCAACTAGCAACTGAACTCTGGAGGGGCCCTTGTCAGGAAGCACTACAGGGAATGGTTACTAATGATGAGTTTGAACTTTTGAACCTGCTGAATGCTTTCACTTTTGCAAAACTCGTTTTTCTGCAGAACAGCATTACAGCAACTGTAATGCCCCAAACAAGCTTACTTGAGAAAGTTGATTTCTAATCCAAAAGTGATCCAAAGAAAGTCAAAAGGCCTCACCTAGTCTGTGTTGCTGGCGCCCCGTCGTAGAATTTGTATGGTCCTCACCTGCCTTGGCCAGCAACCATAATCTGCACCGATTACACAGTGATACGTCATTGCGGGCCCCCTTTTATGAAGTGCCAGCATGACGCCACCAACTCCGCCATATACCTCACTACCCCAACAGCGCCCTCTCACCAACTTTTCTTTGTGACTGAACTCTCTCCTACTTTGCGCCACCTCTGCCACTACTCGTGGCCACAAGGCGAGCAACCACCATGGGCAAGACCAATGGAAGGCAACATAAACTTACCTTTGAGGGCTGCAAGTCCATGAGAACACAGGCCGAAATGGATGAAGACCCTACAGGCGCCCATGCGTCTGGCACGACCACCTCCACGGAAGTCCTGAAGGAGATCCTCCTTGAGATGCAATCTAGTTTGACCCCCATTGAGACCAAAATGAATGCCATGAGTACACAAATGGACGATTCAGAAAAGGGGGTGGTGATGAACAGAGTGTCTGAATTAAGCAGACCACTCTTACCCAGTCCAAAGATCAGGGCTTGATCCATCACCGTTATTTATCTCACTGCACCATCCCAGTTCAGAACCTGGCTATATGCAGTACATATGAGTACACAAATGGACAACCTAAGAAAGGATCAAGGAAACAGAGCGCTGCATCTCGGATATCGAGGATACCTCTACCACTATGACCGAAAAAAGGCTTAACATGAAAAAAGTCCTCAAGGTAATAGCCGCAAAAAACGAGGATTTAGAATCTCGTTCAAGAAGAAACAACCTGCGGATCCTAGGAGTGCCCAAGTCAACAGACACTGGTAGAATGGAGGACAATGTGGAACGAATGCTCACCACACTCTTTGAAAAAGAGGCTTTCTCTCCGGTACTTGTTGTTGAGAGAGCACACCGATCACGAGCCTCCCGCCCCGTGCTAGGAGACACTCCTCGGCCTATTATTGCAAGACTACTTAATTATAGGAACTGGGAGAAAAAGCCACTGCTCTTCAAAGGCATAGAACTCTCATTGTACCCTGACTTCACCTTGGTGGTTCATGAGGCCCGTAGGAAATTTCTCCCAGCAAAGAAGAAGCTCCAACAAGTGCAAATTACACATGCCATGTTGTTTCAGGCATGCCTCAAAATCACGCACCAAGGGAAGCAACATTTCTTTACCAACCATCAACATGTATATGACTTTTTTAAAACATTTCCTTTCTCTCAGTTGGTTCGTCCACATTGTTTAGCTTACTATTGAACTGGGGACAAGGACGTACCCCTACAATTGCTCTCTCCTAGTTTAGCACTTTTTAAAATATTTACCTCAGTGACAAGCAGAACGTGCCTCCCCCTCTCACCAACCTGCCGGAACTGATGACCTATCAGATGTAGAATGACAGCCATTCTAATTCTAGCCTTTTTAGATCAACCATCCACTTGGTGCACTGGATTACGGCATGCTGCCTCAGGCCACTATCTGATACGAGGTGCCTTCCATAGCAGACTGCGGCACAGCCCTTGCGGTGCCTTTCATGATGGCACCATTGTCACTTTCAAGTTCCCGCCCACCAACAGTGATCATTAGGCACAATGAGACTCTCTACTATTCCCCGAGCGCCCTTGCACCTGTGAGGTGTCCCTGGTTGATTTCTAATCCAAAAGTGATCCAAAGAAAGTCAAAAGGCCTCAAACCCAAAAAAGTGCAGGCAAATGTCAACCTGAGGAGTTATTCTGATAAAAATCATCATTTTCAGAAGGTCTATGCTGCTTGCTAGTAGATTTCTTGTGCAGATTTGCAATTTTCGTAATTTCGCGAGTGCGAGATTGTTGCTGCCCGCCGCACCTACATGTTCGCAATTGCTACACACCTCACTTACCGATTGCTATATGACCCCAACCCCTAGCTCTGCCTTTCTAAGCTCGCCTGCCACCTCGAGATATCTTGCTTCGACCACGGTGGAATGCACCATCAATGCTTGGTGGGATCTGGCCCGCCATCACCATGTAACCATAATGTACTCCCCTCTGTTACTCCTACAGGCCAGACTTGATCTTCTTGTTATGCATGAGGGTGGTTGTCACCAGCTGCTCTCTTTTTCCAGACCTGGGGAAAACTTTACGTCAATGGCATGTTTTTTTGTACCAGCGAGGAATTCTTTGGCGACGTTCTGCCCACCCCTTTGGAACGATTCCTTTATGTCCGACTGTGGCAGGACGTTAGGGCTCTAACACCTAGCTATCCTCTAGAACCCTCAATCAGGACTCCACTGCATGCCCTGCTTCAGAGGGACACTCCTACAAACATAGTGTCGCTGCTGTACCGCCGCACCCAAGCAGATTGCCCAATGAACCCCCCTAGGCCAGAATGTGCTGGGAGGAAGAACTTGACTCCCCCCTCACTGACGAACAGTTGTCCTTCTGCAATCAGACTAGGGAAATATCAGCCAGCAGCACACTACACATTATTCATTATAAGTATCTACACCGACTCTATTACACACCTGCACGACTGATGCGCCTTCACCTACAAGACACTCAACCCTGTGATCAGGAGAGAGGGGGCGGACTTTCGGCTCTTAGCCTGGGACTGTGCCCCTATCCGACGGTATTGGGCAGAGGTGCTGGAGGCGCTTGAACAGATGACTGGGCAACACATCCCTGAGGACCCACTTGTTATGATCCTGGGATTTACTGGAGCACTGGTCGCTCTGACTCAAAAATATATCTCCTTGGCACGGGAGATGACACTCTCATCCAAGGCCCGACCCGGCTCCTGCTTGCCCTGACTATGTCTGAAAGGTAGATCATTCACTGTTTCTACTAATGGGTAGGTCAATGTCAATCAATTCAATGTGCTAATGCTATTTCATCACTATTTGTTTGGCTACTAAGAATTGTCAAGATTGTCGAGCGACAAGTTTGTTCGCTGTGTTTCTTTGTTCTATGTGCAAAATTCAATAAAGACATTTTTCTTTAAATATGGCAATCGTGGTTTAGCAAATTTGGACATGGTTTTATTGGTCAGAGAATTGTACAAGGGCCTGGTCAGCAAAACCCCAGTACAGAGTTAAAAATCAACAGCATCAATCCAATGGGGATGACTATGCAAAAAAAGGCACTTTCTCACAGTTATACCATGATTATTCTGGGAGTTCTTCGTGGATGTGTCACCTACAGTAATATACTATTTTTCATCCGTAACTAATCTTCAAGCTTTGATACATATAGCATAATTTTGTTTAGAGTCAATGTAGATTTTACCTAAACTTTTCAATCTGTTATCAATAGGTGGTAATGGGTGGGCTACTTGTTTGCTCAGACAAATATGTGTTTGCCGGGCATTTACAGTGGGCATTATACCATGAGTAAAAGCCTGTTTGAGTGCCTCATTTTGGGTATCCCTTATAATAAGACCGCATTTGGGATTCAAAGAAGACATCACAAACTATTAGGCCCTTCTTGCTCATGTAACTGTATTATACACAAATATCAGGGACCACAACTGTATGCAGCTTTATCATGCAATGCCTCTATTTATAGAGCCAAACATATGATTTTGTTGTGACTTTTTAATCAAATGTTAAACTACCAACGGTAAACTAAATTGTTTTCTCTCTCCTATACTTTGTCAAATGTATCAGAGTTTTGTGTTGACAAAATGTATCCCACTCTCTAAATGTTCCCTTTCTGTTGGACCATGGAAAAGAATGACTATAATTATTTCAGTATAGACTTCTTTTGTTGATGAATGTACACACTTCATTTCCATTTCTTGCAACTAAATTAAATTGGTTTCTCTTATTTAATGATCCAAACCCCACAAAAAAGCTTTCTATATGGAAATTGAACATGTGCAATAATTAAGGTGCATGATATTGAAGCAGGGTGAGGCAAGGTGGGCGGTATATGTTGATTTTTCATAAAATGTTGCTAGCTAGACACTCGTCTCACTTTCTCCTCTCTCGCCTATATTCTCCTCTCAGGCAGAATAGGGTATGTATTTTTTTTTTTACTCTTTTGCTCAACAATGTTTTATAGGTTGACTCTGAATATTTCTGTAAATTAATTTTCAACTCATAAGATTTGATTTTTTCATGAAACATTGCTTTCCATGTAATAATTTTGGTGATCAATGTCACCCACATACTATTATTGGTACAAAAACACCAAGTCACAATCAAATTTCAGATTTGTGATTGTAGTGTAGCTCAGGAGCTGGGAGGGCAAGCACAGCATTCCTAGCTTACAATGCTTTTATACGTATCATGGAGTTCCCAGGGCCTAATGAAGCTCTGCGAGAGAGGCCACATGGCCCTCCTCACCTTTAAAAAGTATGGACCTGGGGGATCCAACACAGCAAATTTTTTTTAAAGAATGCAATACCTGCAGAGGACAAAGGATGTACAATCAATCAACAAAAGGAAGGACTGTAGGGCTTTTTATAGAGGTCCAGCATACATGCCCTATCAAGTACTAGCACCAGAAGGTATGCAGTTCCTCAAATAATCAGACAAGTGAGAAGAGAGTCTGAAAACCCCTGGTTATGTGTTCTGTCAGGGTAGATTGGAAAGAGTGGAATGGAATTCCTCCTGTCAGAACTAGGGTCCTTACACACCCAGCCAGCTAAGTGTTATTCTTCATCATATGGACCTGCTCCTCGTCGGGTCAGTGCTGCAATACCCGACAGGCACCCATAAAGGGGATCTTCAGCGGAGAGCGGAGGGGCCTAGGTGGTGTAGATGCAGTAGAAAAGTGATTAAAACAGGTTGGATAGTCAAAAAAGACTTTTATTCAGGCAGGCTATCCACCTGATTAAATACAAAGAAAGAGTGGCAGCTATCTGACGTGATGGTTCAGTTTAGCTAAACCAAAGGCGATGATGGACGGAGTGTTGAACAATGCAAGCACTCACCCCTAGTCAACTGATCTGGGTTTAATCCATCATCATTCTTTAGCTCACTCCGCCACCCTGGTTCAGTAACTTAATAACGACGGACATAATATAGAATACCCAAAATATCGACTCCAAAAAATCGAAGTACAGAATATAGAATCCCTATCTACAAACAGGTAAATACTAAAATATTGAATCCAAAATATAGAATGTTAAAATATAGTTAGCTAAAATATTGAATTTTTTAAATGCATTAAAAATAATATTAAATTAATTAAATATTAAAAACAATTAAATAAAACATACTTAAAATAATGTAAAAAAAGCTTAAAATGTAAAAATAAGAAATGTAATGTACAAAAAGTAGAGAATTTGTTGGATAGTGAGAGGGTAAAAATTACTATTCCCACGCCAGTGAGTGCAACAGTAGGGAAAGCGTTGGATAGCGGGGGGTAAAAATTACTATTCCCACTCCAGAGAGTGCAACAGTAGGGAAAGCGTTGGATAGCGAAGGGTTAAAAATTACTATTCCCACTCCAGTGAGTGCAACAGAAGAGATAGCGTTGGATAGCGTAGGGGTAAAAATTACTATTCCCACTCCAGTGAGTGCAACAGTAGGTAAATCGTTGGATAGCGTAGGGGTAAAGATTACTATTCCCACTCCAAATGGTGCAACAGTAGGGAAAGCGTTGGATAGCGGGGGGTAAAAATTACTATTCCCACTCCAGAGAGTGCAACAGTAGGGAAAGCGTTGGATAGGGAGAGGGTAAAAATTATGATTCCCACTCCAATGAGTGCAACAGTACGGAAAGCGTTTTATAGTGTAGGGGTAAAATTACTATTCCCACTCCAGTGAGTGTAACAGTAGGGAAAGCGTTAGATAGCGTAGGGGTCAAAATTACTATTCCCACTCTAGTGAATGCAACAGTAGGGAAAGCGTTGGATAGCGTAGGGGTGAAAATTACTATTCCCACTCCAGTGAGTGCAACAGTAGGGAAAGCATTGGATAGCGTAGGGGTAAAAACTACTATTCCCACTCCAGTGAGTGCAACAGTAGGAAAAGCGTTGGATAGCGTAGTGGTAAAAATTACTATTCCCACTCCAGAGAGTGCAACAGTAGGGAAAGTAATGATTTTTTTTTTAAAACAGATTTTTATTGAGTGCATAATAAGCATATATTCTGTAACGCTCTGTCACCCAGAGTCAATCACCATCACCATGAAATTTGAACACATATGCAGTCATTTTCTCATGTTACATTATAATAAGAAGAAAAGGAAATGCAATTCAAGGATACGACAAACTGGTCCCCCCATCCCCCCACAACCCGCAACTCCCTCCCCCTCCCTATGCGCTGCTGCCTGCTCTACTGGGTAATACACTTTCAATGCACAGTATAGTACTGCCACTGACTATTGTACAGAAGTGCCAAGGTAGTCCGGCTACATTCGAGGCTGGTTCGTTGTGTCATCGGGAGGCGGGTTCAGCTCCAGACCACGATAGTCCGCCCACCGCTTTCACACCCTATAATGTTTGAGCGGGCACCCCCTGGCCACAAATACAGGCTGCTCCATCCCCATGCAGAAGTCCATGCCCTCTTCCATGCCGCCAGAGAGGGAGCCTGCGGCGCTTTCCACGAACATGCAATGTCTCGTTTTGCCAAGGTTAAGCCCAAGAAGAGCAAGTGGCGCTTGTACCTGTTGCCTCCCACCCCGGCCATAACATGTAGCAGAGTCAGTTTAGGGTCCCTCTGAAGTACCCAGCCCAGAACTTCATCCAAACACCGAAGCACTCCTGTCCAAAATCTCTGCAACGCCCTGCATTCCCACACTGTATGTAGTAGCGTTCCAACCTCCGTCCCACACCTGAGGCAATCCGGGGACGCAATCAGCCCCGCCTTCCATAAGCACTGCCTAGTATAGTATGTGCGGTGTAGGTACCTAAATTGTATGAGTCGCAGGCGCGTGGATATTGCAGCTCCCCTAGGGCTCTCCAGTGCCTCCACCCAATCCTCCTCATGCATGTCCCCAACGTCCTGTTCCCATGTTGTTCTAAGGTGCTGCAGGTCTGTGGTACAGTGTCGGACTACGGTTTGATATATTCGGGACAGTTTCTTGTCAGGTAGCTCCCCCATGAATATTTTAGCCTCTAGCGGGCTAAATTCAGGCAGGTCATCCAACCCCGCTATATATGGTGTCAAAGCATGTCGGAATTGAAGATATTTATAGAACTGGGTTCTCGGCATCGCGTATTCTACGCGCAGGTCATCAAAGGACTTGAGCACACCCCTTGACATAACATCGCCTAAGGTGGAGATGCCGATCGCATCCCATCCCCGGAAGCCCGGCAAGGTGTCCAACTGGGGCAGGCGGCCATTGTGCCAGAGTGGGGTCTCCCGGGTTAACACATTCCACCAACCCATTCTACATAGCGTCTGCCTCCAGATTTGAAAAACCACCTGCGTGGCTGATGGCAAAGCCTTCCTGAGCGGCGCCGAGTATAGAAGCGTATGGACGGACGCCGTACCCATCAAAGCCCTCTCCACCGCGTAGGCGCGATCACTCCTGTCGGCATACCACCAGTCATTTAGGACCAACAAGTGGGACGCCTGGTAATAGGAAAGAATATCTGAGGTAGCCAGGCCCCCAGTATAGGGTGACCAGAAGCAGGTCCTCAGGGCAACCCGCGCCGTGCCCCCCTCCCATAGAAATCGGCTGAGCGCCGAATTAAGGCGCCGGAACCAACTCTGCGCAATCAGGACTGGGTGATTCTGCAGCTGGTATATCAAACGTGGGAGAGCCACCATCTTAAAGATGGCCGACCGACCATGTATGGAGAGTGGCATTCTGGACCAGACTTTAATGTTGTCTCGGGTGCGCTCCCACACCGGGGTAATGTTATGTTCCATAGCAACGGAGGCGTCCTCCGACAGGAACACCCCCAAGTATTTCATGCCGTCTGTGGCTATTTGAAGCTCCCCCGCCCAATTCCCAACAGGCTGCGGGCCGCCCAGGATCCATAATGTAGATTTCCGAGGGTTCAAGTATAGTCCAGAGGTTTCACCAAAAATTTGCAGGATTCGCAGGAGCCGAGGCCCCGAGCGCTCCAGGTTGGTGAGGAAAAACAGTACGTCATCGGCGTACAGCGCTATTCTATCAGTCACTTCCCCCGCCCACTGGAAACCCCTGAGCTGAGCGTCTATCCGCATCCACGCCGCAAGGGGCTCCATAGCAAGGGCAAACAGATATGGGGAGAGGGGGCAGCCCTGCCTCGTCCCCCGTTCGAGCCGAAAGGAGCGGGAAATCTCCCCCCCCCACACGTACCGTCACCATGAGATCAGTGTATAGGAGCCGCACATATGCCAAAAAACGAGGGCCCAGGTTGAGACGTCCCAAAAGAGCGAACAAATACGTCCAGCTTAGGGAATCAAATGCCCTATCCATGTCAGCTAAGAACAGTGCAGCCCCTTCCCCCAGCTTTTGCCAGGCCGACACTGCAACCTGCGCCCGTCATATATTATGGCGAGTAGCCCGCTGTGGCATAAAACCAGCCTGGTTAGGATGCACGAGGTCGGTTATGTACGGCTTGAGTCTATTGGCGAGGGCCTTAGCTAGTATCTTGGCCTCTGTGTTGAGCAGAGATATCGGGCGATAGGACGCATGGGCCTCTGGTGGTCGCCCAGGCTTAAAAAAAAACACCACCTCTGCATGGCGCCAGTCCGGCGGCAGAGAGCCGGTCTCACATGCCTCCTCACAGTGCGGGCCCAACTGAGTCACAAAGTGTTTAAAAAACTAGCTAGGGAACCCATTCGGCCCTGGAGCCTTGCCCGGGTTTAGTTCACCCAGCGCTGTGGCGAGCTCCTCATCCGACAGGGGACGGTCTAACACCTCACGAGCCTCATCGGCGACTGCCTTAGGAGGGAGGTCATCTATGAAGCGCTGTACCACCTCCGCTTCCAAACATTCCTGTGACGCGTAAAGTGCCTCATAATACGTGGCGAAACTGTCAGCCAATGCCGCTGGCTCCAAGAGGGGCTCCCCATCCATCACTAACTGGGGCAGTGGTTGGGCGTGCATGACGCCCTGGCACAGGCGATGCAGCATTTTACTGGACTTATCGCCCCACTGATAGATACAACTACGCGTGGCTAGCCATGCCTGCTTGGCCTCATCTAGAAGCACCGCTGAGTATTGCTGCTGAGCTAAGACCAACTGTCTCCTGGCCACCCCTCCATCCTCCTCTCTGCCCCTTCACTCCAGCGCCTCTATGTCCGCCTCGCTCCGCACCAGGTCCCTACGCCTCTTTTTGCGCGAAGCCGCACACCATGAGATGTCCACACCGCGCAGTGTGGGCTTCATCGCCTCCCAGAGCATCACCGCGGTATCTACTGTGCCCACATTCACCGACAAATAGTGTGCAATTTCACATGTCATATGGGCCCGGTATGGTCCCTGCGTCAGTTGCCACGATGACAAACGCCATCTGAACGGCTGTCGGGCTCGACCAGTGTCTAGTATCACGTACACCGGCGAGTGATCAGACAACGCCCTCGGCAGGATATCAGCGGACAGTACTCTATTTACCATGCCCCTCGGAACAAAAACGCAATCCAGCCTGGAGATGGAGTCGCGCGCTGCCGAGAAATAAGTATACTCCCTGAGCATGCCATGTTTATGCCTCCACGTGTCCACCCAATCCAAGCCCGTGGCCAGAGCCCGCAACCAGGACATGTGACCGTCCCCACCCGCCTCTCTACGCTCACCATCCACACTGCACCATCTATCCATTGCAACATCCGTTACGTCATTCCAGTCCCCACCCACGACGGACATGGCGTCTGGCATGTCAACCCATAGGGAAAGCAGTTTCTCAACTAGAGGCCATTGTAGCGGAGGCGGGGCATATACACTACCAATGAGGATCGGGTCACCCCTAATCTCTCCATGTACAAATACAAATCTACCTTGTGGGTCTGTCCAGGTGCGTTTATGTATAAATGGGACCCTTCGGTGGACGAGGACTGCTACCCCCGCAATCCTCTAGTGAACCCCGAGTGGTATGCGTGTATGAACCCATTCCTCTGCAAACACAGGGCCTTGGTACCAAGCAGATGCATTTCCTGCAGGAGGAGTATATCCGTCCCCCTCCTTTTGGCCCATGTAAAGACAGCCCCCCTCTTCACTTTATCCAACATGCCCCGCACATTCCAGCACATAATCCGTGTCCCACCCGGGCCGAACCGCACCCCCTCACCAGCCATAACCTTTGGAGTAGTGCAAAGTGTGGCAGCCTCACGCTACGCCGGCAACCCCGGCACCCTCTTGGACAGTCAGCAAGCAGTAGATCCAGCGCAACCCTTCTCCCCTTCCCTCGCAAACAAACCCCAACTTCCCCCCTCCCACCCCCCACCCGCACCTCCCAAATGTGGAAGCACCTGTCGTGGTCGGAGCATGATCGTGGCCCCAACTGGGAGCCAAGTACCACCCCCTCCAACTGAACCCCTCGCAGCAGCCCATATGGAACTAGGCCGTCGCCCCCTCCCAACTAACCCTTGTGGGGACACCAGCCTCGACAGCAAAGTGACCGGTCCCTACACATACAACATTTAAGCAAGTTATTAGTCAGGTCTCACAAAAGTCAAGGCACATCCTCCTGGGTGTCCTGGGCTCCCCCGTCTCGACGCGTGGCTGATACAGATTTCGAGCTGCGGCTTGAGCGCGAATGCCCCCTGCGCTTATGTTGGCTCTCCTGGCCTCCCCCTGCCGGATTACTTGCAGAGGAGTCAGACTTTCCTCCGTTTGCTCTGTTGGGTTGAATTTTCACAGTTTCATCTGTCTATTGAAAGACCTCCTCTGGGGTGTTGAAGAAGAAGGTGCGAGACTGAAAGATCACCCGCAGCCTTGCAGGATAGAGTAGAGCATATTGTAGCTGCAGACCCCTAAGACGGGCCTTAGCCGCTGCGAAGAATTGGCGTTGTTGTTGCACTTGCTTGGTGTAATCCGGAAAGATCAAGATATTGGCATTGTCATAAGTCAGCTTGCCCTTCAGCCTCACCTGCTTTAGAATCACATCCCTGTCCGCATAGTTCAGGAGTTTAGCAATCATGGGGCGAGGGCGCTCGCCAGGCGGCGGCATCTACGTCAGCGCCCGATAGGCCCTCTCGATCACAAAGCAGCGGGAGAGAGCTTCAGGTGGAATCCAACTCTCCAGCCATTATGTAAGGAAGCTCTCAGCATTCCCTCTCTCACAGTCCTCCGGGAAGCCAATAAACCTCAGATTACTACGTCTTGCCCGTCCTTCCGCCTCCTCCGCCCGTTGTACCAGGCCCTTCTGCATCCTCTCAAGGACCATGACTCTCTTCTTCAGGGATGTAACATTGTCTTCCACCTCGGTTATGCGTGTTTCTGTACCCGCTATACGCTCCACAGCATTCCGCAGGTCTTGCCGGAGGAGCGTAACATCCGAGCCCACCGCCCCGATTTTGGTATCAAGGACATCCCGGGACTGCGTGATGGCCGCCATTAGCGCTGCATTGTCCGGTACCTGCGCCGGGGTACCCTTCACGCCAGCCACCTCCGTGAATTTGTCAATGGGCCCCTGCTTACTCTGGCTGCCGCTACCCCTCGTCATATTGTTCTCGTGGCGCGCGGCTCAGGCCTGCCACGAGGACCCAGGTCCAGATATGGCCTTCAACTGTCCGACTCCCACCCCGAGGGAGGCAGGGGTGGAGAGGCAGCAGACACTCCAAGAGCTTACCCCGCTACGGCGAGGGGGTCCCAACCGCGCCAAACCGCCAGCACACCCCTGCGTTGCCAGTCACACGGTAGGCCCAATCTCAGCGCTGCCAACTTTGTCACACCGAGGTCCGACACGACCCCCGAACAGCCGTCCTCCGCCACCACGGCCCGACACGTGGCAACGCCGACCCGGGGCAGCAGTGGAAACTTTGACCTAGGCAGGCGCACCCCTCGGCGAACAGGCACCGCCGCTCCACGGCAGCCCGACAGGTTCCTCGCTCCGTGTGTATCCAGTGACTCCCCGCCGGGGTCCCCACTGGGCTCAGCTCCCAGGGCGCCGCCTGCCACCGATCCACAAGAGGTGCTGTCTGTGAAAGCCCCGGGTCCCGGAAGACCACGGTGTCGCCGCTTCCCGCAGTTGGGCCACTCCAAAATTGAGGCCCCGGCTGTGCAGGCCGCTCTGGAGCCCCTCAAACTCAGGCGACGTCCTGGCTGCTACCATTCGCGGGCAAGGGACGGCCACAGGGTTCAGGCACTGATCCGTGTTGTCTGGACCTGTTTACAAGGACCAGGACAGGATATTTTTGCAGGATTTCAGAAAGGCTCGCCGGAGCTCGCGCTCTACGCGACCGCCATGCTTGCTGGCTAAGCCACGCCCCGGAAAGTAATGATTTAATATTAAAATAGAATTAAATTAAATATCAATACCAATAACAAAGTAATTAAAAATAATTACCAATTAATAAAAATTAATTACCAATTAAAACAATTAATTACCAATTAATAGTTAATTATCAATTAATTATCAATACATATAAATACAATTAAATATTTACTTTATTACAATTGAATTACTTCCCACCCTATTCCCCTTTAAACCCACAACCTGCTCCAAATAATAAATAATACATTTAACATAATTATCAATTAATCGATTAATAAATATTAATTACCAATTAATATAAATTAGTTACCAATTATTAAAATAATATTAACCAATTAATAATCAATCAATTATTCATCAATACATATAAATAAAAATAAATATTAACTTTATTACAATTAAATTACTTCCCACCCTATTCCCCTATAAACCCAAAACCCGCTCCAAATAAATAATACAATTAACATAATTATCAATTAATCAATTAATCAAAATTAGTTACCAGTTAATCAAAATTAATTACCAATTATTAAAAAATAATTATTAATGAATTATCAATCAATTAATTATCAATACATATAAACAAATATTATTATTTTATTTACTCTAATTAAATTACTTCCCATCATATTCCCCTATAAACCCACAGCCGACTATGGAATTAAATTACGCAAAAATTAAATTACAAAACATTCATTACTTTAGAAAAATGAAACATACATTACAAAATTAATACATAATTTTAACACATATACTACCATACATAACACAAAAAAATGTTAATATTATAGAAATTGATATTTTAAAATCGATATTATGGAAATCAATATTTCCTACCCCGAATTCGATATTCTAACTAACTATATTTTGGTAATTCGATATTCTGTCCTTTCTATATTTTGGAGTCGATACTCTATCCATTCTACATTTTGGATTCTATATTTTGATCGTTTACCGCCACCCCAGTTCTGTCATGGCCATATGCAAATCAGTCTCATGGGAACAGTCCAGCCCGAACAGCCAAGCCATATCTTCCCTGGACCGGAAACAAGCATCCTGGGACCAGTTTCTGGCTAATCAGCCGTCATCAGCCAGGATAGCTTGAATCCAGTGGCTTAGTGAGCAAGGGACCCACGTCTGGGCATACCCGGCCAACTTAGGGCAAACAAAGCAAACCAAAGGGGATGATGGATGGAGTGCTGAACAATGCAAGCACTCACCCCCAGTCAACTGATCTGGGTGTAATCCATCATCATTCTTTAGCTCACTCTGCCACCCCAGTTCAGACAAGGCCATATGCAAATCAGTCTGACCCTGTGCCTCATGGGAACACTCCAGCCCGAACTGCCAATCCAAGTCTTCCCTGGACCAGAAACAAGCATCCTGGGACCGGTTTATGGCTTGATCACTTTGCCACTGGATTCAAGATAGCCTGGCTGATGAGGGTTATGAACCCGAAACTGGTCCGAGGATCCTTGTTTCCGGTCAAAAGAGAGCAAGCTGAAAATAGGGATATGAGCATGATGAGGCAACTTTGGCATCATGGGAAGCTGTGAGGACCACAGAGTTAGGAGAGGGGGCAGGCCAAGGGGAAACATAAGAGGTTCACAGGAAGAAAGAGCTTACCATGAGGGCTGGGCTAAGGGGCAATGTGAGAGGCCCAAAGAAACAAAACGTTTATACCAGGGGATCCGAAGGGCAGCATAGCAATCTCAGGGGGAGCAACGACCTAAGGACAGGGTATAAGGGAAAAAAAATAAGAGGTCTGTAAACCGCCTGCCCTCCAGTCTCTTACCTGAAAGGGCTGAAGGTGCACCATGAACAGATGCTTTGCTGTGCTCCATTTTATTCTGTGGCTCTCTTTGTCACTAGCTCTAGGTTGCTTTGTATACATCCACACTCCCATATATGGGAGCAAGACAGTGCCAGCCCCTCTGCCAACTCATGTGCAAGTTTCACTAATACGATTTAATTTTTTTAATAGAGGTGGGATCAGGAGCTGTATTACAGAAATTACCCTGGGGGTATTATCGAAGGGGCCGCTGACAGGCCCCTTCTGTAATACCAATAATGCTGGTGCACATAAAGCGTCTGCGCTATCTTCAGGGGGCGTTCCTTCATTTGCATAGGATGTGCTCTATACAAATGAGGGAATCCCTTTGCCTCTGCGCCCAAGCTGTATTAAAGACGCAGGCACAATGCAAAGAAGCTCTCAGGGGGCGAACACACAGTACGCCATCTAGAGAGTGGCCCACTGTATGATGCTATCCCTGCTGGAGGTTGGATTGCTACGGGACTTGCAGGTCCATTGCAATCAAGACACTAGACAGCCCCTGGCTAGGAATAGGTGCTTAGTCACACCTGGTTCATTTTATATATCTGGCTATAATCCAAGTGGGTCACAGTTTGCAGAGTCTCCACTCAATGGGACAAAATAGCAAAACCAGGAAAAAAAGGACAAGTCTCTGGGGTCAAACTTCTGTGGGTTTGTGTCTTCTCGTAAGGTCTTCATCAGGTAGGAAACCTTCTAAGACTCGTCCGTCCCCACCAAGCACTCCAGTTATGGTATTTTAAATGGATATTTGTAAAGCGCGCAGCTATTCAATTGAGTGTCCTGGTGTTGAGGCGTGATGACGGCATTGGCTGTGCGCTATGACCACCAGCTTGAATATTATAGCTTGAATAACCAGGTTTTCAGTGATTTCCTGAATGTAAGAAGATCTAGGTGGCCCAAAATACAACAAAACAAAGATAAAGAACTGGTCAGTCCTTTGGTTTAACGCACAGCTTTTACCGCCGTCACCAATGTGCGAGGGAAAAGGATGTGAGGAATCACTCCTTGGCCGTGCCCTCCGTCAGGCTGTATCCCCCTTCAATCCCCTCCCTGTCAATTTCCTCCAATACCTTAACAAAGGCACTTTCCTGGGGCTATCACAGCATCCTGGATTCTTCTTGGACATCTGGATACACAGGCATCTTGGGTTGGGGAAGACTCGGGCTCCCTGAGTGTTTCTATGTCTTTTGGGATCCTTGGTATTTTTTCCAGGGCTCCAGTCCGGTCTTCTCTCCGTCCTTCACCTTTCTTGACGTTCTTGTACTCTGAGCTCTTGGTATCCGCTGCTCCTCTATCCAACAATTCTCTACTCCGACCATGGCGTCTTCCTTTTCTCTTCGCTCCCTGCCTGTCCTGGTGACGTCATCTCGTAGCAGCTGGCGTCTCTTGACAGTCGACTTCCTCATTTAGCGGTCGAGGGCTGGGCACCATCTTGGAGTTCCTGGCTATCAGATGCTCTGTATTACACACTGTGAGGGCGCCCCATGAGAGAAGCCCTCTAGAGGGAGGAGGGGGGTCCTATGAACCCCCCAGATATCCCCTGCAGGCGGGTGCAGTCACTGAGTGCACCCACCTGAAAGGGGATCTCTCATCCCCTTTGAAAGTGCAGGTGTGTTTTCGCAGCTACTCCGTTTCCACCTGAAGTTCGCGACTGCCCAGGGGGCAGCGCATTCATAATAATAAGGTGCATTTTCATTGTTTGTGCACCCAGCACAAACAATGAAAATGCGCCTTTTCTGTAATGCGGCCCCAGGTGTCCTCCATGTGATCCCACTGTGACTTAGGCCTAAAGGGCTACTGTCCCTTCGCAGGCCAAATTGTCACCTTCTAATTCTGACTCCTTCACTGCCTGTGTACACCAGCATGCCATAAGCTGCATCTATGTGGCACCAGATGACACAATTTCCTCCCACCTGAAATTCCAGTGTTTTAGGACAGTTACTGTAAAGTGTAGTGCAATGTAGTGAGTTAGAGCCACGAGGAGGTAGTGCAGAGTGGTGTATTATTGTTTGTGCGAGCTTCTATCCTTATTAATAAAGTCAAATATGTTGTTCCACTGTCCCCAGAAGGCAGTGAGAGCAGTGGGGTAGTGTCATGAAAATACAGTGCAAGGTTGTGTGTTATTGCCTCTAGGACACAGAGGGCACACACCAGCAACTGGGAGACCAATTCACAACACAATTGCAAAAATCATCAGACTTCAGCTTTAATGAAATGCAGGACATTCAGAGTACAACACTGGATTTAACTGTGTCAGTGAAAAAGTTTATAAGTCAAGACAAATGCCAACCAGAAGCCAAAAATAACTTGTTAACCAGTTAATTTGCATATGCATAGGGCCCCATGTGTTGCATTTTTGTGAAGCAGGCAGGCAGAGCTTAAGGAGTCCTCAGCCCTTGCTAATGGTCTATTCTCCCCAAGTTTTGAAAAATGCAAAATATTAGATGCTCATGTTATGCTAAAAAGAGGTTATTCTCCTGCCCCTTACTTATGACCTCTTAGGGCACAAGTCCTTCTCAAGACGTGATGTGGACACAGCAAGCAGTGGTGCAACATTATTGCCTAGCAATCGAACACAACATGTTGAGTTCATGGTGAGTCTGCATCTCAAAAAAGATGCTAATCTTTCTCAAAGCACATTCGGTGGGATTGTCAATGGATCAACTGTGGAAAAGGGTGACAATTCCCCATCAAAAGTTCAGCGCAAAAGTTCATTTAGGTGACAGATAAAAACCCTAAATTGTGAATATCAGGCTTTACTCTTGAAAATATTTTTTGAGAAGGCATCATCCTTGCAAATATAACTGCCTCACTTGGAATTGTTTGAGCTGTGGGTGTAGGGGGCTCAAAATATCATGACCGATATAGCAACCTGCAACATTGTCCAATAGACAATATCGACTACTGCTTTATCAATAAGGTAAGTAGACAAGGAGTTACGAATGGTGAATATGCACTTCCCTAAATATACTTACTTTGACAATATAACAGTATGTTGATATTGTGTAGTAGATATTGTTGCAGGTCGGTATTAATGACCACAATAGTGTGACATATAGCAGGTTGACCATGGAGCTGCATTTGAGCAATAGTGTGAAGTCCACATCTATGGATATCCCTGGGCCACCAACCAGAGAGCATAGCTGCCTGTTAGTTCTTTCAATAGACCAACTTTTACAATTTCCATTCTTTTGTAAGAATTTAGGTTCTGCTTTCTCTCCTGATCTCCTCTGTATTTTAAAGTTATTTGTTTAGTGTTTTCTACACCTGATGCTTCTCACTGAGGTTTCTTATGCTCTAGTTTCAGACTCCTTTCCCGATGTCAGAGCCCTGATGTTGACGAATGAATCATTCCACACAGATGCGGATTGCTGGATCTTCTGTTCTTCCCTATCTTGACACATGGGACTATCTTTATTTTCTAACAATGAGAAAGCAAATTACTATGTAGAAAATCCTCAAGATTATTCTTCCTTTGTGTCACTTTCAAATAAAGTAGTGAAGCATCACTGTTCTAGCCTCTTGCTTATTTTAAGCCTATCAACGTTTCAAAGTTATTCAGCTATTGGATAGATTATGATTGTTTTGTCCTACTTGTCCTTTATTGTACAAACAAATATATATATCATGGTTGAAATCAAGTCATCCTAAATGAACATAGTAAAATAACAAAAATATAATTCACAGATGCCTGCTAAATGAGACCCACCTGGACACAGCTTTTAACAGCAATAGCAATTCAATGTTAATGGATATGTGTGGAAAATAAAGGCACAAGTAAACCAATATGTTCTACATCTCCAACTTCACTCATATCATGTACATCCGATTGACATATGCCCCTGCTGTAGCTAACCTATATCGTGCCTATAAAAGGGAAATTTCATAAATAAGTATTGATTGTACCAACCTCTG
The DNA here is from genome assembly GCF_964263255.1 of Lissotriton vulgaris. Classification (NCBI taxonomy): domain Eukaryota; kingdom Metazoa; phylum Chordata; class Amphibia; order Caudata; family Salamandridae; genus Lissotriton; species Lissotriton vulgaris. Next base: position 97,460,648 of record NC_141696.1, read on the forward strand.
TTAATGAAACATATATCTTTGGTCTAACACGTGGTTGGGTGCAGAGGCCAGAGCGGCTGACTCTGGAGCATGGGGCTCACGATCCCCGGCAGCAGCTCAGCTCAGTATCATGTGACTTTGGGAAATGGTTCACTATATCTCTCCAATGCACCCCAGTGCCTTGAAACTCTTAAGGTTGATCTGCTGGTGCTTTACAAATAGGAATTATCTTAGTATTATTACATCTCTACGACTCAGGCGGCACCTACCTTGGCAGCATAGCTGCATTTCTCATACACTCTCTTACTCATCTCTCTTATACACAATGTCGAAATGGAGCACAATTGTTTGTAAGTAGACTGCTGGTTTTAGGTCTATATAAGTGACTAAAGAATGTTTGGTGTTCTTGATTCCTTTATTGTTGTGCTACTGTGAGTTATCACTAATGGGAGGGCAAGCATACTAGCCTCTGTTTTTGAACAAAATCATGATTTACTTCATTACTTATTTGCTTTCACAGACATTAAGGGGCATATCAGCAACATCCGGCAATAATTATCGCTAAGCGCACTTAGCGCTAGGATAATTATCGCCTGCTTTCGCCGAGATAGCGTGCTATTAGCAAGGCTTATCTCAAAAGCGATAACATTCCAGGCGCAAGCTGCCAATTGTGCGATTATCGCTGGAAATACAGCAATAATTTCACAATGTTTGGAGATAGCTTTCTGATAGGGCAGGCCAGACTCAGCCATGATATCCACCTTCCATTGGAAATCATGGCTAAGTCAAACTAAAAGCAGGCATAAGGAAAGTAGCGATAACCAAGGTTAGCGCTACTTTTCTTATTGCTATGCTTGTTAGCGTGCCCATTGATAATTGGAGAAATGTCGGTTAGCAACATTTCTCCAGCTATTTTGAGCTGGAACGCCCACTTTGCATCTCATTAGAGATGCATAGGTGGGCGTTATGGGAAAGGGCGCTAAGGCAAGGATTCACGCAATAGCGTGACCTTGCTGATATAGCGTAAAAATTATCGCCACTTTTCGGCCGTAAAAGCGGTGATCATTTTTTATCACCGCCTTGTTGATATGCCCCTAGGTACTTTTCTTTTGCGCTGCAGATATAAGGCTTTCAAAGAAGGAGAGGTTGTGATCTTTGATATGATTTGTGGGTTGTTATCACAGAGATTTATATTTACAACAAGGGGTGGTGAGGGACAGAGTCTCTGAATTAAGCAGAAAGCTCTCACCCAGTCAAGAGATCAGGGCTAGATCCAACACCGTTTTTTAGCTCACTGCACCATCCCAGTTTCAGAACCTGGCTGTATGCAAATTAGTCTGTTCCTGTCCCAGTGCATGATGGGAACAGGGCAAACCAAACTACAAAAGCCAATTCTTACACTGGGAAGGAAACAAGCTCCCGGGGACCGGTTTCTGGCATTACAGCCGTCTTCGGCCCGGTTTGCTTGAATCCTGATGGTGCAATGAGCAAGGGTCTCACATCTGAGAATACCCTTCCACGCTTAGGGTGGACAAAAATATTTACAACAAGGGGTGGTGAGGGACAGAGTCTCTGAATTAAGCAGAAAGCTCTCACCCAGTCAAGAGATCAGTTCTAGATCCAACACCGTTTTTTAGCTCACTGCACCATCCCAGTTTCAGAACCTGGCTGTATGCAAATTAGTCTGTTCCTGTCCCAGTGCATGATGGGAACAGGGCAAACCAAACTACAAAAGCCAATTCTTACACTGGGAAGGAAACAAGCTCCCGGGGACCGGTTTCTGGCATTACAGCCGTCTTCGGCCCGGTTTGCTTGAATCCTGATGGTGCAATGAGCAAGGGTCTCACATCTGAGAATACCCTTCCACGCTTAGGGTGGACAAAAATATTTACAACAAGGGGTGGTGAGGGACAGAGTCTCTGAATTAAGCAGAAAGCTCTCACCCAGTCAAGAGATCAGGGCTAGATCCAACACCGTTTTTTAGCTCACTGCACCATCCCAGTTTCAGAACCTGGCTGTATGCAAATTAGTCTGTTCCTATCCCAGTGCATGATGGGAACAGGGCAAACCAAACTACAAAAGCCAATTCTTACACTGGGAAGGAAACAAGCTCCCGGGGACCGGTTTCTGGCATTACAGCCGTCTTCGGCCCGGTTTGCTTGAATCCTGATGGTGCAATGAGCAAGGGTCTCACATCTGAGAATGCTGAGAAGGCTGAAATGCCAGAAACCGGTCCCCGGTAGCTTGTCTCCTTTCTGGTGAAGAATTGGCTTGGTAGTTTAGTCTGCCATGTTCCCATGATGCACTGGGCCAGGGACAGACTGATTTGCATATAGCCAGGTTCTGAGCTAGGATGGGGCAGTGAGATAAATAACGGTGATGGATCAAGCCCTGATCTTTGGACTGGGTAAGAGTGGTCTGTTTAACTCAGACACTCTGTTCATCACCACCCCCTTTTCTAAATCGTTTTTGGCCACTATAGGTGTGGCAGGGTATACTCAGACATGAGTCCCTTTCTCACTGCTCCATCAGGATTCAAGCAAGCCGGGCCGAAGAAGGCTGAAATGCCAGAAACCGGTCCCCGGTAGCTTGTCTCCTTTCTGGTGAAGAATTGGCTTGGTAGTTTAGTCTGCCCTGTTCCCATGATGCACTGGGCCAGGGACAGACTGATTTGCATATAGCCAGGTTCTGAGCTGGGATGGGGCAGTGAGATAAATAACGGTGATGGATCAAGCCCTGATCTTTGGACTGGGTAAGAGTGGTCTGTTTAACTCAGACACTCTGTTCATCACCACCCCCTTTTCTAAATCGTTTTTGGCCACTATAGGTGTGGCAGGGTATACTCAGACATGAGTCCCTTACTCACTGCTCCATCAGGATTCAAGCAAGCCGGGCCGAAGAAGGCTGAAATGCCAGAAACCGGTCCCCGGTAGCTTGTCTCCTTTCTGGTGAAGAATTGGCTTGGTAGTTTAGTCTGCCCTGTTCCCATGATGCACTGGGCCAGGGACAGACTGATTTGCATATAGCCAGGTTCTGAGCTGGGATGGGGCAGTGAGATAAATAACGGTGATGGATCAAGCCCTGATCTTTGGACTGGGTAAGAGTGGTCTGTTTAACTCAGACACTCTGTTCATCACCACCCCCTTTTCTAAATCGTTTTTGGCCACTATAGGTGTGGCAGGGTATACTCAGACATGAGTCCCTTTCTCACTGCTCCATCAGGATTCAAGCAAGCCGGGCCGAAGAAGGCTGAAATGCCAGAAACCGGTCCCCGGTAGCTTGTCTCCTTTCTGGTGAAGAATTGGCTTGGTAGTTTAGTCTGCCCTGTTCCCATGATGCACTGGGCCAGGGACAGACTGATTTGCATATAGCCAGGTTCTGAGCTGGGATGGGGCAGTGAGATAAATAACAGTGATGGATCAAGCCCTGATCTTTGGACTGGGTAAGAGTGGTCTGTTTAACTCAGACACTCTGTTCATCACCACCCCCTTTTCTAAATCGTTTTTGGCCACTATAGGTGTGGCAGGGTATACTCAGACATGAGTCCCTTTCTCACTGCTCCATTAGGATTCAAGCAAGCCGGGCCGAAGAAGGCTGAAATGCCAGAAACCGGTCCCCGGTAGCTTGTCTCCTTTCTGGTGAAGAATTGGCTGGGTAGTTTAGTCTGCCCTGTTCCCATGATGCACTGGGCCAGGGACAGACTGATTTGCATATAGCCAGGTTCTGAGCTGGGATGGGGCAGTGAGATAAATAACGGTGATGGATCAAGCCCTGATCTTTGGACTGGGTAAGAGTGGTCTGTTTAACTCAGACACTCTGTTCATCACCACCCCCTTTTCTAAATCGTTTTTGGCCACTATAGGTGTGGCAGGGTATACTCAGACATGAGTCCCTTTCTCACTGCTCCATCAGGATTCAAGCAAGCCGGGCCGAAGAAGGCTGAAATGCCAGAAACCGGTCCCCGGTAGCTTGTCTCCTTTCTGGTGAAGAATTGGCTTGGTAGTTTAGTCTGCCCTGTTCCCATGATGCACTGGGCCAGGGACAGACTGATTTGCATATAGCCAGGTTCTGAGCTGGGATGGGGCAGTGAGATAAATAACGGTGATGGATCAAGCCCTGATCTTTGGACTGGGTAAGAGTGGTCTGTTTAACTCAGACACTCTGTTCATCACCACCCCCTTTTCTAAATCGTTTTTGGCCACTATAGGTGTGGCAGGATATACTCAGACATGAGTCCCTTTCTCACTGCTCCATCAGGATTCAAGCAAGCCGGGCCGAAGAAGGCTGAAATGCCAGAAACCGGTCCCCGGTAGCTTGTCTCCTTTCTGGTGAAGAATTGGCTTGGTAGTTTAGTCTGCCCTGTTCCCATGATGCACTGGGCCAGGGACAGACTGATTTGCATATAGCCAGGTTCTGAGCTGGGATGGGGCAGTGAGATAAATAACGGTGATGGATCAAGCCCTGATCTTTGGACTGGGTAAGAGTGGTCTGTTTAACTCAGACACTCTGTTCATCACCACCCCCTTTTCTAAATCATCACAGAGATTTAGGCAAACATGCATGTGTTCTTGAGAAGGTTCTACTTAGAGAGAGCTGAGGGAAGGAAGGGAAGAAGAGGACATTTTGAAAGAAAAAAATAAGAGGCAAGAATCAGAAGGTAAGTCAGTTTTCTCGCCAGTTTTAGAAATAAAGTGGTTGCTTTTAGGTCTCGCTCGAGACCTATTGCTGCCAAGATGGGTCTGAAGGGACATAGACTGGGGGACGAGCGCCGATTGCCCATCGTGACCGCGCACGCCCAGCCCCCGCCCCCCCCAGCCGTGCACATCTCAGTCAGAGTCTGCCATCCCTCTCTCAGTTCTCAGTTGCGCGCACACACACACTCTGCATACACACACGCAGGCACACACACACGCAGGCACACACACTGCATACACACCCCCTCACCCCCCCCCCCACCTACTCACGGGCTCACGCGCACACACACACAGTCACACACGCGCATCCAGACACTCGAAGTGCCCATCTCCTGTCTCGCTAGCCTGATGCACCAAAAACACAGTATTTACACGTCTCCCCCTACTCACCGGGCTGACTCAGGAGTCCCCCGCTGCTCTCGAGGCCGGTCTTTGCTCCTCAGGTGTGCAGGGTTAGCGGCTCAGGCTCGGCAACAGCAGGCGACGCAGAAGGTGATGACGAGCTCCCTAGACGTCCGATGTGCATGCTCACGGCACATGGAAACGCGCACAGCGTGACTTGCTCACGTACAGCTGAGGTGCATGCTCACGTACAGCTGAGGTGCATGCTCACGTCGTTATCCTTCGCTTGTTTCTGCTTGTATTTATTTCATTTCGCGGCCGCAAATGCTTGTGCGGCCGCCAATGCTTGTTGTGTTGTGCTGCTTGCCCGGGCCTTGGGGCAGGAGCTGCGCTGGAGGCAGGGAGTGGACTTATGGCGTCTTTGCACGTGATAATCTTGTGGCGTGACCGCCCCTTCTGATAGACTACTGCTCGCCAACAATTAAAATTGCTGCATGACTAATAAACGCAAAACGGCGCGTCCCAGATACTTTTCTCTCGTCCACCCATTCCCTCTGACAGAGTTCGTAGCGCTGAAGTGCAGGGCTTAGGGGGGCTGCAGCAGCACCCCAGTTTGCTGTGGACCGGTGGGTGAGAGCTGCAGTAGTGCCATCCCTGAACCCCTGTCCTGTTGCCCCGCTGACCTCGTGCCAGCAGCGGCCCCCGTTCCCAGGAGCAGAGCTCTCCGGGCCACGAGGAGTGCCCCCGCTGTGGTAACCTTCTAAACGTCACATGTGCCCTGAGATTCGCGTGGACGCGGTGGGCCCGGCGCTCGGGTTTCTGGAGTGTTCACACTTGAGTGGGAGAAGCCTGTCCTGTCCTACTTCATCGGAGCTGCACTCACACCAGGGCCCGGAGCCGGTACGGAGGCCGAGGAGGGGACCTGCGAGGCCCGCACCATGTCCGGGGTGTGGAGTGAGGAGTACCACTGGCAGCACATCCACGGGTAAGTCCGGTGTCTTGGGGTGCAACGGGCTGGGGGAGGGAGAGAGCGGGGACAAACCTTCCAAAATTTGGCATGTACTTTCTATTAATAAGGTATGTCAAGCGCCTTCGTGTATCGCAGCACTATGATAAAATAGACTTGTTCCTTTTGACTGGCATTTTTATCTTTACAATATATACAACAAACCTGTGTTATCTTCTCCCGTCGCCCCAGTGATATCAAATGACTCTTGAGACCAGTTCATCCTTTATCATTGTACTGGACTGGTTTAGTCCGGGGCAATTGATACTTATTGATCAGTCTCTAAGTACAAGCCTGTCGCCAAGGGTGCATATGCTGTTTGCCAAGTCTTGTTTATTCCGCGTGCCCCTTCTCTCTTGTGGGAGACAGCCATTGAAAGTGTCATCTGTGATTTAAGCGCTCGCTCCTGACATCTGCCTTGATGTGCTTTCAAGTGTCTGAATCCGCCAAGAATAACTCTGTCTCTCTTTACTAACTCCGTAATTTGAGTGTCATTCTTTTTGCTTATACTAATACCAATATTTGCAACACTTGGAAGCGGTAGAGGCGCTACAGGGATCAGTGCTCTCGGTTTACATGCTATGACATTATTCGCGCTTCGCCTGGCGTGAGGTGGATGTCCTATTACTTTAGCTACTTTTTGACCCAAACGGAAGCCCCCGTGTGCCTCTTGTGCACGTGGGTCGCGGAAGCGGAATATCCTCGCGCTTTCAATGACTCGGTTGTGACTGTATGGAATCCTGCTATGAGCAGCGCAAAGGATGCTGGGAAGTGCCAGTCAGTCTGGCTTGACAGGAGTGACAGCCCTGAGATTGTGAGTGCTCCTAACTGGAAATATTGCTGTCTGAGGTCTAATCCTGTAAGGTCTGTAAAGCTGGAGGCATAGCTCTTGTGTCTGAAGTATGAGCCTGGATGGCCTATAATCTGTCTGATAGATCTGTTATTTTTCACTGTGCGGTCTATATTCCCCAGGAAGGATAACTTTTAGGCCTGGTTCATAATATCTGTCACCGGAAGGATTTCTGCTTGGCAACTCCTTAAAAAGCTTCTGTTCAGCCTGTGGCATGGTGCTGCTATGTAGGCAATATCTGTTGTCCGAGACAACTAGCCTGTAAGATTTGTCCATCTTCAGGAACAGTTTTCTGTCTGAAGATCAAGCCTTTCACATCCCTGCTGTCTGATGTCTTACTCTGTGTCATCTGTCAGCCTGCACATGGGTGTGTACAGCCTTTGCAGGCTGGGGCCTGGTGTTGCTAAGTAGGGCCTCAGTTGTTCAAACTGTGTAATGTAGAACATATTTCCAGCATTCAGCTGCAGCCTGTAATAACTTATGTCTGTCATAGGAGATTGATATGTTAACTAAATTAATAATATTAGGGAATCTTATAAAGCGCGTAGGTACTCCAGCAGGAGTGTCCCAGCGCTAGAGGAGCAAGCTCCTAGCAAAAACACAGACTCCGAACAGCAGGTGAATTATTTAAAAAGCAAAGTTGAAAACTTGTTTTATTTAGCCTTTCACAAAGATCCCCGCTATCGGGACTGGCGGCTGCCCGTGAGATGAAAAGGGGAGACTCGGGCCTAATGCGGCTGCCGCTGGGAAGCGACGCGTCTGATGTTAACACGAGAGCTGTTATTCGAAGCCGGCTCTGATGTCGACCTGGGCACTCAGCCCCCTGCTGCCCCAGTATGCGCTCCACCAACAACCAATTTACAGCCTTTTCAAATATTGGGGTAAAAACTAGGCAAAGACGCTCGGGAATGTACCTTTGCCCCAAGCCTATTCCTATGCTTCGTGCCAGATTTGAGAAAAAAGTTTTATTTCAGCAAAGAGACTACAGAAAAAAATATTAACTCATGTCGTGACTGGTCTGTCCAGACCCAGGGCCTTACAAGCGGTCAAGTGAGTGATTCTGCAACATTATGCGTGAGTTTAATGCTGAATATCACACAAGTGATTTCACTGGAATTGTGATTTCACCTGAGTACATCTTTAGCATACCCCGCCTCAAATCTGATATGAGAAGACTGTCTTATACTCCTAAATCGTCCTAACCGCTGACGCCAGTGTCTGACTGGGACAGCAAACAGGCCCAGGCATCATGATAAGTGTCCCCATACCCCCCCCCCAAACCCCATGACTGAATTAGAATGCTAAAAACAGTTGCCCATGTTTACCAATTGAAGTAGTTTTGAACTTAAAACACGTTCTATAAATGTTTTGCCAGCAAGGCTTTAAGTGAAATGAAAAAGCTCGCGGTTCAGTCATAGGGGCGTGGCCATTGTAATTAAGGGCTTAGCTTAAAAATGCTTAAGCTAAAAATCTTTGCTTAGCATAGTGTGCTGTCCCACTCGTATTTTGCTGCTTGTCCATTCATCCAGATATATAACACAACAAGTAACATTACACCTACAACAAGCCAGGACTATTGGCTTTGGCAATGGTTGTAAGTTGCAGAAGATAAATAAGCAACAACTATCACTTTGTTGTATATAATATTAAAAAAGCTACTCGCTGTTGTGGCGTACGGCTAGACAGCCTGGCTTCAAGCTGAGAAAACCGGTTCGAGCCTGACGTCCTGTGATTCAAAAAATGAATATGCCCTTGTGTAATGTAACTGGTGCTCATGTAAAGCGCTTCAAGTTTGCACTATATAAAACTGAAAAACGAGTCTCTTCGAAGTTGCATCAAAGTCAGTGACGGGTTGCAGAAATAAGGTTTTTGTTTTTCACTTTGAGGGTAAAAATGGAGAGCCAGATAGGGACCAGTCTCTGCATCTGCTTTTAACAAGCATTGAAAATGCAATTGGTCTCGCAGTTTATTACGTTAAAGCCATTTGCTTTGCTATACAATACCGTTAGGAAAGCAAATGGCTTTAACTTAATCAAAGGTGTGACCTATTGAATTTTCAATGCTTGTTACAAATGCTTTTGGCTGTTTGAATAGTAGGGCATTCCTATTTTCACACCATTTAGCCACGAATGTGTCCTCTTCACCTAGAAGTAAAGATTCTTGATGAATTAATTAAATGCTCAAAATATCCAGGTTGTCGGTCCCAGTGGCTTATCACAGTGGGATCCGATTGTAGAACATATACATTTGAAATGGTGTTTGATCACCTGAGCTTGTGGACGGTTCTAGATGTTAGAGGGTAGCTGCCAAGATAATCCATTGTGGACCTGGTTTGTGATTCTCTTTTAGGCAGGCAACTTATGATCAATTTTGATCTGCTAGCCATTGGCAGAGGAGTAGAATCAGAGTACTCAGTAGTCTGTTGCCCTCATCTATTGCTGAAGGCATTTGAGGAGGATTTTATGATCTTTGTCATAGTAGGTTGAACATACCACATCTCCAAGAAGAGACCTTCTCTGATATTACGAAATGAACATTAGTGGAGCACTCCTTATCTGAATGCTTTATTTATAAATAACTAGCAGCCCATCCCGACGTTGTCCGGGTATGAATTGCTGCCGGCCGGTAGTATATTGTTTCATAGGATTTCATTTTGATAGCATTTTTTATCTGTGACAGGCCTGTAAAACGCTCCGATTCACAGTGCACTGCTGATGCACTTAAGAGTGCGCGTTCAGTAGTGTGTGAACTCGAGTTTCCCTACTTTATTTTCCTTGCAATATTATATAGCGCGAACTCGACAACATGGCATGAGCACAATTTACATTACAGAAGAACACATTCATTTGTGGTAGGCACGGGGAGACAAAGCGATTTGCCTGGAATCACAGGATGTTGAGCTGATGCCGAGATACTAACGTAGCTCCCCATCTCTAAAGTTCGCAATTCTAGAACTTGTGGTGGGAGGTGTGTCTAAAAGTGTATGTCGGTGCTGGGCATCAATGAGAGAGACCTGTGCATTTTTCCAATTGGTGGTGAAAAAATATGAGTATGTTGCTGGAGATGTGGGCTGCCGTGCCACCAATGTACTTACGGGGGAGGGTAAACACCCATTATTCCACAAATTTCTTTCCGCATACCATCACTCTGCATACTTTCATTACGAAAGTACCATGACTCCGCAATGCCATTATAACGCATGGCATTACATTTTATATGCTTTTACCACGCATACATTTACAACGAAATTCGTTGTAAATGCATGAATGGTAAAAGCATGTTTTTTAAAAATGTTTGGATAAGGCAAGTATGGGTATAGGGGTATATGTTTTGGGGTACTGAGGTATATGTTTTGGGGTGTTTGGGTATTTTAATGGTTCAGATATAGTTTTGGGTTATGGGGTACAGGGGTATTTTTAGGGTTCAGGGCTAGGTTTGGGTTTTGGGGTATAGGGGTATTTTTAGGGTTCAGGGGTAGGTTTGGGTTTTGGGGTACAGGGGTATTTTAAGGGTTCAGGGCTAGGTTTGGGTTTTGGGGTACAAGGGTATTTTTAGAGTTCAGGGCTAGGTTTGGGTTTTGGGATACAGGGGTATTTTAAGGTTCTGGGCTAGGTTTGGGTTTTGGGGTACAGGGGTATTTTTAGGGTTATGGGGTAGGTTTGGGTTTTGGGGTACAGGGGTATTTAAAGGGTTATGGGCTAGGTTTGGGTTTTGGGGTACAGGGGTATTTTAGGGTTCAGGGGTAGGTTTGGGTTTTGGGGTACAGGGGTATTTTTAGAGTTCAGGGGTATGTTTGGGTTTTGAGGTACAGGGGTATTTATAGGGTTCAGGGCTAGGTTTTGGTTTTGGGGTACAGGGGTATTTTTAGGGTTAGGGATAGGTTTGGGTATATTTATAGGGTTAAGATGGGTTAGTGTTTAAGGGTGTTGGGGTATTTTATAGAGTAAGGGTGGGTTATGATTATGGGGTGCAGGGGTATTTAAAGTAGGGGTGGTCGGAATTGGTGCGAACTTGGTACAATAAATCCGCAATATTTCATTCCGTCAGATTTCAATTCTTAAAACAGAAACCTCATATATTCAAGGTAAAATAACAAGTATTTCTACATGCTAAAATGCATATAGTCATTTCACAAAAGTGAAATTAGCTTCCAGCAAGCAGTGAGAGAGGTGATGATTTTGAGATCAAGCCCCTGCAAACCGTTATGGGACGAGATTAGCAGTGGGAAGTGAATATTATAGTATCCAAATAATTCTACAAAGAGCTGCAGTTCACCTCGTTCGCCCCAGTTGTCCCCAAGAGGCAAATGCAATAGCATTTAAAATATTATACATCAAGCTGCAGTTCACCTCATGGTCCCTAGATGTCCCTGATGAGGCAAATGCAATAACATTTAAAATATTACACATCAAGCTGCAGTTCACCTCATGTCCCTAGATGTCCCTGATGATGCAAAAGCAATAGCATTTAAAATATTATATATCAAGCTGCAGTTCACCTCGCCGTCCCTAGATGTCCCTGATGAGGCAAATGCAATCGCATTTAAAATATTATACATCAAGCTGCAGTTCACCTCGTCGTCCCAAGATGTCCCTGATGAGTAAAATTCAAAAACATTGAAACCCTTTCATGAATGCTAAAAATTATGCTAAGCTTGTCCCATAATGCTTTGCAGGGCCTTTTAGTTGTATTTTTGCCTATAACTGTGCTTGGGGTGGTTCTAAGAGAATGGGACCACCAATGAATTACTATTTAAAGGGAGCAGGAATGTATAGAACCTGGGAAGAAAAAACAACAATCGTGACGGAATGCCCCCAGCGATTGTCACGCCCCCAGCACACACCCACAGCACAATGCAGACACGCCCAGAAGGGACTACTTTGCTGGCACGGTTCTTTTACATTTTAAATGTATATGGTGGGCGTCTGCATAGCCTACGTCCTTCTGCTGCAACAGCCCTTTCCAACGCTGTATTGGGTGTTGTGATTGGTGCTGTGGTTCCCGAGTTTACCTAGCCAAAAGTTGCAAGTTCTCTCTTTATAATAGTAGTATAGATAATCCTTTTAAACCTTGCATGCTACATTGGAAGACATGGTGTCTACTATGCCTAGAAAAACAGCAAAAGCATATATTTAGGTACATAAACTCGATCCAATGTGCACTTTTACAAAAACAAATGCTTATAATCTTTTTTACTTTTTTCACAAAATCAATTGTATTCAAATGAGGTGGTTTCACCTAGCTTTATGAAACATATACAAATACCAACAAGTTATAACTTCAGCATATACATTAATACATCTGTTTGTTCATTTCACATCGTAGAATGTATGCATTAAGCTTTGTTTTGTATACAGAAATTCTCTTCTTCCATGCCCAGTGCATTTCGGGTCATGTGTCCCTTCATCAAGGACCAAATGAAATGTCAGAAGCACCGCTGTTACCTTGCAATGCAATAGGTCTCGCATTTATGCGAGTTTAGGCTATTGGCATTGTAAATGACAATGTGTTTTATTTATGTTTGTAAAACGAAAAAAATGTTTGAACTGCGTCTAAGGATGGCGGAGTGGCCCTAAGGATGGCGGAGTGGCCCTAAGGATGGCGGAGTGGCCCTAAGGGGCCCACGGAACATTTCATTAAAGAACACACACGCAACCTGGATCTGCCTCTTACTCCCTTCTGTAGTGTGCAGCTCTAGCACACGGATGGGTAGGGCCACTGTCCTGACCTGAAATCAAGGACCGGATGAGCCACCAGTAAAGCAGCCCCCAGAAGAGGACTGGCAGCTGGACAGTTGCTTACCCTACAGAGGGTTCCAAATGAGCTTGAGGACTCCGCCCAGAAGTGCAGCATTTCCTTTGAGACATTCTAGTCGCCTGTCACCTTCTACTCACCTGAAACAATCCACCTATGTCCCAGCACATACATCCTAAACAAGGAGCAGAACTGGCAACTGTGCAGTTCTATTTAATAGTGTATATTTCCAGATGCTAAATGAGGACATATTTTCTTTCAGTGTTGCTAACGCTGGCAATATGTGCACAATAAATACATAAAAAACTGCAAATAGAGTACTTGCAACCGGAAACTTTGAAAGTTAAGGAAATGTTGGATATTGAGTGCATTTGTGCTCATACCTTTCTTTGGTGAGATCACCGGCGGGCAGTTCAGTGACTGTCTCGCGCTCTCTCCGCGCTCCGTCACCCGAGCTTTTTTTTGCAGATTTATATAGACCAAACCTGACTCGAAGGCATTGGAGCGCTTTACATGATTAGCATTTTAGTAAGCACGCACTGTTATGTGTATTGCTACACTTTTATGCTGTGACACCTACATGGTAATGCCCCCATGTCATTATTTCATACAGTGTGTTTTTTAAAGGCCTCTTGCGTTTGTAGCGAGCTACATAAAAAACAAGCATTTGCAATGCAATAGGTCTCGCAAAGATTTGAGGAGAATCGATGTTCTACATCTATCTTTGATTGGTCGAGTAAACGTTCTCAAAATGACAATGTTTCCGAAACTGTTGTATCTATTCCGTGCTATTCCCTTATTAATTGAAGAAACTCTGATGAAAAAAATGGAATCAGTCTTCTCACAGTTTCTCTGGCAATATGGTGAAGTAAGAAGATCGCTAGCTAAATTGTCATTACCCTTAGAGAGAGGAGGGCTAGCAGCCCCTAATCTCAGATTATATCACTGGGTTTGTTTATCGCTGCATATGAAACAGCTATTATGCTCTAACATTCCCGTAGGTCAGCCTGGCTTTCCCAGAATCCCCACAATCTATGAATTAGTAATAGGTGAAAAAGCCAAGGGGATTTTAACTCGGGAAGTGAATGTGCAATTTTATAAGAGGAGTAAAAGTAAATTGATGTTAGGTGCATGGGGTGTATGGAAACAAATGTTGAAATTTCTTAAGATCCCGAAGATTAATGGCATTTTAGACCTCTGGGATTCAAACCCATTTAAACATCTTGGACAGAATAGGACTAGCGCCCTCTGGAAAAGGCTGGGTATCCGGTATCTGGGTGATGTTATGAGTAAGGAAGAGCTGTTGGGGTTTGAGGCTCTGCAACAAAGATATGGCATCTCAGCGAACCACTGGATGCTGTACAACCAATTAGAACAATCAGTGAAATCCATAAGACCTAGGATTTCTATCCAGGAGATGAATCCGATTGTTCAGTATATAAGGAATGGGGGTAGGAAGATTAAAATGGGTTATGGTCTTTTGTTACAGAGTCTGGAAGATGATGTGGTGCAAGTGGAAAACGCTTGGGCTCTTAGAATTGAGGATCCAAATGTAGATGTGGATTATGCATTGGCATTGAACAAGAAAATATTAAGAGCAACCAACTTAAAAACACAACATTATAAAATGATTTTTAATTTATACTACACCCCAGCAAAGCTGTTTCTATGGGGTAAAAGGGATACAGATAGATGCCCAAGATGTGACCAAAGCCCAGCAGATTTAACTCATATGTTTTATTCTTGTCCAAGTTTGAAACCTGTTTTAACTGAAATGGAGAAATTTTTATCGGGGCTGCTAGAGGGACAAATCTCTCTATCCTCAACGGTTGTGTTAATTGGCAGGGATGAAAATCTGAAAATTACACAGGAAGCGGAAGCTTTTGTCTTTCTGTGTGTTGCAGTGTTAAGAATTTTAATAGCGGCGGCATGGAAAGACTCAGTAGCCCCCTCATTCCAGATCTGGTTGTCTAGATTGCTTGGAATTCACAATATCGAGGAATGTTTATATAAATTCAAGGGCCAGAAGAAGAAAGAATATGGAAAAAAAATCTGGGCACCCCTCAGTAAGTGGAGGGAAACAAGAGGATGAAATGGTCGAACTCATGCCTGTTTGTAAAATACTTTTAGATGGTGTCTCGTATTATGTATATATGAACTGCTTTTAAACCCTTGTGTATTTTGTACATATTCTCTTATCCAGCTGGTATCTCAATAGTATGTATGAATGTATTTCTTTCTTGTTTTCTTATTCTAATCCATCTCAATAAAAAAAAAAAAAAAAAAAAGCAATAGGTCTCGCATTTACGCTAGTTTGAACTATCAACATTGAAAATAGCAATGCCTTTTATTTTTGTTTTTAAAACCTAAATAAAAGGCAGTCATTTACAATGCCAATAGCTTAGTCGTGTAAATGCGAGACCTATTGCATTGCAAATGCTTGTTCAGTTAGCATGTAAATTAAGGGAGCAAGGCTGTGGAAAGAAACAGCATAATTTGTATGCAAAGATAGTGATCTATTAGGTACTTTTGATAGGCACTAGAATCATACAAGCACTGTGTCTACTGCAAGGCTACCACTACTCCATCAGGCAGTCTGTCAATGAAGGAGTTGGAAGCATAAAGTAATGGCTGGACACCTACACTGGGAAACATCAAGGCCCAGATTTATAAAGCACTTGCATTGTCCTTGAGTCATGCAATTAAAAGCAAAGCAATGCAAGTTCATCAGTGACATTTAGAAAGCTATGCAAAGTGATATTTGCTTGGCCTTACATAATTTATCAACTGCAGACTAACGCAAAGCAGCCCCTTGCGCTACCCTGCGTTGCCCTGCATCGGGGAGGCATTACATGGTTGGAGCATTGGTGGAGCTTGGACGTTTCTGAGCTTCCAACCATATATTTTAATTCAGACTCAGATTTTGTAAAGTTAGTAGACCTGGGTTTGTGACAAAATGTTGTGCCTACCTGACCTTGGTGTAACAAGCCTGGATAATGTTGAAAATGGTGAAAGGTGTCTATTTAGGTGAGGCCCAGCCTTTTATCTTTCTTGATCACAGACAAATGCAGAGACTTCACACCTATTTGTGCATGTTCTAGGCAGAAGAATACCCTGCTGTGAGGAGCAATACTGCACCAAGGCTGTGTCAGCAGTGCAATCAGGAAAGGACATTTACATTCTGCTACTAACAACTACAATGTTCTACGAGGTGGTAACTCCGCTCAACGTCTCAGTAGGACTTTCTGTATCAATCTATAAAATGTTAAATTCACTGCTGTGAGTCCTAGGCAGGTGTTGTTTTTAAATAAATGTTCTGAGTTTAAACTGTGTACTTGAAGGACGAATACAAGGAAATGTGGGTAATGTAGCTATATAGGCTGCAGATGTTAAAGGCTAGAAAACTGGCATTGTTACTTGAAAGCAAGTATGTACCAACGGCCACCTTTAACAACTCTGCTACCCTTTCCTCTTGGATCAGGAGCCCATCCCGACCAACTACTTCTCCCACTGTAGGGATCACTAGTATTAGGTGGCCAAATTCCTCATCTTTAGTGCTGTTTCAAAGGAGACAAACCAATTGCCTTTGTCATCTCCAATCGCAAACCTAGGTATACTTCCTTCATGCAGGTGATGGTTGTGTGACACCCCTGCAATGCCTCTCCACGTTTGCTACTACCAATGTTGCAAGGCCTTATACCTAGACTGACTGTAGAGGACCAAAGGTCTTGAATAATGATCCAGAAAAGGTAAGTAATCCAAAAGAGGTTTATTCGATTAGGTTTCCGATCACAGGAGGAGCGCCTCATCAGCCAGGAGTCCAAGTAGCAACTGACCAAGCACAACGGACACCTGGCTACTGAGAGCAACTCCACATTCAAAAGAATACATTAATACATTCTATGCACATGCACAGGCATGTGCACACGAAATAGAACAATCATCAGCACGAGAACAATAATGACAAGATTCAACACACTACATCACCTTCCCCCTTATGCAAATGCAGAAAAGAGAATTAGTTAAACAATTAAAATGAAACAAATTCGTTATATCTTGCAGGAGGTCTTCTAACACGACCACTGCGACTGCAAGACGGAACTGAAGGAGAAACAACAGCAGGGGAAGCATTGTTAGAAGGAACAGGTGCCGTAGAAGGTAAATCTACGTTAGCATGAAATATTTTTGGCTGAAGCCAATGAGACCAATCACAACCCTCCTGAGTGGATAAATTCTTCCTCCTAGAAATGAGGGTAGCTTGATCTGGCGTCAACTTTGCCAACTGTCTCACGTTCCACCAACCTTTGTCCCCCAAAAAGACTGCATTTTTACTGACTTTAAGGATTTGCACAGGACTTGAGAACATAGACAAACCTTTAGCAACTTTATAGGGCTTCTTGATCATAACCCAATCCCCCACCAACATTTGAATGTCTTTTACACATTTTGCCCTGTCATAATTTTCTTTCATTACAGCCTGTTTCTGTTTGACTGCAAAGCCTACATTATCACTAACAGGAGGAAATTGAACGTCCTCCCCTTTCCTTAACCAAGCAGGAAACAAAGGAGAATGAAACTCCCTTCCCCGCAACAATTGAAAAGGGGACACTTGGGTTGTACAATGCGGTGAGACGTTATAGTTCCAGATTTTCTTTTCCAAAAATTTAAAAACATCCACACCAGATGCTATGGCTGTCTGAATTCCTTCTTTCAAAACTTTATTGCCACGCTCCACTAGACCATTAGATGAGGGCGAATAAAGTGCCACCTTCAATTGTTTCACATCATGCGTTTTCAAAAATTTACACATCTTGTCAGAGACAAAATGGGTCCCGTTGTCAGTTACCAAGGTTCGAGGGGCTCCTTCCAACAAGAACAGTCTCTCAAGAAAAGAAATGGTATTATTTGAATCTGGAGCCTCTACAAACCTATAATACATCCATTTAGAGAAATAATCGATTGCTAAGATAAGGTACCTCTTTCCTTCTGGAAGAACTTTATATGGGCCAGAGAAATCTAAGGCCACCTTCTCCCAAGCCATCCCCGAAAATTGGGAAGGCTGCAAAGGGGTCTGGTGGGTCTTCCAATGCTTATCGGACAAAAGACATTCTTCACAACTGTCCACAGTAGTTCTAACCTGTGAGTCGATACCTGGCCACCAATAATGAGCTTTGATCCTCATACAAGTCTTGGTCACACCAAGGTGACCCTCATGTGCTAACTTGACAATCTTGTTCCTTAAACCACTGGGGGGAACGAACTTATCACCTCTTAACAAAACTCCGTCTTTGACTGATAGCTCCTCTGCCACCTGAGCAAAATTCTTTAGATCCCCAGACAGGTTCCTAACATCTGGCCAAGTTTTAGCCGAAAACTCCAAAGCCTGTGACAAAACACCATCCATTTCACTAGCTTCTTTCCAATCCTTTTCAGAAATGGCTGAACTCCACTCCTCCACAGCATCCACCATAGAGACACATTCCACATCTTCTTCAACTAAGTCATCCTCATCATCTTTGTCCATCAACATTCTGGACAAGCAATCTGCCCTGAAATTTTTACCTCCCGTGATGTGCCTTAATTCAAAATTGAATTCCTGCAGTTTAGAAACCAATCTGGTCAGCCTAGGAGACAGGCTATTGGTACCAGAAATTTTGCTGAAAATAAATGAAAGGGGTTTGTGGTCAGATAGCATTACAAACTTGCGGCCCCAGATATACATTTTAAACTTTTGTGCCGCCCACACACAGGCTAACGCCTCCCTTTCAATTGTGCTGTAGTGCTTTTCAAAGTCCTTCAAGGATCTAGAGGCAAAAGCTACCGTGTGTTCCTTGTCCTCCACCTGTTGACACAGTACAGCACCAAGCCCTTTCATACTTGCATCTACTGCAATAATGCACATAGAATCATCCCTAAACGCCTGAAGGGAACGTGCAGAGACAATTAAATCCTTGATTTTAGCAAAAGTCTCATCCAACTCTTTTGTCCAAACAAACTTTTGACCTTTCTTCAACAGTAACCTCAGAGGTTCCACCACCTGGGCGTACCCTTCTACAAATCTGGCATAGTACTCGGCAAGGCCCAGAAACGAACGTAGAGTGTCTTTATCACTTGGGGGTTTAGCTTCCATTAAAGCCCTAACAACAGAAAATTTTGGTCTAATGCCAGTTTTCGAAATTGAATGACCCAAATACTCTAACTCAGACACTCCAAACTTGCATTTGTCTTCTCTGACTGTCATACCCCTACTGCCGAGAATGAACAAAACCTTTTTGAGTAGCACATTGTGTTCCTCCATCGTTTTAGCAAAGACCAAAATGTCATCTAAGTATGCTTGAACTCCCACCAGATCCCCAAACAAAGAGTCCATTAACCTTTGGAAAACACTTGCTGCTGATGCTAACCCGAATGGAAGCCTCAGAAACTTAAAAGCACCAAACGGGGTCACAAAGGTTGTTAACTCTTGAGAATCCTTGGACAAGGGAATCTGGTGGTAAGCGGACTTTAAGTCCAACAATGAAAACCACCTAGCACCACCCAGATTTGCTAGTAGTTCTTGTATTTTGGGGAGGGGATGACAATCAATTTTGATGTTTTTGTTGAGACCCCTGAGGTCCGCGCATAGCCTGATCTCATTATTTTTCTTGCGTGCAACGACGATGGGCGCAACCCATTGGGAGGATTCTGAAGGTTCTATAATCTTGTCTCTAACCAGATCCTCAAGCATCTTTTTAAGTTCCGCCCTGACACTAAGGGGAACAGGGCGAACCTTATGGAAAACAGGTGATGCTCCGGGAATGAGTCTAATCTTGTGTTCTGCGCCACTCACCAAACCAATTTTATTACTAAACACATTTTTAAACTCCCTTAACAATTCAGTTCTATCGATTTTAGTATCCTCAATAAAGCAAATAGGAAAGTCACGTACTTTGATTGGATTTTCGTCTCCAGGAACAAGATATAGACCCATTTTAGCAAGGTCTTTCCAACCTACGATATCTTTCCCTTTAATCGCCACGTAGACTTTTGTAATAATGGATCTACCCAGGACTTCTAGTGATGTAGTGTGTTGAATCTTGTCATTATTGTTCTCGTGCTGATGATTGTTCTATTTCGTGTGCACATGCCTGTGCATGTGCATAGAATGTATTAATGTATTCTTTTGAATGTGGAGTTGCTCTCAGTAGCCAGGTGTCCGTTGTGCTTGGTCAGTTGCCACTTGGACTCCTGGCTGATGAGGCGCTCCTCCTGTGATCGGAAACCTAATCGAATAAACCTCTTTTGGATTACTTACCTTTTCTGGATCATTATTCAAGACCTTTGGTCCTCTACATATTGGCGACGAGGATGGGATTGTTTCCATCACCGACCCACGCAAAAGGATTTTTGATGAATTCGCATCAAATTTGAATTTTGGCGATCGATCCTTTGATGACCTTTTATTCCATACTGGCTTATTTAGTCACTTCAAGCGGATCTTCGGATTTTTTGGGACACGTTTACATGAGAGAGGAGGAGCGGATTCAAATTTGTTTCACCGACACTTTTCTGATTTAAGTGTCGTCGGTGTTTCTTGAGACGATAAACTCCTTCAAAGTCGTTTGGGGATTTAATGCTATTTTCGGATTTACTCTAAGAATTGAATCTAAACTTGCCTCGTTTTACTTTTTGAATTACGCGCTTACCGGTCTCTTGGAACTCCGGCAGCACGTCTTGGAACCTTCGGAATCCTTGGAACTCTCGATACGCGTGGAATTCTGGGATTCCACGCTTACGACGCTGCGCACTGACGTCACGTCGCACGTTGGACGCTACGCAAGGCCGCCATCTTGGTAAAGGGTGAAGGTTCGCGCTCGGAGATTCACTCCCCTCACAGACAGTCCAAACGGCAGGCAGTTCAAGCGGCAGACAGTGCAAGCGGCAGGCTGTTCAAGCGGTGGGCTGTTCAAGCGGCAGGCAGCTCAAGTGACAGGCAGTTTAAGCGTCGGACTGCTCAAGTGACAGACAGTCCTAGCAACGCTTTATCCCTGCGTGTGTACCGGCGATTCACACGCCTTACTACCACATCTAATTGTAACAGTAACTATATTTGGTGCCTTTTAACCAAAACGTTTTCTTTCTGCAAATTGTGTTTTTCAGGTTTTTTTTTTTGTTTTTCTCTGTGTTTTAGGTTTTACATATTTACTTCCTTATTTTATATTTGTAACATGGCTTCTGTTAGGGAGGTCACTCAACCCCCTCCTTTCCTTGAAAAACCTGGAAAACCTACGTTATTATGGTCAGAGTGGTTTGGCCTGTTTGAGAATCACATTTTAGCAATTGATGCTTCGGACTATTCTCCTCCTAGGAAATTTGCTCTTCTTTTTGGCAGTCTTGGGTTGGCCGCGCAACGCATTTTTAAGAGCCTTGTTCCCATTCCCCCTCCAGCTGCTGCTGGTTCAGGTGATAACGAATGGAATATTTATATAGAGGCTATTGCCAGGTTAAAGAATCAATTTGAAGAATCTCCTAATATCATGCTGGAGAGGCACAATTTTTATAAAAGAAAGCAAAAGGAGGATGAAAAAATTGACGAATATATTTCAGCATTGAGGGTGTTAGCTATAACCTGTGATTTTGGTCCTTTGCTGGACAATTACATTCGTGATCAATTTGTGTTCAATTGTTCTTCTACCAAGGTGAAAGAAAGAATTCTAAGTTGTAAGAATCCTTCATTGTCCGAAGTTATCGATCTTAGCCTTAGTATTGAAAGATCCGTAACTTCTACTAAAGCCATGGCTTTAGATTCAGTCACTAAGGTTAACTTCATTTCTGATGATATGTCTGACGATGGTTTATATGCCATTTCTAGTAAAGAAACTAAGGAAAAGTGGCAGACTAAGTCTAGTGGTAATACAAATAAGCAAAATTTTTGTTTTAGATGTGGGTCCAAATTTCACATTGGAAATTTCAAAGGGTGTCCCGCCATGAACAAACGGTGTGTGGGGTGTAAGAAAGTTGGACACTTCCAAAAGGTTTGCAGATTCCAAAAGAAATCTGTCAAGGTCAACTATGTGGATATGGATGAATGTAATGACACCTTTGATAATTTAATGTTAATGGTGGAGTGTGATGATTCTGAACCTATTAAGGGACCTTTGTGTGAAGCCATAATTGACAACATTAAACTACAGGTAATGGCTGATTCTGGTGCTCCCATTACTATCCTCAGGGATTCTACATTTTTTGATAAATGGGGAAAGGATGTGAAATTAAGTCAATCTGATGTGAATTCTAAAGCTTTCGGGGAGAAAGATATTGACATGTTAGGCTTTTTCTTAACAAGTGTAGAAGTCCTGGGTAGATCCATTATTACAAAAGTCTACGTGGCGATTAAAGGGAAAGATATCGTAGGTTGGAAAGACCTTGCTAAAATGGGTCTATATCTTGTTCCTGGAGACGAAAATCCAATCAAAGTACGTGACTTTCCTATTTGCTTTATTGAGGATACTAAAATCGATAGAACTGAATTGTTAAGGGAGTTTAAAAATGTGTTTAGTAATAAAATTGGTTTGGTGAGTGGCGCAGAACACAAGATTAGACTCATTCCCGGAGCATCACCTGTTTTCCATAAGGTTCGCCCTGTTCCCCTTAGTGTCAGGGCGGAACTTAAAAAGATGCTTGAGGATCTGGTTAGAGACAAGATTATAGAACCTTCAGAATCCTCCCAATGGGTTGCGCCCATCGTCGTTGCACGCAAGAAAAATAATGAGATCAGGCTATGCGCGGACCTCAGGGGTCTCAACAAAAACATCAAAATTGATTGTCATCCCCTCCCCAAAATACAAGAACTACTAGCAAATCTGGGTGGTGCTAGGTGGTTTTCATTGTTGGACTTAAAGTCCGCTTACCACCAGATTCCCTTGTCCAAGGATTCTCAAGAGTTAACAACCTTTGTGACCCCGTTTGGTGCTTTTAAGTTTCTGAGGCTTCCATTCGGGTTAGCATCAGCAGCAAGTGTTTTCCAAAGGTTAATGGACTCTTTGTTTGGGGATCTGGTGGGAGTTCAAGCATACTTAGATGACATTTTGGTCTTTGCTAAAACGATGGAGGAACACAATGTGCTACTCAAAAAGGTTTTGTTCATTCTCGGCAGTAGGGGTATGACAGTCAGAGAAGACAAATGCAAGTTTGGAGTGTCTGAGTTAGAGTATTTGGGTCATTCAATTTCGAAAACTGGCATTAGACCAAAATTTTCTGTTGTTAGGGCTTTAATGGAAGCTAAACCCCCAAGTGATAAAGACACTCTACGTTCGTTTCTGGGCCTTGCCGAGTACTATGCCAGATTTGTAGAAGGGTACGCCCAGGTGGTGGAACCTCTGAGGTTACTGTTGAAGAAAGGTCAAAAGTTTGTTTGGACAAAAGAGTTGGATGAGACTTTTGCTAAAATCAAGGATTTAATTGTCTCTGCACGTTCCCTTCAGGCGTTTAGGGATGATTCTATGTGCATTATTGCAGTAGATGCAAGTATGAAAGGGCTTGGTGCTGTACTGTGTCAACAGGTGGAGGACAAGGAACACACGGTAGCTTTTGCCTCTAGATCCTTGAAGGACTTTGAAAAGCACTACAGCACAATTGAAAGGGAGGCGTTAGCCTGTGTGTGGGCGGCACAAAAGTTTAAAATGTATATCTGGGGCCGCAAGTTTGTAATGCTATCTGACCACAAACCCCTTTCATTTATTTTCAGCAAAATTTCTGGTACCAATAGCCTGTCTCCTAGGCTGACCAGATTGGTTTCTAAACTGCAGGAATTCAATTTTGAATTAAGGCACATCACGGGAGGTAAAAATTTCAGGGCAGATTGCTTGTCCAGAATGTTGATGGACAAAGATGATGAGGATGACTTAGTTGAAGAAGATGTGGAATGTGTCTCTATGGTGGATGCTGTGGAGGAGTGGAGTTCAGCCATTTCTGAAAAGGATTGGAAAGAAGCTAGTGAAATGGATGGTGTTTTGTCACAGGCTTTGGAGTGACGTCAGTGCGCAGCGTCGTAAGCGTGGAATCCCAGAATTCCACGCGTATCGAGAGTTCCAAGGATTCCGAAGGTTCCAAGACGTGCTGCCGGAGTTCCAAGAGACCGGTAAGCGCGTAATTCAAAAAGTAAAACGAGGCAAGTTTAGATTCAATTCTTAGAGTAAATCCGAAAATAGCATTAAATCCCCAAACGACTTTGAAGGAGTTTATCGTCTCAAGAAACACCGACGACACTTAAATCAGAAAAGTGTCGGTGAAACAAATTTGAATCCGCTCCTCCTCTCTCATGTAAACGTGTCCCAAAAAATCCGAAGATCCGCTTGAAGTGACTAAATAAGCCAGTATGGAATAAAAGGTCATCAAAGGATCGATCGCCAAAATTCAAATTTGATGCGAATTCATCAAAAATCCTTTTGCGTGGGTCGGTGATGGAAACAATCCCGATCGTCGCCAATATGTAGAGGACCAAAGGTCTTGAATAATGATCCAGAAAAGGTAAGTAATCCAAAAGAGGTTTATTCGATTAGGTTTCCGATCACAGGAGGAGCGCCTCATCAGCCAGGAGTCCAAGTAGCAACTGACCAAGCACAACGGACACCTGGCTACTGAGAGCAACTCCACATTCAAAAGAATACATTAATACATTCTATGCACATGCACAGGCATGTGCACACGAAATAGAACAATCATCAGCACGAGAACAATAATGACAAGATTCAACACACTACACTGACCTTCTGTTTCTCTCAGGCCAGTTGCTTTTCTGCAATATTTAAGTTCTTATGCTCCAGGGCTACAACTCCCTTTGTTGGGGGCCTTCTCTGAGCTATTGGTGCTGCCTGAGCTTCTCTCACTTACAGCCCAAAAGTGCTCTCAATAAAGTGTTCTGGGGCAAGCTATCATCTTCCTTACTACTCTCTGAAGTGGTCTCTAAATGTTTTCTTGATAAGGTCCCTGTGGGTGCTACCTTTATGTCTGGTGCTAGCTTGTGGGGGGCAGGGGGTTGGCAATCTAACCAACAGAATAAACTTTTCCAGGGGCCACCCTATCCATGTTGACATTCTTTAATAAAGGGTTGGCCCTAAACCATTCCACAATGCCCTACTCTGCGATATTTCAGCATGGCAGAATCTTTCATTCCTTTGTCAGCGCTCTGGGCACGCCCCTGGTGTGTGTCTAGGGTGAATGGCGAGCTACTCTTGCAAAACCAGTTCCAGAATAGTGTGTTTCCCTACTGGGATGGTTGCCAGTCTGACTGCTTGGACAACTGCAGGGGCCGGCTTCGACTTGAGTTGCATCTGCTTTTGAAAATGACTGCCCCTTTGAGTCATATACAGTTGGTGAGCAAATCTCCTAGGCCATCCTATCCAGAAGAGGTCACATCTCCTCCCGGCAAAAGCCCTTTTGTTCTCTTTTCTGGAAGCATTTCATACCCCCAACAGGATGTCACGGTAACAGTTGTGTATTAATTCTGAAAGGGCGACTAGAGGTTTATGCAAGAAAATGGCAACTTTCTAAAAGTAGATTTTCAAAATAGTAATTGAAATCTGGCTTTACAAACAAAATGGATTTTATATTCCTACCAATTTGAGTCCTTGAGCCAATGTTGTAACTATTCCATAAACTGAAATAATGCATTACAAGGTATTGTAATGTAAACCAGTGCTTTTCTGTGGGAGAGTCAGCCATGCCACATGGTAAAATGACTTTGGAGAATTTTGACTGTCAGGACAAGCAAAATTTAAGAATACCTATCTTTCTTTTTAAATACCATGTACCCTGCCCTATGGGTACTTATGGCCTACATTAAAAGTGACCTGTATGTATTAAAAATAAGGGGTTGGCGTGGCAATAGGTTTATTTTAAAAACTGCATAACTAGACTTCAGTGACAGGCCAAGAATCATGTTTTTACATGTCACTTTAGTGCTAGCAAAACAAACGCCTTAGTCCACTAGTGCCAGTTAACTTGCAGGCAGTGGATGCACAGAGTACCATATACTAGGGACCTATAATTAAGTTGATTAGTCAATGGTTTTTAGGGGTCAGAGTACACACATAGGCCACTTAACAGCAGTGCCCCAGTGATCAAAAAGCCCATGCACCAGTCACATCAGCCCACAAATTGTGGGGTAAACATACAGAAAGTGACTGTTGGAAGGTGGTTTATTAGTAGAAGCAGATAGTTACCTACACCTAGTAGTAACACCACGATCACAAAAAAGGTCAATCAAGTCTCAATAAATTAATTCTTGATCAACCCTTGGTAGCTTGGCTCGCAAGCAGTCCGGGTTAACTTAGGAGATAGGTATGTAAAGCATTTAATTTCACCAAAACAGTAAAATAATAAGACACAACCCACAATAAAAATCCATCACCAATATATAACAGTAGGAAATATATTTATCTTTAAAATGACATAAAAATGACAAAATTCCAATATAGGGACCTTGAAAAATTTATTTTTAAAGATTGTGGGTCTGATTTAGATCTTCGCAGACAGGCTACTCTGTCACAACAGTGACTGATATCCCGTCCAGCAAAATATAAATTCCATAGGATACACTGCAATGTATATTTTGGTGGACAGAATATATCCGTCATCACTGTAATTGAGTAACTAGTCCGCTGAGATTTAAATCAGGCCCTAAAGGTAAATATGTGTTTTCTACTGCTTAAAAGCATAAAGCGCCGACCAGGAACATCTGATCACACTTGACCAGAATCAAGCCTAAGTTTCAGGGTGACCATGATGAAGCACAGGTTGGATACGTTGTGTGGTTGGGGCCAGTCAAAATTTTACCTACGCACGCAGTCACTTTTTTGGTTCTTTTTCCCTCGAAGTCAAGCAAGTCTCCTTGGCAAGTCAGGTAACGGTTGCATTTCGATGACAGCAGACTGCTTCAGCGCAATGCCTTGGTGACTCCTGGAGGTCTTGGTTCTCTTCGTCAATGGCGAATAGCTCCTGAGCTTTCAGCTGGTCATACCTGAATTTGAAGCCGAGTTGCTGTTCGATGTTGACGGCTTGACTCTAGTTGTTGGGGTCAGTCACCTTATGGAGATTTTTTCATAAAAGTTGTCCAAATGATTTTTAACTTCTAGATCTTCTTCCTGAAGGTCTCCTTTGGGTATTTAAGGGTTCACAACACAAGTCAAGGGTCTAGAAACTCTGAGTTGCTTTGTGATGATTTGGGACTACAATGCCAACATTGCACCTCAGCAAATCCTCTAAAAGTCAAGGTGAAGCTGGTCAGCTGGGATTGCCTTGGTAGAGTTGATTCAGGTGGCTTCTTAAAGCTCTTTTCTACCTGTTACTTTGAGGGAGTCCACTCCTTAATCCTTGAAGCAATGCAAGTCTTATTTTGTGAAGCCCAGAGTGTGTAGTAGGTGCAGTCATTCAGAATGAAGACCAAGGGTTCCGTTCTAGGTATATTGCTTTATTTAGTGTAACTATTATTTACATACTTTGAATAATATTTCTAGCTCACAGTTTAATATAGCCTTCCTATGTTAGCCTACAGTGCTAGCACTCTACAGTGGAGAATAACATAATTGGCAGTTTATTTCCTCACCAGGGCATATAAAAGATCATGTCTAATATCCCTGCTTATTTTCACAATGCACCCTACCCTTGGGCACCTAGGGTAGACCCTAGAGGGGATGTCTATGTAAAAATAGGATTTTCTAAGACTTTGCAAGCACTTTAAATTCCAAATTCGAATTAAGGGGCCCATTAGGATGGCGGGTGAATCACCACCACCCATATGGAGGTGGCGATCCGCCCGCCATTCTGGTCCGCCCGCCTAGCATTTCTCCCCCGGCATATTACGATGGCGGTAAGGACCCAGGCAGATGGAAAGACCATCTGCCAGTTTTCCACCTGTAGGCAATCCACTCAATTGCCTACCGGGTGGAAAACGCCAGCAATATGGTGCCAGTACCTTGCAGGCATATTATATTATGATAACTGCGGTCTCATGCCTTTCCTTGGTGGAGACTCTGCCATGGAAAGGCATGCAGTCTTTTCTTTGGGGGCCCGTTGCGGGCCCCCAGGGGGTTGGAAGGTGGGTAGCTGATTTGGGGGGTACTTGCATGCACAAGGTGGCAGGCACCGCGCGGTGCCTGTCAGGTTGTGCATGCAAATGCAAAACATGCCTGTTTAACATTGTGGTGGGTGCTGAATACACAATTTTAAATATGCAGGATGCGACCGCCATGGTGGCGGTCGCATCCTAATAGGCACAGCGGGACCGCCGCACTTCTTGTGGTCGGTCCCTTTTACCGTTACGGATTGCGGGTTAATGGGCCCCTTAGACATATTTTATTTTAAAAGCAGCCTGCAAAGCAGGGCTGTCGTTAAAACGATAACAGGCAGCAGATCATATTATATTTAGTGCATTAAATCCACTGGGCCTCTAAACCTACATGCCTTACCCTATACTAGAGGCCTACAGGTAGGTTATCAGTACTAATTGTAATTACACCTAATTATCATAAACATTTTGAATGGATCACTGACATAATATTGATGTAAAAAATATTGCTGACAAAAATGTCAAAGTAAAAATATAGAATGCAAAAATGTAGACTCCCTATACTTAAACAGGTAAGTACAAAAATATGGAATCAAAAATATTGAAGTAAAATATATAGATGTAAAAAATATTGAATTAAAAATATATATAATAAAAGTATTAAATATATTAAATATTAATATCTTTACAAAACGAAATTGATTGTAATATACATTTTAACTAAATATAACTAACTAGCAGCCCGCCCCAGCGTTGCCCGGGGCAGAAGGGGGCTGTGGGCAGCATTTCAGGCTTGCGTGCACTCCCGCCCCGGCCCCCGCCTGCCACGACATTGTCTGTGTCCCGGACAATGTCGTCACGGGCTGGGGCCGGTGCGGGAGTGCACGCAAGCCTGAAATGCTGCCCCAGACCCTGAGCCTTACCGCAGTTGTTCCGGGCCAACCTCCCTCACCGGCTCCCTCCCGTCCCGAGTCCCAGAGCCTTACCTGAGCCGCCGCTCCTCCCCGAGCTCCTCACTTCACCTCCGCTCCTCCTCGCAAGCCTGAAATGCTGCCCCCAGGACCCTGAGCCTTACTGCAGTTGTTCCGGGCCAACCTCCCGCACCGGCTTCCTTCCGTCCCGTGTCCCAGAGCCTTACCTGAGCCGCCGCTCCTCCCCGAGCTCCTCACTTCACCGCCGCTCCTCCTCGTCATCATGTACGTTGCGGCCAGCGCTACGTCGTGGCCGTCAGCGTCGCGGCCGGCGCTACTTTCAGGGCACTACTTTGTTTTTTAAGTTATATTTTTTAATTTACGTTTTTTTTAAATTTTCTATAGCCTATGTCCATCTGCACACCCTGAGGATTACAACAATGTATTGGGTGTGTGGATTGGCGCTGGGTTCCCGAGTTTACCTTGCCAAAAGGTTTGTGTTCTCTCTTTATAATAGTAGTATAGATAAACTTGATAAAAAAATATAAACACACAAACTTAATAATGTATACATATATTTAACTATCTTTATTTAGTTTTTAAACTTTAAAATTATATAAAAATGTGAAGGGGGCTCTCCCTTGGCTCCGCTGGAAGATCCGGCAAAGGTTTACCTTCTCACTGCCATCCTGGATTCGAACCATCTTGTGACTTTTTGTTCATCCACTCCATGCTTATTCATCGTGGACATGCATCCTTATGTATCGAGGGGGGTCCGACTCAGCCATGCTCCTGACTGAGTGTTTACTAACCGTTTTAGAGTAGTGAATCACCTTTTGTGAAGTAGGTAGTAGTTGGGGCCTTGGGCGACAGATGATTCCACTTCAGAAGTGTAGGGTGGGGGAGTTGGGGGGTTGGGAGGGATGGGGGACCGTTGTTCCTTGACAGTTAGTTTTTATTTAGCCACCTGCGGGCCGCTGGTTGCAATTCTTCTTGGTACCCATGTTTCTCTGACTGATCCACAGTTGACACGCAGATCACATCTTCCTTCAGATTGTTCTTTTTGGCCGCCTACGGGCTACCATTGGGGGTTCCTATCGGTAGTTACATTCCCTCCTTCTTTGATTTCCACAGTTGACGAGGAGATCACCACCTTCCATGGCCCCGCTTCTGGGCTCGGGTTCGGGTGAGTGCTCCCCTCTGGGTGGGTAGGGTCCCAAGTAGTTATCCACCCCTCCACAGTCCATTCCCTTAGATGACTTACACCCTCACTAGACCTATCCACTTCCTCTCATGGAATGTTAATGGCCTCTTGGACCGAATTAGGCAAATTGTGACTATCTGCAAGATGTACTGGATAGGATGGGTTTCGGTCCCTCGTTCCGCCATCTGATCAGAGTTTTATACACTAATAACAGAGCCCGAGTACTCATTAATGGGGAGCTTTCTGAGGCATTCCTGATCCAATGAGGTACGCGGCAGGGGTGTCTGCTGTCGCCACTCTTATTTGCACTGGCGATGGAACCCCTGGCGGCCTTTATCCGACAAGACCCACTTATTCGAGGTTGGACCTGGGACTCGAGCCAGTTGGATAAGATAGCCCTATATGCAGATGATGTTCTGCTTTACTTGGCAGACCCAGGTAGGTCTGGCCCCAGGTGCCTGGCGGCTCTTGTCGCTTTTGAGCGGGTCTCCGGAGTCCGCCTTAATCCGGCGAAGTCAACTTTGGTCCTCCTGCATCCCTCCAGAGACTGCGATGACTGGCAGTCGGACATCCCCTTAGAAGTCAGCGACCCTTGACCTTGCTGGTAGGTCGCTCCCTCACTACACAGCTCTGCCGGTGTGTCCTGACCCTGTCCCAGCTGCCACTACTGTAGAAGTTGAGGCCCTCCTCCACCCGCAGGCTACCACCTGTGCCTCATCCCTGGTGGCCAGTGGTAGGCCTTAGGTTTGTGTCACTGTCACTGTCTGTCTGTCTTCCCTGTACAGTCCATACTGTCTTCTGGTGTCTGTGACCGCTGTTGCCTGTCTACCCCCTGTGCCTGCATTCTTATCTGTGCCCGTTCTCTTGCCTTCTGTTCACTGATTGTGCTCATTTTCTTGCCTTTTGCTCCCCTGATTTGTATTCGTTTTTTTGTGCCGCCTGCTCCCGCTCGCAGCCCCAGATTTGTGCCCATTTTCTTGCCTCCTGTTCCCTGATTGTGCCTGATTTCTTGCCTTCTGCTTCCCTGATTGTGCTCGTTTTTCTTGCCTTCTGTTCCCTGATTGTGCTCATTTTCTTGCCTTCTGCTCCCCTGATTGTACCCGTTTTTCGTGCCTTCTTCCCCCCTGATTGCACTAGTTTTTCTTGCATTCTGCTCCCCTAATTGCACTCGTTTTTCGTGCCTTCTTCTCCCATGATTGTACTCGTTTTTCGTGCCTTCTGCTCCCCTGATTGCACTTGTTTTTCTTGCCTTCTGCTCCCATGATTGCACTCGCTTTTCTTGCCTTCTGCTCCCCCGATTGTACTTGTTTTCCTGCCTCTACTCCTCTGATTGTACCCGTTTTTTCTTGCCTTCTGCTCCCCTGACAGCACTCGTTTTTCATGCCTTCTGCTCCCCTGATTGTACCCGTTTTCTTGCCTTCTGCTCCCCTGATTGTACCCGTTTTTCATGCCTTCTGCTCCCCTGATTGCACTTGTTTGTCTTGCCTTTTGCTCCCGATTGTACCCGTTTGTTGTGCCTTCTGCTCCCCTGATTGCACTCGTTTTCTTGCCTTCTGCTTGCCTGATTGTGCTCATTTTCTTGCCTTCTGCTCCCCTGTTTGCACTCGTTTTTTAGGTCGAGCTGATGTGGCATTCATGCGAAGCATGAATGCATCAGCTCGACAACTTATGTTGCCGATATTTAGGAGAGTGGACAGCTACCAGACGCGCGCTTTGACGAGGTCGGATTTCACCTCGGGAGCGAGCGTCTGGTAGCTGCGCATGCGCGGTGCAAATCCCTTGCTCACACACAGACACAGGCAGCCCCCACCCCTCTGCATGCACGCACGCACGCACGCACACACACACACAGGCGCGCGCATGCACACGCAGGCATACGGCACACATACAGGCACACATACAGGCACACTATCCCCTACCTCGCATTCTCTCTCAATCACACACAGTCACGCATGCGCACACACATTCCCTCGCGCACACACGCGCGCACACACTCCCCCCCCTCCCCCCAGGCATACACACAGGCACGCACGCACTTCACATCAGCCCTGGGCCCCACTCACCGACTGCGCTCTTCCGGCGGGGCTCCTCTCTCCGCATCTCGTCTCCTCTCCTCTTCTGAATCGGGGCTCCCTCAGGTCAGAGGAGCCCCGCAACAGGCGCCACACTCCTCCTTCTCCCCGGCCCCCTCCTGGGGACCCGGGCTACCCCGGACCGGCAGGGCGCTACATGCGCCGGCATGCCTGTTCACGGACCTCGGGATGCGGGACTTCCGGTCGGCCGCGAGCGGAGCTTCCGGGTCGCCGCGGGCAGCGTGGCGGCACCGATTTGTATTTCTTCATCAAGTTTCACTTAAATAGGAAAATGCCTTCAATCTTGTTAAAGACGTTGGCCATTTCACGCTTATTCTTTTTAAAGGGTTGGCTTGCACCACATTACATTCAATTTACTAACTCCGCTGTAAGTTATGCCTTGTCTTGCCTTCTGCTCCCCTGATTGTACTCGTTTTTCTTGCCTTCTGCTTCCCTGATTGCACTTGTTTTTCTTGCCTTCTGCTCTCCTGATTGTACCCATTTTCTTGCCTTCTGCTCCCCTGATTGCACTTGTTTTTCTTGCCTTCTGCTTCCCTTATTGTACTTGTTTTTCTTGCCTTCTGCTCCCCTGATTGTGCTCGTTTTCTTGTCTTCTGTTCCCCCTCACTGCCCCTGATTGTGCCCAGCTGCCTTGGTTCCCTCGCTGCTCCTGTTCCCGCCGCTGCGACCCCTGCGGCCCGCCCATCACTGCTCATTCGCTGCTCCTCCCTCCCACCTCCCCATATAGACCAGTCGCTGCGCGGTGAGGAGAGCGACCCTTGACCTTGCTGGTAGGTCGCTCCCCCACCACACAGCTCTGCCTGTGTGTCCTGACCCTGCCTCAGCTACCGGTGCTGTAGAAGTTGAGGCCCTCTTCCACCCACAGTCTACCACCTGTGCCTGTTCCCTGGTGCCCAGTGATAGGCCTTAGGTTTGTATCACTGTCGCTGTCTGTCTGTCTTCCCTGTACTGCACATACTGTCTTCTGGTGTCTGTGACCGCTGTTGCCTGTCTACCCCATGCCTGCATTCTTATCTGTGCCCGTCCTATTGCCTTCTGTTCCCTGATTGTGCTCATTTTCTTGCCTTCTGCTCCCCTGATTTGTACTCATTTTTCGTGCCTTCTGCTCCCCCTCGCTGCCTCTGATTTGTGCCCATTTTCTTGCCTCCTGTTCCCTGATTGTGCCTGTTTTCTTGCCTTCTGCTCCCCTGATTGTGTTCGTTTTCTTGCCTTCTGTTCCCCTTCGCTGCCCCTGATTGTGCCCGGCTGCCTTGGTGCCCTCGCCGCTCCTGTTCCCACCGCTGCGTCCCCACCCCCCTCGCTGCCCCTGCCTCCCGCCTCCCAGCTGCTCTTCCCTTCCACATCCTGATATATGGCGGCCGCTGCACGGCCTAAGGCAAGCCCATCTGTGCCCGTCTGTGCCCAGACCGCGCTCAGCGCCAAAACCCCTGGTCTCCGCACCCGCCACGATGACCACCACCACTACGATTCCATCACATTCCATGCTCTCAACCCTGGACGGACCCACACCTGCTTCAAGGCTGCCCCGAAATGCACGCACAGCCCCTTCACCTGCCGGAACTGCAGCTACACCAGTCTCAGTGCAGCCAAACAACCCGCCAAGAAAGACCTCAACCACCTCCGATGCATCCTACTGAACACCCGCTCCGCACGCAAACACGCCATCGAGCTCTGGGACCTGCTCGACACATTATCCCCGGACGTCGCCTTCCTGACAGAGACGTGGATGAATGACTCCTCCGTACCCAACATTGCCATAGCCATCCCAGACGGCTACAAGGTCACCCGCAGAGACCGCACCAACGGAGTCGGAGGAGGAATTGCTATCGTCCACAAGAACAGCATCAGGGTCTCGACCAGCACCAAAGACACTCTCAGCACTGCCGAACACATGCATTTCCAGATCCACACCAACCCCAACTCCACCCTCAGAGGCACCCTTGTCCACAGACCCCCCGGACACCGACTCCAGTTCAGCGACTCCATCGCTGATTTTGTCAGCACGCACGCCCTGACCTCCACCGACTACATTCTCCTCTGAGACCTGAACTTTCACCTTCAGGACAACAATGACAGCAACTCGACAACCCTGATCGATAACCTCGCCAACCTCGGACTGAGGCAACTCGTCGCAACACCTACCCACTCCGCTGGCTACACGCTTGACCCCATCATCTCCGCTAGCCCCCACGTCTCCTTCAGCCACACCACCGAACTCTCCTGGACCGACCACCGCTGCATCCACTTCTCCTTCCAGAAACCCACCAAACACCACCGCACCCAACAGATCCCTCGCAGCTACTAGAGAAAAATCACCGAATACCAACTACACGCAAACCTCGCTCTCAGCCCACCCACCGAACCCCCCAACACCAACGATGCTGCCCACAGTCTCACATGCTGAATGGCCGACTGCGCCCTCTGGACAGCCACGCAGCCCACAAGGACGCCATCCGCAACCACCGTCACCTCATCAGGACTACCAAGAGGACCTCCTTCAAAGACTGCCTCGACTTCAACGCACACAACAGCAAGGAGCTCTTCAACATTGTGAAAGAACTCTCCAACCCCAGCTCCAACACTAACGACATCCCGCCGTCGCAAGCCCTGTGCGACTCCCTCGCCATTTTATTCCACCGCAAGATAGCAGACTTCCATGACAGCTTCATCACCCATACAGCCCCAACAGACAGCAACACAACAGACTCTCCGCACACTATCGACCACGACCCCCTGCTAGCCTGGGCCAGCGTGAGCATCGATTACACCATCAATACCATGAGCACAGTCCACTCCGGCTCCCCGTCAGACCCATTCCCGCACCACATCTTCAACAAAGCCAGCAGCTCCATCGCACCCCACCTGTGCAACGTCATCAATCTCTCCCTCAAGACAGTGACCTTCCCAGAGAGCTGGAAACACGCTGAGATCAATTCTCTACTCAAAAAACCCAAGGCAGACCCTCGAGACCTCAAGAACTTCCAGCCCATCTCTCTGCTCCCGTTCCTGGCTAAGGTCATCGAGAAGATCGTCAACAGACAGCTAACCCGATACCTCGAAGAAAACAGAATCCTGGACCCTTCACAGTAAGGGTTCCGCAGTAACCACAGCACCAAAACCGCCCTCATCGCCGCCACTGACGACATCAGGACCATGCTGGACAATGGTGAGACCCCAGCCCTCATCCTCCTGGACCTCTCTGCCGCCTTGGACACCGTCTGCCACCGCACATTTTGCACACGCCTCCACGCCGTGGGGATCCAAGACAAAGCCCTGGAATGGACCACCTCCTTCCTCTCAGGCAGAACGCAGAACGCCCGCCTCTCCCCTTTCTGATCCAAAGCCTCCGAGATCATCTGCGGCATACTCCAGGGATCCTCCCTCAGCCCGACACTGTTCAAACTTTACATGGCCCTGCTCACACACGTCGCCCGACATCACAACCTCAACATAATCTCACATGCTGACGACACTCAACTGATCCTCTCGCTCACCAAGGACCCCATTACCACCAAGGCCAACATCCATGAAGGGATGAAGATCAGCCAACTGCAGCTGAACTCAGACAAAACAGAGGTCCTCATCCTCGGCTCCAACCCATCAGCCTGGGACGACTCCTGGTGGCTGACGTCACTGGGGGCAGCCCCAACACCCAGCGACCACGCACGCAACCTGGGAATCATCCTCGACTCAACGCTCTCCTTGACCAAGCAAGTCAACGCCGTCTCCTCCTCCTGCTTCAACACCCTCTGCATGCTCCGCAAGATCTACAGGTGGATCCCGACAGATACAAGAAGAACAGTCACCCAGGCCCTCACCAGCAGCAGACTCGACTACAGAAACGCCCTCTACGCAGGAGCCCCGACCAAGCTCATCAAACAACTGCAACGCATCCAAAACGCCTCGGGCCGACTGATCTTCGATGTCCCCAGCCACGGCCACATCACCCCCACCTGAGAAACCTGCCCTGGCTGCCCGTCAACAAGAGATTATCCTCCAAGCTCCTCATCCACGCACACAAGGCACTCCACAAGACCGGCCCAGCCTACCTCAACAGGCGACTCTCCTTCTACATCCCTAACCGCCAGCTCCGCTCCGCCGACTTCGCACTCGCCACCGTCCCGCGCATCCGAAGAGCACCCACTGGCGGGAGATCCTTCTCCTACCTCGCTGCCAAGACATGGAATACCCTCCAACTGAGCCGACGACAGACCCAAGACCTGCTGACCTTCAGGAGACTTCTCAAGACCTGGCTGTTCGATCAGTAGAGGCCCCCCTCCCCTCCCCAGCGCCTTCAGACCCTCATGGGTATGTAGTGCGCTCTACAAATGGTTGATTATCGATTGATTGGTGTTTGGATAGCTCTTCTGCCAGAAATCAAATGCGCTTTAAACATTACGCCTTTGGTCGTGGTGGCAGACCCTTCTCCTTAACCCCCTGGGCAGGAGTGCACTCTTCAAAATGTTGATCCTCCCCCATTTCCTTTACATACTGCAAAACACTACTATCCACCTCCCGGGTAGTTGGTTCTGCGAGCTTGACGGTGTCCTCACCCGGTTTCTCTGGGGAGGGGCGAGACCACGTTTATCTCTGGTGCATTGTCACATTCCCCCCTTTGATAAAGGTATGGGGGTAACCAATCTCCACCTCTACTACCTGGCCACAAAACTCATTGTCATCAATGATTGGTATGCGGGCGGCTGGTCCGACCCAGCATACCGCGTGGAACTCAGCACGTCGGACTTCCAACGGATCCAGGTGTTTCTATATGGTAGCCCAGTGCCTCAGGCCATGCCCTCGGTCACCAGGACGTGTTTCTGGCCTGGCGTACGGCTCTTCGCCACGTGCAGTTGGACCGGAAACTCACTTGGCAGACGCCACTTTGGCACGGGTCATGGATGCAGGAGGTCTCGTCCCTGCAGGGGTTCCGACGATGGGACCTCATTGGAGCTTCAGTGCTCAGAGATATCTGGGTGGGGGACTACATTCGCTCCTTTGCGGACCTGCAGCAGCGCCATGCCCTTCCAGACTCCCAACACTATAAGTACCTACAACTCAGACACAGCCTTCATACACATGTCTCACCACCTATCTCCCTTCCAGAGTTCAGCCCACTGGAGGCTCAGGTGATGATGGGAAATCCGGGGGAGGGGGAGTGTCCCGTATTTACCGGTCCCTGGTGAACAATGGTCCTGCTTCCCTAGATCGGCTCAGGGCTCGATGGGAGGACTGGTTGGACCCCCTAGAAGAGGCAGACTGGAGGGATGCCCTTATGGCACCCACAACCCTGACCACATCCTCCAAGTTGCGCCTGGTCCAACTTTATTACCTCCACGTGGCATATCTCACCCCAACACGTCTATTCCAGGCCGGGTTGAAATCCTCTCCGGCATGTACACGAGGTGCCTCCGCCCCAGCTGATTTTTATCACATGGTATGGTGCTGTCCAGCGTTGGCGGCATTTTGGGGGGGTAGAGCGGGAGCTCACGCAGGCCCTGGGATGGGAGGTTCCCCATGATCCGCTGCGTATGTTGTTGGGGGTGTTTGATGGCTTAGATGGCTCTAGATCGGACAAGCGCCTGTTGGGGACAGCTGTGGCGGTGGCAAAGAGAGATATAGCGGTGCACTGGTCCCAGGCTAAGGCGCCTTCTGTAAAAGGTTGGAGGAGAGGAGTGGACTGGTGTGGGATCCAGGAGGAGGCCCTACTCGAAGCCCGGGGTGCCCTGACTTATTCAATAAAGTGTGGGGTAAATGGTTTATTATGCTTCCACCCTGATGTACTGCCTTTATTTTAGTTTATTACATTTACAACTGTACCTACAGTATGGACTGCCGTGGTATACCCCGATGGAGCGCCCCTTTTCTCTGCCAACTGTGTGTAATGTCATGCTTATCCTGATGATTATTGAACTGCAACCAATGAACTTATATGTTGTTCTAAAAATTTCAATGAAAATTGATTATCCCCAAAAAATTATATAAAAATAATATATATATATATATATCAATATTTTAAAATGAAAAAGAACATTCTATAATAAATGAAAAATTTTATTATTTAAAAAAATTAAAAGTTACATTTCGCAATACAATAAATGAAACAGTAGGGAAAATGTTGGATAACAAAATATTTACATTTACTATTCAAACTCCAGTGAGTGCAACAGTATGAAAAGTGTTGGTTAGCACAGGGGTTAAAATTAATATTCCCACTCCAGTAAGAGAAACAGTAGGGGAAGTGTTGGATAGCGGAGAGGAAAGAATTACTATTCTCACTCCAAAGAGTGTTATAGTCTGGAAAGTGTTGGATAGTGGAGGGGTAAAAATTACTATTCCCACACCAAAGAGTGCAACAGTAGGGAAAGTATTGGATAGCGGAGGGGTAAGATTTACTATTCCCACTCCAATGAGTGCAACAGTAGGGAAAGGGTTGGATAGCGGAAGGATAACATTTACTATTACCACTCCAGTGAGTGCAACAGTAGAGAAGGTTTTGGATAGCAGAGGGGTAAAAATACAATTCTCCCTCCTTGATCACACTATCCCCCTCGCCTCAGATCTGGTCTGATCACTCCCTGATCCCATTCCACATCCTGAGCAAAAACCTACCCAACCGTGACAAAGCTGCTTCTCACCCCGACAATCACATCAATTGGAAAAAGGTTCAGGATAACATCACTCTTAATCCTTCTATGCAAACTCAAGCTCCCATCCTCTCCGGCAATGTCGATACCGACGCCGATCTTTTTCACAACTGGATCACTCAAGAAATCAAATCCAGAATCCCGCCCTCACGCCCCCGCACCTCCCTGGGCAAAACCAAAACCAATGCCCCCTGGTTCACACCAGAACTTGCAAATGCGCATCTGCTATGTAAAAAGGTAGAAAGAAAATGGCGAAAGACATACGAGGCCACTAATCGTACTTCCTATATCGCGACAAGGAAAAACTACCTTTCGGAAATCAAACTGGCTAAAAAAAACTACTACGTCAACGCCATAAAAAATGCAGGCCAAAAACAAAAGGTGCTGTTCGCGATAGTTAAATCATTCACGCAGCCAAAGGCACTCTTGCCTGAAATCCCCCCTTCTCAGAAATTCTGCGATCAAATTTCTGACTATTTCGAGGAAAAAATTGCCTCGATCCAAATTAACTTCCCCCCCCCCACCACTCCCCCAGTGCCCCCCCCCCCCACTGGTCCCCCAAGGCTGCACGCTAAGTTGCTTCTCCTCTGTCACTCTTGAGCAGTCGAAAAAAGCCATCCTGGCCTGCAAATCTGGCGCCCCGTCTGATCCT
The DNA here is from genome assembly GCF_964263255.1 of Lissotriton vulgaris. Lineage (NCBI taxonomy): Eukaryota > Metazoa > Chordata > Amphibia > Caudata > Salamandridae > Lissotriton > Lissotriton vulgaris. Next base: position 97,499,823 of record NC_141696.1, read on the forward strand.
TGTCCCCCCAAATACTTCACCAATTAATCGACGAGGTTAACCCGACCATTAACAACCTTATCAACTCCTCGCTTAGCTCAGGCTCAGTACCCAGCCGTTGGAAAAAAGGAATCGTCAAACCCCTTATGAAGAAGGCAAATAAACTCCCGACGGATCTTACCAACCTCCGCCCAATTTCGCTACTCCCGGCCTTGGGAAAAATTACGGAACAGCTAGTCCATAACGAGCTGAAACGCTACCTGGATGATAACAACCTTCTTCATCCCCAACAATCCAGATTCCGCCCCAAGCACTCGACAGAAACCGCTCTCATTGAACTGTCTGACACCATAAAAACCCTACAAGATCAGAGAAAAAACTCCATCCTAATCCTTCTCGACCTTACGGCGGCATTTGATACCATCTCCCACACCATCCTCATCAGTAGACTCAGGGACATTGGCATCTCTGACTCCGCCCTATCCTGGATTACGTCTTTTCTCTCCGACCGTTCTCAAACCGTCACTCTGGGCCCATTCCACTCCAAAGACAAACTTGTCTCCTCAGGTGTCCCGCAAGGATCTATCCTGAGCCCTCTCCTTTTTAACATTTACCTCATTCCTCTCCTTAATCTGATAGAATCATTCGGCATACCTGTCACTTCGTATGCCGATGACACACAACTCATTGTGCCACTGGACGAACTATCTACCAAAGCTGAACTTAACCTGAAACACTGCCTGACCGAAGTATTTTGATGGATGGACAATAACCACTTGAAATGCAATTCGAGTAAAACGGAGATCCTCCCGATCGGTACAAATATCTCCTTCTGTCCAGCACTTTGGTGGCCGGATAATTCTGTTGCCCCCCCCCCCCAGACAGTGTCGTCGGCCAGGAATCTCGGCGTAATCTTTGACTCCGAACTCTCCTTTGATCAGCATGCCAGAACCGTCACAGGCAAATGCTTCGGAACAATCAGATCCCTGAGAAAGTTCTTCGACTTTCTCCCCATCGATGCCAGAAAAACGGTGACAGTAGCACTCATAATCTCGCGACTGGACTACTGCAACGGTTTGCTCGCAGGAGTCAAAAAGAGCACCATCCTAAAACTGCAGAGCGTACTACACACAGCTGCCCGTCTTGTCCTGGGCCTACCCCGCAGATCCTCTATCTCTGCAGCGCTTCGTTCACTTCACTGGCTCCCCCTTCACAAAAGGATTCTCTTCAAAATCCTGATTATAGCCTTTCGTGCCTACAACAAAACAGGCCCTAAATACTTCACCAAACGCTTTCCCCACTACGTGCCCAGCCGTCACCTTCGTTCAACCGATGACAACCTTATCCTTCTCCCTAAATACAATCTGAAAACGAAGGGTGAGAAGACCCTCAGTTTCCTTGCAACTAAAGCTTGGAACAAACTGCCCAAAACCCTCAGACAACAAACCCAGGAAAAACCCTTTAGAAAGCTTCTAAAGACATGGATCTTTAATCTTCCGGACGATTACTCCAAAGCTTCCATCTAATCCTCTTGGACTGGTTCATTTAGGATCCTCAGCGCCAAGATGCTCCCTCCGGAGCGAACGTCGCGCTCTAGAAATACCCCACAAATATCACAAATATCACAAATTCCCACTCCAGTGAGCGCAACAGCGGTGAAAATGCTGGATAGTGGAGAGGTAAACATTGCTATTCCCAACCCAGTGAGTGCAACAGCACGGAAATTGTTGGATAGAAGAGGGGTAAAAATGACTAATACCACTACAGTAGGGAAAGTGCTGGATAGCGAGGAGTAAAAAATTCTATTCCCACTCCAGTGAGTGCAACAGTAAGGAAAGTGCAGGATAGCAGAGGAGCAAAAGTTGCTATTCTCACTCCAGTGAGTGCAACAGTAGGGAAAGTGTTGGAGAGCGGAGGGGTAAATATTCCTATTCCCACTCCAGTGAGTACAACATTAGGAAAAGTGTTGGATAGCGGGGAGGTATAAAAAATACTGTTCCCACTCCAGTGAGTGTAACAGTAGGGAAAGTGCTGTATAGCAAAGGGGTAAAATTTACTATTCCTACTCCAATGAGTGTAACATTAGGGGAAGTGTTGGATTGCAGAGAAGCACAAATTACTAATAACATTTAAACAATAGGAAAAAAAAAAATCATAATTTAAATATATTAAACATATACAAATAACACATATAATTTAAATTACATATAACAAAAAGCTACAAATATATAAAATAAAGTAATAAATACATGTATAAACAGTAAATATTTAAAAGGAGCAAATATTAACAAACAAAAAATAAATGTCTTTATGTTATACCTTATAACAATAAACCAATAAAAAACAACAGTAGGGAACTTGTTGGATAGCAGAGTGGTAATAAAATACTGTTCCCACTCCAGTGAGAGCAATAGGTGGGAAAGTGCTGGATAGCAAAGGGGTAAAAATAATAATTTAAATATATTAAACATATACAAATAACACATATAATATACATTACATATAACAAAAAGCTTTATTTTCTATCCTATAAAACCACACCAATAAAAAAATTGAAAAGCTTTATTTAAATATAATTCCATCATTGACATAATTAATACTCAATTTAAACAATATTATTAATAAACATAAATAAACATTAATTGAATTCACATGCTTTAACACTAAAATATCCACAGCACACAACTAAAACTAATTACAGAATTACCATATTTAATTTCTAATTAATTAATTTAAATTAATTAACTAATTATTAATTCATCAACCCAAAATTAATTACTTCCCATCCTTCCCACCATTTACACCTTTAGGCTCCACAACACACACCTAAAACTAATTACATAATGACCATAATTAATTACTAAATAATTATTTAAAATGAATTAACAACTAATTATTAATTCATCAATTAAAAATAAGTTACTTCCCACCATTTACACCTATAAACTCCACAACACACACCTAAAGCTAATTACACAGTGACCATAATTAATTACTAATTAATTATTTAAAATTAATTAACAACAAATTAATAATTCATCAATTAAAAATAAATTACTTCCCACTGTTTACACCTATAAAAACCACAACATGCACCTACAATTATGTACACTATTACCATAATTAATTACCAATTAATGTAATTACAAAAAATTAAAAACAAATTAATGAATTCATAATAAATAGCTTTATACATTTAACACTATAACATCCCAATTAAACAAATATTAATTAATAAAAAATGTTCTAGGAATGTAATATAATTAAATTACTTCCCACCCTATTCCCCTATAAACCCACACCCCGCAACAGAACTAAAAACGCAAAATTGACATTAAAAAATTAATAACTACTAAAAATTATCAATACATTTTACATAATTAAATTACTTCCGACCCTAATCCCCTACAAACCCACAACCTGCTACGGAACTAAAAACACAAAATTCTAATTTATAAAAAACACTAACATTTTAATGCATATAATGAAAATACAAACAATTCTTATACAAAAAAACGTACATCACATATATTTAAAATATATACTAAAATACATAACATTAATTTAAAAAATCGATATTTTTAACAACTACAATTTTGCAAATGATGTTAAACACTTTGATATTTTAAGCATCAATATTACTTACCTAAAATCGATTTTCTTGACTGCGATATTTTGTCTGTCGGTATTTCTGCCCCACGATGTTTTTGCATCGATATTCTATCTCTGCACACTTTTGAACAGAGCACTGGCCCTGGGCCTAGTTAGCAGAGCCTGGGGTACAGTCAGAGTCAGAAAACTAGTGTCTAGTTGTCCAAATTGGGGCAAAAAGTTGGGAGACATCTGCAAAATGTCATGTTTTCTCACAGTGACATTTCTTTACATAATTCCTTTGGAGATAGACAGTTTCAAATGGGCTAGCCCTTTATGCATAGGTCCATTGATAACAAACACATGTTCAGACTTTTTTTTAGATCTTTTGGTTTACCTTGATAGGATGAAAACATTCTGCTAATGTCTATCATATGCATCCCTCAGCTGAAGATGTAGGGTTCTGAAAAATGTTGTTAATGAAATTGACTTCTTACTATTGAAGTGATTAGGACCCCCAGGTGTGTCCACATGACTGCTGTATGCAATAGAGTGTAATGTTTAAGCAAGTGTGTGACCTAGGGCCTGTTCTAGAGTTTGGCAAATGTGGGCAGATCATCCAAAAACGTATGTTCAACCATCTGCCACAAGGGAGGTCCATCTGCCCTATTAAAATTGTGGCGGTTTGACAGCTGAATCTCTCCTCCAGCCGCCACCTTCATTACATTTTAAATACTCTGTATATGGGGATATATTCTAAAAATGGTGGAAAAAACAAAGGATAAACAATGCTTTGTCTGCTGTATTTAGAGTATATATTCTTTGAATGAAACATAGCGTTACCGGCCGCAGCTGTATTAGAGGAAAATGTGCTAATTAACACAGCCCTGCCAACAGGTTTTATCTACTCCAATACTGTGTCCTTGCTGCTACAATTCTTGGAACTCTATGTTGCAGTGGTGGATGAACATCAACAAAACGTACAATGAAATAGAAGGTAAGTACGCCTTTTTAAGTGCACTGTGTTAATTAATATATGTCACAAAAATTTACTTTATGTATACTGAAGCATATCGAAGAATAATATCTGCTATCTCCCTGTCTGTTCACATTCCTCACACTATCTATATATAGAAAACACTATTTTAACACAATTGTATTACTCTTCGAACCTCAGATCTATAAGATAATTAATGAATTAATTAATTGTGGGTTTGTAATGCGCTAGAATCGACTCCCGAAGGAGTATGTCTGCGCAGTAGACCGCTGGGGAACCCGTCCTGGCTTTCCCTGTGAGATGGTCTCTACTGGGTATCTCCAAGGTGAAACCAGGCATCCCCGGTGTATGTGGGGGGCCGTTGTGGAGATGAGGCAAGCTAATGCCCAGAGTTGCAGAGTGTGATCCCTGGTTAGAGTAGGCACCGAGGTGAGAATTATCGAGTCCGCTGACCCTGGCCCACGACCCTGCCGCGTCAGGAATTGAACCCTGGTCCCGGGCTATCCTCTGCTCCCGAGTCTGCCACCTCTAACCAGTGAGCCACACCACTCCACTCCACTCCACATAATGCACTGATATGTTTTTCTTTAGTTCAAGGATTTTACTATACTTTTAGAAAAAGATATACATTGAAGGTATACTGTGATACATATGTGCCAAAACTGATAAGTATATGTAAGAAGTTAAACATAGTCACATGACATGAATACGACCAGATACATAATGACAGAAACCAAATAAATTCAAATATTCCAAGTATTAATTATCATTCCAGAGTAGAGAAGTTTAAAAAATGAAGAGACAAATGTAGTTTAAAAGTCAAGCTTATATTGAGTAGTAGTAGTAGTAGAAAAGCTTTATTCGATTTTTGTAAAATTAAAAATCATAAAAGCAACATCATCAAAGAATCGATCCATAATGTACACAGAAAATAACATTACATTTAAAGAAAAATAACTGTGAATGCAATGGATTAATGAACACATTAGACTTTTCCTTTTTTTAAAAACACTCTTTAAAAAACGGACCATGGTTGCCACACACAATTCATCATGTAACAGCTGGAGATACAATAAAGCTGGGCGGCACTGGTGCCAGGGACCGTGATTTTTCAAAAGTGGTTTATCCATTGGGCTCTATCTTTATGGTAAAAACCACAGAAACAAATCACATGGAGGGTTGATTGTTCAGCCCTCCCATCACAGGGGCATTTGATGAGCATTTTTGACCAGTCGTTAGTATGAGGAAATGAAACTAGGCGAAAAAAGATGTCAAATCTGAACCTAGTAAGTAGAAACCTGTCAAAACCCTTGGTACACCAGTTCAAATAGGGCTGCATGTTGCCCGATGTAAGCAACATTTGGTGCCGCACAACCGATCCTTTATTCAGCTCTACCCCTAGCTGCAGGGATTCTAGGTGATACCAACAATTTTTCTTTAGATCTTTCCTCGAGATCCTACATAGCCCGTCTGGTGCAGAAAAGAACTCAGGTTTCCCCATGTCTTGACAAAACTTTTGGATATAGGATAACCACGCTATTTTATAATATTTGTCGAGAGCCATAACGTCACGGATGATCTCTCTGTTAAGTTTCAGATCGGCTGCGGTCCAAACCCTGTGCCAGAGTAATAGTGGTTGCATCGCAATCAGATCACTAATATGACGGACACCCAGCTCAGCGTGACAGTTAAACACAGATAAACTAAAAGGTACAGCTAGAATAAACCTTAAAAAAGCATTTTCTACTATTTGTAATTCCCTAGTGTCTTGGATGCCCCAAACACCAGCCCCATAAATTGCTGTGCTGACACATTTGGCCGTATAAATTTTAAGTAGGATATCAGGGGGTCTTTTGCCCATCTTTCGCGAGAAGGCCATGAGTGCTGCCGTCGCTTTTTTAAACGACAGTGTTCTACACCTAATGGATGGACCCCAATGTCCCCCACCCTCAAGGACTACACCTAGCTATGAAAAGATTTGGTAGTCTGCACTTTTTCCCTACGTGCAAACAATTTGCAAGTTTTGGACTTGCCCCTGGCGCACGTCATCGCAAAGGTTTTTTTCACATTTAGAGTCAGGCCCCTAGAGTCCATAAAATAAATATAAGCATCTAGAGCTGACTGCAGACCTCTCTCTGTCCTGGCCATAATGACGGCATCGTCCGCATATAGTAGAGACACCACTTGTTTGGAGTTAATTCTGGGTGAGTCAATAACTTTGGACACCAAGGCATCCTCTAGGTCGTTTGTATATAGGTTTAAAAGAAGAGGCGCGAGGACACACCCTTGCCTCACTCCTCGCTTCACATGAAAGGGCTTGGTGCATTCTCCGCTGGTTCTGAATCTTACCCATGCCCTTGCCCCAGCATAAAGTTGCCTTAAAAAATAAATAATGGGCTCTTCTACTTTGAGATATTCCAGCACCTTCCACAATCGATCGTGCTTGACGCAATCAAATGCAGCACTCAAGTCAACGAATGCTGCGTAGAGTTTGCCCGCCTTGGCCTGAACATATTTCCCTTGAAGGAGTGTGAAATTCAGGACCTGTTCCACAGTGCCCATCCCTTCTCGAAATCCGTACTGAACCGGGGATAGAACTCCTGCTTCATCCACCCATTATAATAACCGATTCAGAACAGCCCTGCCCGTGATCTTCATGAAGGAATCAAGAAGGGAGATGGGGCGATAACAGGAGGGGCTCTCTCTGTCTCCCTTCTTGAAAATGGGAATGATGATAGAATCAGACCAGGTCCTGGGGAAACCCCGCTCACAGCATGCGTCCAGGACTCTCTTCAGTATGGGGGACCATAGATCGACTGAGTATTTGAGTAAATCGATAGGAACCCCATCTATACCTGATGCTTTGCCTCCCCTACTCGGCTCAATTGCAGTGGTCATTTTGCCAATTGAGATGCCCAAATTGACTTGTTGAAAGGTCAGGGATGCCTCTTTATCGATGCACTCCATGTCGACTAGCTTTGGAGTCCACTCCGGGTTGTAGACTTCCGAGAAGAAGTCGATCCAGGAATTTTCGCTAATAGCAATCTCAACCCTAGCATTATTTGATGCGGTAAAAAAAGGTGCGTTGACTGCACGCCACAATTGGGCGCTGTCCTTGGATTGTGCAGCAATAACCAGGTTGTTCCATGCCTCTTGTTTGATATTGTTCTTACATTTCTTCCAGGATAAGCGATAAATTTTCCTGCAAGTGGCCACCTCACCCGGGTCCCTATTCTTTTTATGTAATGCAGCCATGAGGTGAGAATGCGCCCTAGAACAGGGAGCGTCGAACCAAGAATTAGTCGTCGGCCTGAAAGTAGGGCCTCTCCCCTGTCGGGACAGACTATCTCGGATGGTCCGTGTGATGGCCTCAAAGGCTGCCAGGGTCTCCTCATGAGAGGCCTCAGCGTCAAGACATCTTTCGATTGAGGCGAGGGATCCCCTGACTAACTTAGCCTGCATGGCCTCCGAATCAATCTGGCTCCATTTGATAACATAACCATTTTGTCTAGGCATATCACAAAATTTTAACTAGGACAATCTGTCTATCAGGGAGTTGTGCTTAACCTGTGGTAAATTAATAGCAAAGGAAAGGGGAAGATGATCACTAAATCCAACAAAATGAGTGGAAAAATCTGCAAACCAAGTGGCATGACTTTCAGAAGCAACAATAAAATCTATAGTGGTGCCAAGCCCTCTCCCCACAAAGGTTGCACTGAAATCGACACAGGGAGAGCACAACCTATTAACAAAGTCCAAGTTGAAAGTTGCCAACATCTCATTTAGGGATTCACCCCCATCCAGGTGGGAAAAGTGTGGGGAGGTAGCTTCCACACCTACCCCTGTAAATCCACAACCCCCCTCTATATATTGAGTAATTAAATGTAATTTAGCTGGGCTTCAAAATACTTGGTGTAATTTATAGCTTGATCAATCCGATACTTACTCACAAATGTGACAGTTTGCCGTCAGTTGTATTACAATTACAATTGACAGACCACTGACACAATATTGTTGTAAACAATATGGTGAGCAAAAATATTGTATCAAAAAAAATAAAACAAATGTTGTTGACAATGATATCATCCAAAAATAGACAAACATATAGATGTTTTAATAGCAATAGAATTTAAGATTGTAAAAGTTAAATACTTTAATTCATAAATGTAATCTAATATAAATTACATATATTCCACTAATATGTGTGTGTTTGTGTGTCCATGTGTGTGTGTGCATGTGTGTGTGTGTGTTTGTGCGTGCATGTGTGTGTGTCTATGGTGTAAAGAGTGTGTCATTAGTGTGTTTATCTAATCCATGTTATATCATATAGCTGGTTCACTTTTTTTTTTTTTTAACTCCACAAAACAAAAGTCAGTTTTATGAAGTAATAAATTGGTAGCGTTATTTAAGTGAGTTCTTGGAAGATTCAACTGGACAACTGACATGTCATTAGATGAATGGGAATATGAAGGTGTAAGGAGTTGTCCAAAATACAACATCTCTTTATGATCCCTAAGCCAACATGATGATGGGCCATTTAAATCTTACGTTCACTGACAGTCACAGTCTAGTGGTGGTAGCCGAATGAAACGAGTTAAGAGTGGTAATGTGTGGTGAAGTATATGGTTCAGGATTCTTCTTTAGTTCTTTTTAGTCCTTTGTGACTGGGGATATGGTCACTTGTGTTTATCAGGACACCACACACAGTCTCAGGAATTCAAAATCCAGTTTAGAAATATAGTCTTTCAATCAGGCAGATATAATAGGTTGTCTCTGCCCACTATGGCATCCCTAAGGGTAATTGAAATTTAGAGCTCTTTATCTAGAACTCTACCATTTGTGGTTGAAATGTTTTGGCGACAAGACTACCCACAGTCACGAGCATGCACCTTATTACTTCCTAGTGGAAGTCTCCATCACCTCTGATGCAGCTTGAGTGACACTAATATTACAGCTGTATTATCTGGCCATTTTTCACTCCACATGACAGTATTTTCTTTATGTCACGTGAAACATAATACACAAAAGGATGCAATACCAAGCGTTGGCAAAGACAAGAAGTTTGGTTTAAGTGTGGTTACATACATGAACAAAAGCATGTACAAATGGTGTTTGCTCACTTTTGAACATTCAAGTCAGACCTATTGAATGCAGAACACATAGAAGTAGCAAATCACCATTATTAATTGTTTATGTTCAGGATTGTTTATGTGCGCCTTCCTGCACATAAACAATCCTCCCTGCAATGCAGTCCCCCTGGCACTATGATGCAAGTGTGTCTATGTTGGCACTTCGAAGCTATTTTTAATGCAAATGCTAGGGAAAACACATGGGTCCACTGTAATCTTGTAAATACAGCACATCCTTGCTTTTACGAAATGGCGCACTGCGGTGCTAAAAAATGTGCCCAGGAGATGCTCCTTTTCCTTGTACATATTCCCCTTGGTTTCTTAATTTATTTTAAAGAGATTCAAAGCAAAAATAGAATTTCTGTAAAATATAGATCTTTATGTTTCAATTAAATATTGACCACTGCCGCTAAGTCGTGTACAAACACGCTAGTTAGCCCAACTTCCAGCCTCAGTGCTTGTATGCCTTCTAATGAGTTAAAATTACACAGTTTCTCTTGTTAGCAGAATGAAGACTCCAGGAATCGAGGTGAGTAAATTGTAAGCTTTATTAAGCAAAGTAACAGACAGCTGTAAGTTCATTACTCATCCCAAGCCAGCCTGAAACAAACTGACACACAGGGAACCTCACAACAGTGAGTGGAATGTGGAACACACTTGGCACAGTGCTCCACAGTCCATGTGCATTAAAAGTGGTGGTTACAACACATCCTTCTCTGTTACAACAATAAATGAAAAAGGAAAGAAACAGAAGTGAGGAAATGAGAGAGGAGGAACATGGAAGGAAAGTGAAGAAACAAGAAATGGCTGAAGAGAGGTAAAGAAAACAAAACAACAGGCTAAGAAGAAAACTAAAGTTGCGAAGAAAGTCATTGAGAGAGAAAGATACTAAGTCAATGCAACCATTGAGAGAGAGCAAGAAACCAAAGAGAACGTTAATTGCAAATATAATCGCTGAAATATCCCAGAGGATGACGTCCTCTTCTTGGTCTCACCTCTCTCTCAACAGGAACACAAAGATCAAAGTTAGTTGAACCATCCCCACCACCCTGGGTAAAACCACTATCGCCAGGATTGGCACAAGAAGAATGAGTCCGTTCAGTGTCAGACATTGACATGAAAACATTGTTGGTAATGTAATCATTGCATTTAAGTAGAACATTGTCAACATCATTGCCCTTCTGATAAACAGCTACACGCCTGTAGTTCCATTTATCACCATTCTCAAGGACCACAGAGTGTGGTAAGGTACGCACCACTTTGAAGGGTCCAGATTCTTTGATCTTAAGCAATGCTTCCCTGAGAGTGCGATTGTGCTGATCAATGGTGTCTCCAAATATGAGGATATCATCCCAAAAATAAACAATGTTATCAATACTTTTGAAAAGTGCACTCATCATTCATTGAAAAATGCTTGCAGCAGAACAAAGTCCGAAAGGCATTCCTGTACACTGAAAAATGCAGTCCAAAGTAGCAAATGCTGTGAGGGGTTTGGAGTGTTCATGAAGCTTTATCTGATGGAAAGCGTTTTTTGGGTCAGGTTTAGAGAACAAACTTCCCCCCACTCAAAGCCAGGATTAACTCGTTGATGTTGGGTAGAGGATAGGTGTCAACAACTACATTTTGATTGAGGGACCTCAAATCAATACAGAATCTGGGTTTGCCATCAGATTTTTCCGTGATGACAACCGAAGAAACCCACATGGAACTTTCTACAAGTTCAATAACACCTGAAGACACCATATCTTTAAGCATATCTTTCAAAGCTGCTCTGGCTACTAAAGGTATTCTGCGTAGCTTGTGTTGAACAGGAATTGCATCTGCTTTTAATAATATTTTGTGAACGCAACACTCAAAGCATTCAAATTTCTCTCTGAAAACATCTTTGGCTTCTTCTAGAATGGCTTCCAAGGACAGATTCTCAACTACCATAGCCTGTGTGGGCGCTCTGGGGTTAACTATGATACACAAATCTTACTGGTGCATCCTTCCAAGAATGGGTGGACCATCCGTGGCTACATATACTTTCCCCTGTACTGATCTACCACTAAATTCTATATTGGGGTTCCTCATCGCCAAATCTTGTGAGCAGAATGAAGACTCCAGGAATCGAGTTGAGTAAGTTGTAAGCTTGGTGTAAGCTTCATTAAGCAAAGTAACAGCCAACGGTAAGGACGTAGCTCATCCCAAGCCAGCCTGAAACCTACTGACACACAGGGAACCTCACAAAAGTGAGTGGAATGTGGAACACGCTTGACACAGTGTCCCACACTCAACATGAATTAAAAGTGGTAGTTACAACAGTTTCCTCAATGTTCAACCTTCAGTTTTATTAGAAAATTCTTACTTTGCCACCTCACTTGTTTATAGGGGTACAATAGAGTAGATGGATTTTTTGCCCATTAAACGGAGAGAAGAGGAGTGAAGTGCCTTCGACCGACCGCCTTATAACTGCCCTTTTCCCATTAGATTGCGATCAAGCTTTACTAATACTGTCAGTGCTTTAAATGGGCCAGTACTGTCAGGTACTGAGTGTAGGTAGGTGGAATCTGACTACATGGTCGCCCCCACTTTGTTTCTGGTGTTTTGATGGTTTTTGACTTAGTTTGGCTGGAATCCTGCTATCCAGGACCCCAGCCTACCTGTTTCCTCTCTAAAATGATTGCATGTACTTTAGGTACACTCCAGTTTGGTTACTGATGTACCCTTGTGAGTACCTAGTACCTTAGGTACCAAGGGCATAGGTACCCCAGAGGCCTACCAGGGGCTGCAGCATGTATTATGCCATCCCTGGGAAGCCTTCCAAAATGACACCTCAGGACTGCTACTGCAGCCTGGGTAAGGTGGTGCATGCACCCCTTACTAAGTTATAGGTTACCTATATCTACCTTTAATCACTGACACATATAAACCTATCAGACTCTCCTATGGCAGGCCTTATCAATCCTGAGGGCAGAGTGCTTGGTTTTGTGAGGGAGGATGCCCATGCATGAGCAGGACCCCTCCGCAGCATTCAGAATCTATTCTCTGAGGCTGTTCTGTGATGCAGCCAGACCATATACTCTTCAGTGCATTATAACCTCACAGTAAATGCTAACTTTGGAATGGCTGCATGGAAACATGTTGTGTTGGGTGTCAAACACTTTGGAATCCTACCCCCCGCCAGTCCTGGCAGAGGGGGTAGAATTTTACCCTTCTAGAGGGAGAGACATGTACACACTGGTCTGCTCGGTAATAGTTTAAACGAGCCCTAGCATCAGAAAATGGATGCTGCAGCCACAGACAAGAGTCTAGCCTCTTGCTGCTGGATGAAACTCCGGCAGCGGACGCTTGGACAATAGGTTTTCTGTCACAGGGAGGTGTAACCACCTCCCAGACAGGCTTTAGAGTATTGGGGCTGGGTGGGTGCACTCTGAGAGTGCCAGAAAGTCTGCACTGGAGGCACATTTGGTGTCCCTGTGCATAGCCCAGTTCAAACCGGTTGCAGGGCTACCAGCCCCTGCTCTGGCACGAAACTGGACAAAGGAAATTGGTGTAGCCACCCCTCTTTCCAAACCCTCCCATAGGTGGGTCTCCAGAGTGAATGTATGACGTTAAAACGCATACATTTATATTGAGGTACATTACATTGCAGTTTTTACAATGCAAGTCGTTACAACAACTTGATTTGGAGGGTGCTGGGCTTAGGAGTAGTATAATTTACTATTCCAACTCCAGTCTAAGTACAGTAGGGAAGGTGTTAGTTAGTAAATTATACTATTCCTTGTCCTAGAGCGCCATCTAGTGCAAGTAGTTGTAAAGACTTTTATTGTGAAAACCATGATGTAATAGCATTGCAATGTATTCCTGCGTTGTAAACGATGTCCCCCCACCCCCAGAGTATGTCCAACCCCTTTCTTCAATATAAGTAAGGGACCCCTGGCAACAGGACTTTATATTACACCTGGATGAAACTCTGAAACTGAATCCTGGAACTTTGACGCTCTACTGAAGACTAGAGGATGGAAGAATCTCCCTTGGGGGCAAGGAGTGACTCCCCTGCTGAAGCAGGCACCAACAAAGCTTGTGACGGTCTGCATCTCCAAAGCTCTCGATGGACTCCGAAGTATCCGCAGCACAAGAAGAAGATTTCAGACTTCTCGAAGGCCAGCCCGAGTCCCCAGCAAAGCTGAGACCTGCAGCCCTCTTGAGTGACATGGAACCAGAACTTCTGGTAACCGTACACATTTGCTAGTGCATTGACTTCTCGACATCTCCTGAAGTTTTGCTTTGGGCTACTTGTAGCCCAAGCCCCTAGCACTATTTGCACCGAAGATTGTGGGCCTACACTCCATGAGTGTTCTGTGAGCCCACTTCTTGCATTTCTGCTTGAGGCTCCTTCGAGATCCCTGGTCCGTCGACTAGTGGGTCCCCACGAAGGCAACTCTACTGTTCCTTGGGCTTCCCTGGCTGCGCCAGATGTGCCCTGACCCTCCACTGCGTGGTGAGTTCCTCAGACCTTGCTGGTCTGCACCAAAGCATTTCTTTGATTCCTGTGTGGGTTGCTGTTGCTGAGGCTTGTTGGGTCCAATCCCGGCACCGACACCACAGCACTCGACATCCGGCGTGGGACAGCTCGATCCTGGTTGTCAACGACGCCTCCTGGTCCTCTTGGCTGAAGAGTCAAGCTTCATCTTCTTCACCTGAAATCACCCGACATCGGTGGGCATCCGCCTATCGTGCTCCTGGTCACTGGCTAGTGACCCAGACTCTGCCCCGTCTGCTTTCAGGTTCTTCTCATCTTCGATCCAGGCTTGGATCACACCGGACACTTTCCACTTGGACGCCAGCAGCACTTTGCTGCAGATCGCCATTGAAAATGACGACGAAACCCGACACCAAAAGACACCTATGTACCCGTCTTCCCTGGGTGAGGTAACTCGAGTACTCCAGTGCTCCCGTGGGTGTTGACTCTAGAACCCCCTAGTTCTAAAGGGGTTTGCTCCAAGTCCTCCTCTAAGTGTCCTTTATCTTTAAAATTCCAACCACAACTTTCCCCATAGAAGTTAATGGTGATTTGCGGTTGTGTTCACACACTGCTCGCGTCCCCTCTGGGTTCCCTGTGTCACTACCTTGGGGCTGCTATATGGGGCTATGTTCCAAGCCCATGTATTCAAATCGCAGAAAATAATTTCATACGAGCCTTGTTATCACTCCCAAAATCATCTCCTATACATTCAATTCATAACGAAATAGGTTTGGGCCACGTCACTGATCTCCTAAAAATGTCCCCAGTGTTATGCTGGGTTAAAACCTGGACTAACGAGGAAATCAGTTTAAATCATTGTATCCTCAAAGATTGTATGTCTCTGGACAAAGCCGATAACATACCTTAGCTGGCGTATGTTAGAGCGGCATGCGCGAGGCTAGGGCGTCCAGATATGTACTCTCTGCCACATAATCTAAAAAAAGAGGACGTAAAGTGGGTCAAACTGCATTTTCGAAATTTGTTGGAGTGTGAAAGGGAAACGGTCGAACTTGGTAAACCAATGGTACGTTCACTTTTCCAACTCTCCTCAACTACAGCCATGGAACCTTATTTAAAATATGTTACCAAGCCTTACCATCGCTTTTTGCTTATAAGGTTCAGGTTCAACCTAATACACCTTGTGCTCGGCTCGCACTCAAAGTGGGGTTCACCAGAAAATCTACCCCCCTGTACCTGTGATTGTTTTTCCATACAGGACACTCTTCATTTAGTTATGTTCTGTGAACACTACTTGGTGCCCCGCAAAAAATTCCTTGTCCCTATTTTGAAAGATTTGAACTTTGTCCAGGTACGGCCAGCATTATTATACCTACAGATGTTGAACTCGGTACAGGTCACATATGGTGTAGCTTGTTTCTTGGTAGCAGCTGCCAGACAAAATAAATTAAGGACTGCTGTTACCATGAATTACCAAATCTGACGCTTGCACAACTCCATTGGAAACCATTCAAATATGCTGAAACTGGTATTTCGCATATCTATCAACTGTTTTTTAAATTTGTATCTTTAAAAGCCTTTTACTGTATTTTTATGAAGGATTAGCAATCATTTTTTTCATATATGTTTAATCGTATTCTAATTTGGTATCATGTACTATGTATTGCTTTTATGGTTTTAATTAACCGAATAAAGTTTTTTGACTGACTGACTGACTGACTGACACTACCTTGGGTGATTCCTGGTGGCCCCAGCAGTCCTACAAGTTCTAGGCCTTGTGTCTATGCAAGGCGTGGTTCTTAATATATGGTTTAGTACGTCCCTAGGGCTCAACTTATATTGTGCTAATTTACTGTGTGCTATTAAGTTTACTTAATGTACTTTTGCCTCTAGCCTCATAGAGAGACTAGAGGGATGTGTTTAGAATAAATACATATATTTTATATATATACCTTGTGTGGTTCTCCTTTCCTTTGGTAATTCACAAGATTATAGACTGGTAAAATAAGCTGCTTTACATTACTCCAAGACTTAGCCTGAAGGCTGCTCTCCACAGCTACCACTAGAATAGCTTTTTAGAAAGGTTGTCTTTAACCTACCATCAATAAGGGGTCATTTGGACTGGTGCATGGTGCACACTAGATTAGTGGACAGCATATGTCAGGCCAATTTCTCACACTGAGCACCTGCACTTTTTTATTAACGTAATACTTTTAATTGGGGTACCGGCACTTCCCAGAAATAAGCAGGTACTCTGTTACAGAGTACCTGCACTTCTATTTTTCCATGTCAAGCACTGAATACTGTGGGATATATGTTAGAACTTACAATTAATGGAGATGTACTACTTTTTTAACCAATCTAAATTCTAGCTGCCGAAAATGTAACCATCTGCTAAGATGTATTGGGGTGATCCGAGATGCGATCGAAACCCTGCCAAGCAAATCCCTGAAGGTGGCTCAGCCAACAAGCCAATGGCTGAAGGGAGCTGTATCGAAGCCCATTGTAGGTTATGTGGTGTATTAACATGTGCCTTGGAAACCGCTGAAACTCTCGGTAGCCAGATCTAAAAATGTAAAAATGAAACCAAACGGTATGAAAACAACACAAATACAACATAAAAAGAAATGTAAATGAATGTGAAAGACTTTAAAAAACCATTCAGCTTGCACCCTGGCTCTGTAAATGACAGTACCTCCTGTAAAGTTCCTCACCGATAGTTTTTTTTTTTACCTAAACTGAAGTTAGCGGTAATTTGTTAGCTATTCACTTTTGTAAAATGTAAACTATTTTAGGCTATATTTATGAATGAAATGTCATACCTTTGTTGTGCAGTGGTATAGGATTTTAAGACTATTATGCAAAAAGTCATATACCAGTGACAATTTTGTACATGAAAAGAAACACGAGTTGAGCGTGTGATGCATTTTTACTAAAAAGGGCTTTTGACATTCTCAATTGTGGCATAATTTGCTGACTAGGAAAACACAAATATATTCTCCTTATTTTATATTTTTTGTTAGCTGTATTTAACCCTCATGTTGGTCAGTGTTTTCAGGAGATAATGAACAATGGGGAAAACAACTTCGATGGACATTAATTATGCTAGTAAAGTAGGCTGAGGCTTAATGAGCTATTATGGCATCCTTCTGCATCTAATTAAGTGTACGTATTAGGCGGCGATCTTGTACAGTAATTAGCTGCGGACCACAAATAGCTTACTTTACCTCATAGCTGTAGCACGGTGCCCAGACAGACAAAAATAAACAGAGCCTTTTTTTCTCTTTTAGAAACGCTTCCTTATTCTTGCCATGTAGCAGCACTGCCATCACGTGGCTACATTTCTGAAATGCATGTGTTTATCTTGCAATGCTAGTCTATATTTTAAAATACAAAACTGTTTAGTTAATATAAGAAGACGTCTTTCAGTTTCAGGGCTTGTTCATAACGCACATGGACGCCATTTTTTTTATGCATAGTACTATTTTGTCAGTAAATTACGTTTTTTCAATATTTCTTTTCCCCGAGATAAAAAGTGTGTTGCTCAGTCCACTCGAAACATACATAAATAAAAACACAGCTTTTAAAAACAGAACTGCAATGCAGGCTTCATGGCAATACTACCATCATGTGGCTGAGAAGGAAACATGCATTGTTTAACCAAGAAAACAGAAAGATATTGCAAACATGTGAGACCCATCTGTAATGTGGTAGCGCCCTAGGCCCCCATGCACTTAAAAGGGTGATGCAGACACTAGAATATACTTAGTGGAACTGGCCAGGGCACGTGCGCCCAGCCCCATTTATTGCCAGTGTCACAAGTCCTGTGACGCCTGTGTTGGATGGGTGTTTGGTGGGGTGTAAGCCAGCCCTTGGGAGCGGTAGGCACACCAAACACTAGACCAGTGGCCAGCAGATCTCTACATCCATCTCCAATCATCAGTGCCTATTGCAATAACTCACTGAAGCAGTTTCCAGCTTCATTCTTCTTTATTTATCACAACTGATCCTATTTGTCATTAACATGAGGTGTGACATCCCCCCAAACAAATGTATTTTTAGGCTCCACTAGATAATGTGTTACCGAAGGTAAGTCACTTGTTCATCTACTAGAGACAGCTAGCCACAGATTCCTTAACTTTTGAATTAAATACCATAGCTATACACCCCCTGGGTCTGCAAACTAATCCTATGAAAGATCTCAGAAAGAACCAGCCGGTCGAAGCTTAACAAGATACCAGACATGCATAGTAATAAGACGAACAAAGGGATTGGGCTCCTTACAAAAAGTCTGTCAAGAACCACAATCAATGTAAGTAAAAATAACCCTGCATTTTATATAAGAAGTCGTCTTTCAGTTTCCCTGCAGGTGCAGAGCAATCATGTCTCAAGGGTAGTGAAAATATACTGTGTGGAAAGACAACAGTCAACAGCATGACAATAGTACATGGCCCCCAAAGTGTGAAGGGAGCCTACGGACTATGAGGACCAGCAGCTTCAGCGAGTGCCATGTAAACCACAGTTTTCTCCACCAGGATAGAAGTATCTGAGGGAAATCTGTTCTGAGAAACTCAGAAAAAAATCTCCCAGGACACATCCACACTAGAGCAAGGAATGAATAAACTCATTCACTACAAAGTCAGGAAGACCAAAACAAGAACAAGGACTGATGAAAATCAAAGCCTGTCCTTGGAAAAAACACTATTAGACAAAGTCACACAACATGGAGAACCTGTAGACATGTAAAGATGATAATTTACAGATATGAATCTGCCAAAATTGATCAAATATGCCCAAATCTATGAAGCCCATGCTCTGTGCACATATAGATCCATTCCCATAATACATATATGTAACTATATATCTATATATCTATATTTATATATATATACACATATAAATACATATATACACATATATGCACACATATATATATAGAGAGAGATATATAGAAGCACACTGCATCTCATAACAAGACTTGCAAAAATATAATCAATATCTTGCATTATTGCATATAGCAGATCTATATTTAAATATGTATAAACACAGATACACATATACCTGTGTGTTTGTGTATATAACAATGCCTATACAACAGGAAATTGAGGGAGAAACAAAAAGAAAGTGAGAACGCACCTTCAATAAACAACATGGATGGCTTAGCATCAAGGTATTGCTAGCTGCCAAAAGTATCCTGAGAGGCTGTTACTACCATAATCCTAAAAGAAAACAACAGGAAAATGAAACCTCGCCAACAGCAGACAGTTAAGAGCACACTTGGCCCAGTAGGTCAAGACCAAGAACTCTCCAAAAGAGGTATGCAGTTGGCAAATTTAACTTAAAGCTATACCAGACAGCACAGAAATCAGACTGTATTTCAGATGAATATTCATATTATATAAATGTGTGTGTGTATGTGTGTAAATATATATATATATATATTCACTGAAAAAAACATAGGTTTCAGACATGTTATAGTTAGGAATTAGCATTTAAAAAACCTTAAAAATTAACTGAAAAAAACATAGGTTTCAGGGCTGTTATACTTAGCTGAACATTTCACTCGTACAAAACCATTGAAATTCCTCCATTATAGTTAGTTCTGCTAACTATAACTTGCGCGCCCGCAATGCACTGCTGATGATGTCACATATTACATCATTCATGACATGGTCAGTGACATCACTGATGACATCACTTATAACATCACTGATGACATCTCAAATGACATCACTGATTACATCATCCAGTGAATGTGGTTTGGTTTGTTATTTAGATATGTATTATATATATAGGAATCTGCATTGAAGAATGAGTGGATATATAAATATAAATATCTGGATGAAGGATTTAGTAGCAGTGTGATTGACTGTTTACTTGACTAATTTATAGTGTCTCAATAAATATATTGGATAGTGTCTAAACTGTGTGAATATCTGTATCACTTTGTCAGTTGTTGTGTAAACTGCTGCACCAGTTGATTACTAGCTATGTGAAAGTCTATGTTAGTTATTGATTAGTTAACTGAGTATTTGTATGGGAGAGTGAATGTGTGTGTGGTTCGGTGGGGGGGGGTGACTGCCCAAAGATGTATGAATAGTTGATTCAGTAGGTATATGAGGTTAAGACTACATGTTATAACAGTTGTTTGGGTGAGTGAATATCTTTATGGGTGTGGTGATGAGCAAATATATCTCTCAATGGTACATGTCCAACAAACTAGAAAAATAAAAGGCAGTGTATGTGACAGTTGTTGTATATAAACAAGTATACATAAGATTCAGTGATTGTATGAGTGACTGTATGGATAACTGTATACTTGTAATAGTGATTTTGTAACAAACTAAGTATGAGTTACTATCTATATGAATACATGAAGTGGTGTTTGTATAAGTGTGTAGCTGAGTAAATGTAAGTATGATCTATTGTTTGCATAAGTGAGTAGGATAACTGCATAAGTGAATAGGATGTGTGCTGGTGTGTAATGTCGATAAAGGTGTATAAGTATATTTGATAGTGTTCTATTGATCATTGACAGCATGTATGAGTGAATCTATAGGTAAGTGATTAGATGTGTGTGTAGATCTAGGAATCACTGAGTGGGTTTTTAGAAACTTGTATTGGTGTGTCAATGGATTCAAATATGGTACACTGTATTTTACAGTGAGTGATGAAAGGTTATACTACTGTATGATGAGGTGTATCTGATTGTCACATGGATGGTGTCATCAGTGATGTCATTTGAGATGTCATCAGTGATGTCATCAGTGATGTCACTGACCATGTCATGAATGATGTAATATGTGACATCATCAGCAGTGGATTGCGGGCACGCGACTTATATTTAGCAGAACTAACTATAACAGAGGAATTTCAATGGTTTTGTACGAGTGAAATGTCCAGCTGACTATAACAGCCCCGAAACCTATGGTTTTTTCAGTGAATTTGTAAGTTTTTTTAAATGCTAATTCCTAACTATAACATGTCTGAAAACTATGTTTTTTTCAGTGAATTTCGAAGGTTTTTTAAATGATAATTTTTAAATGTAATAATAGTCATATGTATATTTTGATACTGATTTTCTACAGTTTTTTAACTGTTTATTTTTATATATTTTATTTTTAAAATTCCATTATATATTTTTAATATAAATGTAAATGAAAATGTTTTTTAAAATATTGAACCTGAAGTATTGTTTTTTTGTTGAATGTATAAGTGCAGAAGTATAAGTGTTTTGGTTAGATAGGGGACTGCATGCATAGTGCACGAGTACTTGGGTACTGACTGAATGATTAGAGTACTGCAAGGAAAGTGCTTGGGTGAATTTATAAGTGGTTGGGTTTTGGTGCAGTGAATGGATTAGTACATGGTGCTGAATGGGTCACTAGAGGAGTACAAGGGGAGTGACAGTGTGTTTGCGAAAAGTGTATGGATACTGACTGGCGAATTGAAGGTGTAAAAGACAAGTGTGTAGGTGTTTAGAGGACTGCATGCATAGTGGATAGGCATTTGAGGCAGTCCATGGTCTCTCCTAATAACAGGTGAGTAAATCAGAATTCGTAGTACGGCTGATTTTAGAGGAATATTTTAAAGTTCCAAAACTCCACACTTAGAAGAATTTCCAAGTTAAACCAGTCAATGTTAGCCAATAAAAGCAAATTCAAGTTACTAGTAAATACGGTTAGAATTACTTTTCAGGATCAGTAATGGGCTCAAAGATGCAGCACTGAGGTCTCTCCTGATAACAGGTGAGTAAATCGGAATTCGTAGTTCGGCTGATTTTACTTTGGTCCAGTATATATAGAGCCACTTTCCTAAACGCTCCCCTCCCTTCACTACTGTGTAAATGCGCCCTATGTATGTTTTGATTTGGAAGAATAAGTCCCATTGAATTTTGAGTGTCCCTAGGGTCCAAGTAGCCTAGGTACCTCCAGTAAGCGCCACAGAGCTGCGTTGCAGAGAGGTGTAAAAAGGGGCACGGCCTGGGCCACCTCTCTGAAACACAGCGCAGTGGCACTTACTGGAAGCAGCTGGTGGGCTACTTGGACCTCTGGGGCTCTCAGGATTGAAGGTGAATTATTTCCCCAACTTAAAACATGCCACAGGGCGTGTTTTCACACGTCACCTCAGGTCCTGTCCCCTCCCTTCCCCACTGTGTAAACACGCCCTGTGTCTGTTTGAAGTTGGGAGATTAAGCCCCTTGAATCCTGAAGGCCCCTAGGGTCAAATTAGCCCACTCGGTACCTCCAGTAAGTACCGTTGCAGTGAGGTGTAAAGAGGGGTACGGCCTGGACCACCTGTCTGCAACGCAGCACAATTGGGCTTATTGGAAGCACCTGGTGGGCTAGTTGGCCCCCAGGGGCTCTCAGGATTGAAGGGGAATTATTTCCCCAACTTAAAACTAGCGCCCTATGGCATGTTTGCACACATCACCTCAGGCCCCGCCCCTCCCTTCACCCCTATGTAAACACGCCCTGTGTCAGTTTTAAGTTGGGAGATTAAGTCCCCTTGAATCCTGAGGGTCCCTGGGGTCAAACTAGCCCACTAGGTACCTCCACTAAGCGCCACAGAGCTGCATTGCAGAGAGGTGTAAAAAGGGGCGAGGCCTCTGAACACCTCTCTGCAATGCCGCTCCTTGGCGCATACTGTAGGTACCTGGTGGGCTAGTTGGCCTCCAGGGACCCTCAAGATTGAAGAGGAATTAATTGCTCAACTTAAAACTCACCACAGGGCGTGTTTGCACAATGGTGAAAGAAAGGGGCGGGCCTGAGGTGATATGTCCGCAAACACGCCCTGTGGCGCATTTTAAGATGGAAAATTCTCCTCAATCCCGAGGGTCCCTAGGGGCCAACTAGCCCACCAGGTACCTCCAGTATGCGCCAGGGAGCTGCGTTGCAGAGAGTTGTTAAGAGGCCACGGCCCTTTTTAAAATACTCTGCAACTCAGCTCCATGGCGCTTACTGAAGGTACCTGGTGGGCTAGTTGATTTACATGCAATCAATGTAAAGCATGTAAGTTTAGTTGCAATCTTAAATCTATCAACCTTTGCAACAGTATGGTACAATTAACTATACAGAAACATGTACATTGCAATACTGAATATGCAATTGATACCCTGAAATGCCCATGTGGTAAATACTATATAGGTAGTACTATTCATAAAGGGAAAAAGCGAGTCCTTGAGCACCTTAGGGCTATCAACAAAAATGGTAAAACATATCCTGTTGCAAGACATTTTTATGAGTTCCACAAAAGTAATCCTAATCGTGTGAGATTTGCTGTCATTGATTGTATTCCACCAAGAGGTGGTAATAGAACAGCTGAACTCAGGAGACTTGAATCTAGACTAATCATCAGATTTAACACAAGGCCCGCAATGGGCTTAATCTTGATGAAGAATTGTTTTTACATCTTTGAACTGTTTTTATATTAATCGCTGCTATTTTCTTCTCCCATGATCTAATTATCCGTATTGCTGTTTTTTAGATTTTTGTATTTCATTAGATTTTATTTGTGCACCTTTTTTTGGTTTTAATTACACCATCTCTATTTCTGACTTTCTTTACAGATATCTATACAGGGTAGAGAAGCGTAGGTGTCAACAACACCACTTTTTGGATGAAAATATTGTCGTCCATGATGTACCTTTATTATAACACACACCTGCCCACTGGGGCGTAACACATAATTATAATAACACTACCAGGATTGGTATAGAGATTATAGGGCCCTAGGGCCACAATCTATTGGTTGCCATGTGAGCGGTAACAATTCATGTTAGGTGTTAACATGTTATTTTCACCCACTTGGGTTTGTATGAGAACGAGCTGCTAATAGATTACTGGGAATGTACATTTTTTCACGACGATATTATGTGATAGCAATGTCAACCATTTTGTGTCCTAGTGTTTAAAAGTACGTATTTTTGTGTATATATCTTCGTTGTGTTACGATGTTTATTAGAGCGAACAAATAGCTCAGGACGATCGTACTCATATATTTTTCTATGACTGCTATTAAGGATACATTTCGCAGCTGGGTCCGTGTGACACCGCCGGAGTGTGATAAATCTCTTTTTTCACTGGCTTTAAAATTTCCTTTGCAACTATTGATGCATTGTATCATGATTTTGTCATGTGTTATCACATCCTTTTTACAATTGTGTATTCATTCAATCATGCCAGCTAAAGTCACGTTGGTTTGCGGCTGAGCCGTAATAACTACAGTATAGCCACTTGGTCTTTGTGTTGTTTTGATCTAATTCAACTTTTTCCTGTTTCATTTATGATGAATTTAAACACTGTTTTGATGAACTATATGATGTATAAAGTTCAATTACTATATTGAAACTTTATTGAGATGGTGGGGGACATCGAAATTTTCTTTTATGTCTATGTCACATTATCGGCACTTTTGCAATTTATTAGTAACCACGTAAACACAGTCTATTGCCCGTGATGAAAGAGTGTATTTAACTCCGAAACGCGCAGACATAGTGTCGACTGAATAAATCGCACTTTGGATAGAGGCCACGGCTCCCGTGTTTTTTGTATTCCTGGATCGAAGGAGACACGCATTGGTGACTGTTTTGGATGTTGTGGGGGTGGCTACCCCTGCCGTGAGCCCGCCGTGCAAGAGACTCGAGATAAAGCCAACAGTGGTGTTTAGCTATATATATATATATATATATAGTGAGCAAGGCTACAGGTTAGCCGAAACGCGTCATCCTGTCTGAAAGCATTTCGCACCTGGCAAAATAAAAAGTCACTGCAGCCAGCAGTGAAGAAGTGATTTTTGGAGTCCGTGTCTTTCTCCTTTTTGGTGGATCTATCACCGGAGTAGTAATTGGATCTATATATATATATATTTGCTAAACCCATTGGTTTCAACCTTTAAAACATATGTATTAGTACAGATAATATCTTTATTTTCAGTTAAATGGATATATAATTGACATAATAATGGTTTAATGTCCAAAACAAATGCATTTAATCCAGAATGACAATTTGGAAAACAGTTTTGTAGTTCTTTAACGCAGTATGTTTTCACTGTTCATTACCTGTGTAGTTTAAGAAATTACGTGAGCACTGTCACCAATGTATTTAAATCAAGTTGTCTGAGCAGCGGGGTTATGTGAGCAAGGCTACACGTTAGCCGAAATGCGTCATCCCGTATGACATCTTGCACCATCGCTGAATAAAAGTCACTGCAGCCAGCAGTGTGTAAGCTATTTCTGGAGTCTGTGTCTTTCTCCGTTTGGTGGTTTCAAGCACCGGAGTGGTAATTGTATATATATAATTAGAAGATTAAAAGATTAACACCTTAATTACATGTACTACGGAATACGTTGTGTACCTGATTTGTTGCCCATGCAACTTATGGTATATTGGGTCAACTACAGCACCTGTTAAGAAACGTATTCTTGAGCACCTGAGGGCAGTTACTAACCAGGACTTCTCATACAGCACAGGAAGGCATTTCGGCCGATTCCACCAGAGTGATGCATCAAAAGCAAGCTATATAGGTATTGCAACTATTAAAAGTAGTGATAGAGCCCAGAAACTAAAATTCTTTATAAATGATGACACAATCCACTATCACACTTACCAATCAATACCAGGCCCATAAACATAGTGAGTGAGGTGAATGGATACTATATGTTGTAATTGAACTCTTTTCAAAAACAAAACCAGCTTGTCATTTTAAAAAGTTTATTAAAACATATTTAGAAAAACTTAGGTTTGGAACTTTATTTAGCAAGCATTAGAAAAAGTCATAAGAAAGTTTTATTCAGCATTTTATAAAGAGAGTTTAATTCAAGATAATATTATTAATTAGCAGAAATAAGTGAAAAGGAAGAGCATTTCCAAAACCTAACTATCTCACTGTCACTACCCTCATCACCTGAAAACAAAGTCTTAAAAGTTACATTTCTTACGTGTAATCATCGGACAGCAGAACACGTCCTTCTGGAATCAAAAGCGTAAGCCAAAAGTTTGCAGCTAAAGCCTATTCTTATACCCTAAAATAAGCTGAGCTAACTATTTTTCACATTCCAAGAGCTGAATTCTGGCTCTCCATTGGCTGAATCACCTCACGCCACAGTAAACTGTGACATCTTCCACCACGAGACCAGGCTTTACACAAAGTCATTGTTCATGCACAGAATCCTGGCGACAGTTCCTTAATCTGCTACATTTTGTAGCAAAAATGTTCAAGCAATACTAAATCTTGTCACGTCTCTTCCTTTCAG
Source organism: Lissotriton vulgaris (assembly GCF_964263255.1). Lineage (NCBI taxonomy): Eukaryota > Metazoa > Chordata > Amphibia > Caudata > Salamandridae > Lissotriton > Lissotriton vulgaris. The sequence continues at coordinate 97,526,237 of NC_141696.1, forward strand.
CCTTGAGCCTGTCCGTTCTGAGCTTTCCATGGCACATCCAAACTCACTTCGCAGAGTTGTCTTTAGCAGTTCATTTTCTAATGATTTCAAAATAGAAGTTTATCATCCACTTCAAAATATGGGTTTCTCATGTGGCTTTCAACATCAGCAGGCCTTTTCTAGAAGGGCGTCAATTTTCTGCGCCACTTTTTGCTTGCGTCCCTGCGCCACTTTCAGCTTGCGTCACTTTTTCAGAAAACTATTATTTAAACAAACACAAAAGAATAATTAATTCAGGTAAAACAAATCCTTCTGTTACCCACCCTTTCCCTGCTAGTAATTAACCCATTAATAAATGACAACTAGCAGAAGCAAACAAATAAAGCAGCACATAAAATATCTACCATTCTTCATGTAATCCAGCTTTATGTTTCTGAAAGAGTAAAAAGATGATTAAATGATACACAGACAGACAAACACAACATAGGACATACATATAAGCACATATAAAAGCACATGCCATGAATGATCAGCTGCATATTAATAGTGACAAAGACAATAGGACAGACATAACAAACAGGACAATATTAATAATGTGTTACAAAAACAGACTTGCAAATGCAACAGAAGCACATATAATTAGTTTCCCGCGTGTTCATGTGTGGTGCAAACTTAATCTAGGTTGGATTAATAAAACAAATCATGCAATCACTTATTAATATATTAATTCAAATTATGAGAGTATGACATCACGAGCTAGAATAAAATATTTTCTAAAGCTCACTCTATCAACTCCCTCATCTGGTGATTTCAAAATCACCAAACAACACCCAAAAATTTTAATTACAATTTTTATCTATTGAACATGTTTCAGGCTTACTCAGGATTAGTATTTAAGCTCTAATTTCATCTATCTCATAATTAGTATTGAGTCTTACATCTTACTAATTCTGTATTCTTTACCCTTTCTTTATTCAGCTAAGTTGGATCCTTTCCACCTTTGAATCCCCAACCCCCAATGAATTTAGGTAACTAAGTTTTAAAATTGCATAACTACATTTTGAATTGCACCAACAAAACAAATATCAATCTGAGTAGTATAAAACAAAACAAAAAAAACAAAAAGTAAATTTTTGAAATTTTTTGAAAAATGAGTATAGTATATACCCCCTCTTTTTTTTTTTTTTTCAAATTCTAAACATGTTTTCTTCGACCTTGCGTCTTACATAAAAGTGTTTCCAGCTAAGACAATTTCTTCGACCTTGTGTCACCCTAACAAAATTTCTTCAGCCTTATGCCAAAAATAAACCTCAACTTAAAGAAAACTAACACAATTTCTTCAGCCTTATGCTTAGTCATTGTCACCATTTTCTTTCAAGACCACCTGACTGCTACTGCGCTCCTCAACTATTGGAGAGATAGTTATGTAGGCCCATTCTGGAGACTTGTATTTTACATTTGGTCTCAATGGTCTTTTGCTCTTCCTGGTAATCATTTCAATCTTCTCTTCACTTTGCTCTTTTTTTTGTCTGAATCACTCTTCTGACTTGACACTTCATATTTGAATTTTAAATCTTTAGGCCAAACATCACCTTTTCTCAAGAGTTTCTTCTTAGGCTTGCTTTCTTTACATTCAGCTTTCCAAGCCCTTTTTCTCAATTTTCTTATTTCAGACTCTTCATCACTCCCATCTGTATCATTTTCTGAGACTTTAAATCTGTACCTAGGAACTTCTTTACTCGGCAGCTTCACTCCGTTAAAAACATCATCCTTACAGCTGGTACTTGGTAATTCTTCCTCTTCTTCAGGAATCACCTTCAGCTTCCCAGTTTCAGGATTCTTGTTCCCGCATTCAAAGCTACTCTTCTGCTTTTCAATACTCTCCTGGACTAGATTATCTTCTTGCTCAGAATTTTCTGCTTCTGAATCTTCTTCTTTTTCTTGAGATTCTTTTTCTAGCAGATTTTCCTCATTTTCTGAATCTAGAATCACAATCTCTAGATCTTCTTCATTCAATGTTTCATTCACATTGACATCATCCAGATGTCGACCACCTTGTCGATCTTCAAGATCTGGATTTTCTTCAGGAATTTCTTTTTCAGAGTCTGAATCAGTTATAGTGTCTTCACTAACTTCATCAGTGTTATCGGGTACAGGTGCACAAAGGGTATTACTGATATGCATCCATTCAGTATCTGTTGTCACCTGACTTGCTTTCTGCCACCTGGGTACTAGACAGTTTCTCCTCCGATGAACCTTTGTTCTGACCAAGTCTCTTGGCAATAAATCATGAGCCTGCTCCTTTTCCATATCTGTTCCCAACTGATGGAATACAGAAACTGTATCATTCTTTCTTGTTGGAAAAGCATCTAACCATTTTGAAAGTAAACAAATGAGACCAGGACATATCTCAGTTTGTTATGTTGGGGCATTTCAAAGGAATCTATTTGAATTTTTGCAAATGAACCACCCTCCCGGCCTATGGTTCCCAAATTCTCAAATGTCTTTTGATCTGGATTGTTTTTCTGGCATGTGTTTTTCTGACATGTTAGACATGTTTCCCTGAACAGTTGAATCATTATGTCTCTTGCTAAATGACCTGGACCATGGTACATCTGTGCCATGTCAGCAATCATGCAATTGGACATAACAGGTCCGCCATCTTTGTAAACCCTTTCATCTTCTTCTCGCTGTCTGCAACCTTCTTTGAGCCATGTGTTTTTCTCCTCAACATGTGCCTCATCTTGTAATTGTTTTAACTCTTGCCATGTCTGAATTGCAAAGATTAGTATGAGGATGCTTGAAACATGTTCATTGAATTTTTCCCCTTTGATTGCAACCCACTCCTGAGCACTAAATTTAACAATGGTACCTGTGTGCTCATTGCCTTTTGAGACATGATTATTTATCTCTCCATTTTCAGTACTTTTTATTTCTGCTATTTGGTCTAGAAGCTCAGATTCTTTATTGAATTCTGGCATGCCCTGAACAGGAGCTTCACACAAACTCTTTTTAAATTGCTCAAAGGCTTCGAGCTTTATTTCTGTCAGGACAATTGGGTCTTTTATATCTGCTTTTGTCAGACTCTGCAATGGTTTTGCAAATACTGAGAAAGCACTAATCCATTGGCAACAGTATCCAACCATGACTAGGAGCATTCTTACCTGTTTTTGTGTCTTTGGGCAATCCATTACTTCAATCATTTTAATTCTCTCAATAGTTACCTGACTGAGAATGTTCTCTTGCAACCTGAAAGCAAAAATTATTTGACTCTCTGGGTGCATTCGGACCCAATACCACTCAGTATCATGTGGTATCTGATAAAGGATCTCTACTGGTTTGGGCACAATGTCAATAACAGGAATTGTTTCTGACTTCATCTTGTAGTGTGGAACATTAGGAAATGAATTTCCTTGCTTGTTTGCAATTTTAATTTGATCAGATCTGTTTTCCTTGTCTCCACTGAATCCTGTATCTGTATTGTATTTCTGCTCATTAACATAATTTGAAAATGGCGGCGAATGTATCTCATTCTGCTGAATCACCACCTGTCGCTGAATTTGTAGCTGTTTATTCAGTAACTGTTGCTGCTGATTTATCTCATTCTGCATCTGTGAATTTTTACACTCTCCTACAAAAGCTAAAGTCGCTTTTTCCTTCTCTTTTTTCTTTGTCCATTTTGTTTTCCATTTATTCAGACTACCCCTTTTTCTCAAAGCCCAAATTAAATCTTTTATATGGGCAGAGGCCAACCTACCTGTATTGTTCAAGCCTTCAATGTCCTTATCATCCTGTAATCTTTTTAATCTGTCTGTACTCATTGTATTATCCAGTAATTTGTACTCACCAGGCTGTGTCAGGTCAATCAGGTCAACATCAAAGTTTTCACTAGGTAAAGCTAGAGTCATCACTCTCTCTTGCTGAGTTGGAATCATTACTAACTTATTTTCAGGTACATTATAATAAAGTTTTTCAGCAAACTTTTGAATTGGGACCATTAAAGCTGTGGGACTATTTTCATCTTTTCCAAGCACTGGGGGAAAAGGTTCAATTGTCACAGGAACTGTCACTGCTTCCATGTCTGACTTTAACTGCTCAATTACATCATTTGTAGAACTTACATGATCAGGAATATTAATTCCAGAAGTACAAGGCATCTCATTATACCTACCTGTTGTGACACCTTGAGAAAGGGTCTGGACTGGGACTCCATTAATCTGAACTGGGACTCTTGGCGACACATTAATCTGCTCTTTTGGCGTCACATTAATCTGTTCTGGGTATCTGCTTTTATTTCTGTCCTTATCTGTATTTACAACATAATTTTTATAATGATCAATTAATTCTTCTCTGTCAGGTTTATTATTTACATTTGCTGATTTGGGAATCGAATTTTCATTAAAAATGATTTCTTTTGTGGTAGCATCTGTATTTTTATTATGCTTACTAGTTACTTCATTACTCACCTGTGTATTCATTAATTTGCTCTCACATGTAGCAACAACCCTTTTAACCTGTTTGAATATATTTTCCATTTTCTGATAGCAGAAAAATGTTTGTTTTCTTCTTCAAATAATGACTATCAATGATTTAAAATACTTACCTTTATTAAAAATAATTTAAAATAATTACAAAAAGTAATTACGTTCACTTAATTAGCCTAATAGCGTTTGCTGATCAATTAATTAATTAATTTATCAAGGACAGGTGAAATAAAATTTTATACCCTGCTCAAAATAATACAACTCCTTATTTACCTGCATCACTATTTTTAATAAACCTAGGAAAAAATATGCATTTACAAAACAGCAATGTAAAATATTTATTTTGCAACAACAAACACCTAAATGTGATTGGGTATGTTTAAAATATATTTATTTGCACTTACACACCTTACTGCAACAGTACTTGTAAATAAAATGAAATACACAGGTAAATATATTTGGCAAAAGACAACAATAAAATACCTTATTTTAACAAAAGCAGAAACCCTTAAAAATGATTAAGTATTTAGAAATGCTTGTTTGCACATATTGTGCACTACCACTTGTGGAGAAAGATTTGTAACATTTTATTTAAACACACTGCTGCAAGAACCTCAGTTTTTCCCCTCTGTCAACCAGCATCAAATTAGTTTCCCTTGAACTTATTTAAACCCCATTAATCACTAATTCCATTTATGTCACAACACTTGCTGGCTGCTGCAACACTTATCAGCTGTAACAAGCACTTTTTAAAAGGGAAAAGAAACCACATTTAAATTATTTTTCTTCGTTGTGTCAGTGTTGATTTAGATACCATGCACTATGCAAACTGTGTTCAAGAGAAATACATTCACACAATGCCTTGAGAAGTTCCTGACATACACAATCTATATTTTCTAATTATAGAACAGAAGGTTTCAGCAAAAGCTTTCCTTCACGCTCTCTGCACACGATGTTAGTGGCACAGCATGTATTTCAGCAGGAGCCTCTCTCCACACTTGGCTGAATGCAATGTTTACTTTCAATTAGTTTAACATTAAGGCTCCAACACGACCTTCCTCAATGCCTGCCTGCTTATTTTCAGACACATATGACAAGTCTTAATAAATGCTTGGCTGCGCAGATTAACACGGTGTTTATTTCAATTATGTGATGACAGATTTCAGATAGGCTTTTAATGGCAGATTTTACACCAGGTTCTCACTGCTTTAAACAGTCATTTATTCAGACTTGCACAATCGTTTTAAATTCTAAAGTACTTGTGCCACAATCCAGATGAAAGCTGAGACACTCATAATGTAAATAAACAACTCGGCAGTCAGTTGCAACTCGGACACCAAGCCATTCACAGCACGATCTTGCTGTGACACTGTGAGAGCCACAACGAATCACAGCACAGCTCTGCTGTGACACTACAGCACATTAACCAATCAGGGCGCTGCCCTGCAATGACGCGACGGCGCGTCTCTTCCATTAGCAGCGCCGCTGCAGCTGTCAGCTCCCTCACGCTGCTCTCTCACCACTCCCAGGCCTCCCCCTCCTTCAGAAAACACCGAGAACGCTCGGAAGGAAACAGACTACACAATTAGAGGGAAACGAGCAAAAACATAAGATAGGCTCGAGGCAAGCGCATATAGTTAGGCGGGTTGTCAAGAAACTTAAAAAAAAATATTAAATAGGAGAACGAACGCGCAATAATAACCAAGACAAGGTTAAATCTACACAATTTAAGAAATTAAGAATAATATAAAATACTTATAACAGTATTTTAAACAAAGATCGTGTTTCAACCAATAGGAGCGCTTGCTCTAACACTCCAACCAATCAGAGCGCGGCAGGCTCTGACGTATGCAGCAGGCTGCAGCTGCAAGGTCTCCTCACACGCTTCCACTCCAAATCAGCCCCTCCCTTACAATTTTCGATCGGGGCAGTTTTCTAAGCATTTAAATAGCGTAAAATGCTTTTAGGATGTTTAAAATAACGTGCAATGCTCTAAAATAGCGTATTCTTTACCATAAGGGCTCAAAAACACTTTCCTATTACTTTTTTTTAAACGCAATTAATAACTACATAAAGGAAACCATTTGTCTGCTTCTCTAAACAAAGAGATAGTTTTATATACATTCATTCAAGTATTCTCAGCGTCGAATAGACGACGCTATTCTCACAGAATAGTCTCATTCACTAGTAAGGCAATTCTTACCCAACCCTTCTAACAGGTAATAATCAAAAGAGTCTCATTTAAAAGCAGACACCTAGATCCAGCAAGTTCAAACTCAACCCAGTTGACATTACAAATCATTCACGCACCTTCACACAGAAAACCCTGATCATACACACACAAATTCTTGGCAGGACTTGAACCAACCACAGAAAACGTCAAGCGTTGATAAGAATAGACGACGCTTATTTCCTTCCTCAGGACTCTAACCTTGGAAGAGAAATCAACGCTTATTTTTTTCTTCCTAGGACTCTAACCTTGGAAGAGAAAACAACCCTTACCCTTCACACAAGCTTGGATATATCTATTACTCTCTTCACAGAAAGTTTTAAAGCAGGCTCACCAGGTCCCTCTGCTTAATGCTACAATTTCATAGGCAATCCTCACTATTCATTTAACCATGCAATCTAAGGTCCCTAAACTTGTGTTGTACGCCCACAACACGTGATATATGCTATACCACAATTTTGAAACAGAACAAATGCACTGTGTAACTCTTCTAGTCACACTACCCTTGCCATGGCATACCAGGAATGTTTTCACACTACTGGAAAAATTCCTTAAGACTACATATAACACTCTGACATAATCAAAAACTTAACAGTTGTTAAACATCAATCCTATGTCTATACCAACATATATGTAACATACATGTAACATGCATGTCAAAAACAACATATAAACCATCCTCTGCTACCAAATTGATAGAGCCCAGAAACTAAAATTCTTTATAAATGATGACACAATCCACTATCACACTTACCAGTCAATACCAGGCCCATAAACATAGTGAGTGAGGTGAATGGATACTATATGTTGTAATTGAACTCTTTTCAAAAACAAAACCAGCTTGTCATTTTAAAAAGTTTATTAAAACATATTTAGAAAAACTTAGGTTTGGAACTTTATTTAGCAAGCATTAGAAAAAGTCATAAGAAAGTTTTATTCAGCATTTTATAAAGAGAGTTTAATTCAAGATAATATTATTAATTAGCAGAAATAAGTGAAAAGGAAGAGCATTTCCAAAACCTAACTATCTCACTGTCACTACCCTCATCACCTGAAAACAAAGTCTTAAAAGTTACATTTCTTACGTGTAATCATCGGACAGCAGAACACGTCCTTCTGGAATCAAAAGCGTAAGCCAAAAGTTTGCAGCTAAAGCCTATTCTTATACCCTAAAATAAGCTGAGCTAACTATTTTTCACATTCCAAGAGCTGAATTCTGGCTCTCCATTGGCTGAATCACCTCACGCCACAGTAAACTGTGACATCTTCCACCACGAGACCAGGCTTTACACAAAGTCATTGTTCATGCACAGAATCCTGGCGACAGTTCCTTAATCTGGTACATTTTGTAGCAAAAATGTTCAAGCAATACTAAATCTTGTCACGTCTCTTCCTTTCAGCCTTGAGCCTGTCCGTTCTGAGCTTTCCATGGCACATCCAAACTCACTTCGCAGAGTTGTCTTTAGCAGTTCATTTTCTAATGATTTCAAAATAGAAGTTTATCATCCACTTCAAAATATGGGTTTCTCATGTGGCTTTCAACATCAGCAGGCCTTTTCTAGAAGGGCGTCAATTTTCTGCGCCACTTTTTGCTTGCGTCCCTGCGCCACTTTCAGCTTGCGTCACTTTTTCAGAAAACTATTATTTAAACAAACACAAAAGAATAATTAATTCAGGTAAAACAAATCCTTCTGTTACCCACCCTTTCCCTGCTAGTAATTAACCCATTAATAAATGACAACTAGCAGAAGCAAACAAATAAAGCAGCACATAAAATATCTACCATTCTTCATGTAATCCAGCTTTATGTTTCTGAAAGAGTAAAAAGATGATTAAATGATACACAGACAGACAAACACAACATAGGACATACATATAAGCACATATAAAAGCACATGCCATGAATGATCAGCTGCATATTAATAGTGACAAAGACAATAGGACAGACATAACAAACAGGACAATATTAATAATGTGTTACAAAAACAGACTTGCAAATGCAACAGAAGCACATATAATTAGTTTCCCGCGTGTTCATGTGTGGTGCAAACTTAATCTAGGTTGGATTAATAAAACAAATCATGCAATCACTTATTAATATATTAATTCAAATTATGAGAGTATGACATCACGAGCTAGAATAAAATATTTTCTAAAGCTCGCTCTATCAGTAGCATCAGAGGTGGAGATAGATTGGGAGCATTACGGAAATTAGAATCAAGACTGATTCTTTTGGCAGGCGCCCGTTTCCCTGATGGTTTGAATGTGGACGAGGAGCTACATTCCCATCTTTGAAAGAATAACATACCCATATGAAGAGTAGGATAGCTGAATTCTCACCTGAGTAAAATACCCCCTTCTTAATTTACCCTTCCCGCACATTCTCACCCCCCCTTTTTTTCTTTTAAACTTGCACCAGTCTCAGTAACTACTAGCAAACACGAAGTTTAATTATTATAACATTGATTAGGCCCTCAAAGTACTATTATGAACTCTATAGACTTTTTGGATGCACAAGACAAATCAATGTACTCTTTGCTCTTCTTTCTTTAGGTTGTGAAGAAGAAGACACCATTTTTGAATTGCGTCCACACATGGGATTTTCACGTTCTTCCAACTAAAAATCTATATTACTCCAAACGAAGTGTATATGATTATGTATACTCAGTTGCATAAAATAGACAGGGTACTATACCGAAATCGTCTATGGAGAAAGTGTATTGTGTTGTATAAGGGTACTATACCTAAATTTTGGACCATTGTAAAACTTCATTGCTGAACGGAGTATCTCTTAAAAAAAGAGCTGGTTGTATTATCTTGCACTTTTTTTCTAATAATGGGTTTTTCACATTAATCACACGTGTAAATATTGTATGAATTTCTGCCAGTGACATTAACTGATACAGAGGCCAATACGTTTTTTTTTAGTGTATAACGAGAAATGTCTTCTATGTTCATGATTTTGTGTGACTACACCTTTAAATAGTGGGTTGAGATGAACGCGGGTCATGTGACCAATAACAACTTGTTGTTCGAAACGCGTTATCCCTCGACTTTTGTGTTGGCCGAATAAAGATCTTTCGGATGAACTATGGGCTTGTCTGGATTCATTTACCTGGATTCTGTTTCTGTATATATATATATATATATATTACCTACTGGCAGTCGCCAGTAGGTATATATAGTTAGGATTTTTTCTCTATGGGATTTTTGAAAATTCTATGTCTAATAACTTTGGCGTTTGTGGACGGAATTAGCTGAAATTTTCAGGAAAATGGAACATTTTGTTTCTGAGCAGCCCCTGAAAATTTGGGGGGGTTTCATCGAGGGGGGGCCGAGAAAAAAGGGGGGTCCCAAAACGCGTTTTTCCCATGTTAATTTCCATAGGGCAGTTGGCCTCACTTTTAGCTCAAACGGCTGAATGGATTTGCACGAAACTTGGCAAAATTGTAGGGACTGTTAGCCCGATGTGCCTTTGCTAGGTCTCAATATATGTGCTCCAGTGGATTTTGAGTAATTTAGGTTCAAAAAAAGATATATATCTGGGCGGAGCCTAACCACACATCTGATCTGATTGGCTGTCAGCACTTCATCCAAGAAGTGTTGGCAGCCATCTTGGGACCAATATACATGATAGCACCTCATTAAAAAGCATTGTAGTTAATAGAGGGTTTTAGGACTTTAGTTACATTATAAATCATTTGTTGATGGTACCATACTCGTTTTAGGAATTGTGGTGTGTTCTAAGGTGATTTTACCATGTGAAAAAGCCTTCTGCTGTGATATCATGAATATTGTTTGAAAGAAAACTAATATGATTTTCCCACAGTGGTTTGGAAGGGGATCTATAAGCTAAACTGAAAGCATATTTTCTGTAAATTCACATTATCTTTCTCAGTCATGTGAAAATGAAGTCTGACATTCTCAGTAAAACATGTACATCCAACAAGGACAGAGACTGTCAGTTGATTCCTTTGTGCTCTACTGCAGCCTCCTAAAGTGTTCTAAAGAACAACTAGAGCGCTAACAGTCCTACGTATTACAAAGGTATAGCACACCTGGAGCCATCGTGATGGGAATAAAGTGGTAACTCTTAAAACATTTCATTTAAAAAGGAACAAAATGAGGGGGTATATTATGCAATAGAAGGTATTATTAGTGCTGCAGAAAGAAAAATTAGGGCACATTTTGAGTGACTTCTCAAATCCTCTTCTATTTCATTAAAAAATTCTGACATGCAGTCTCCCAAGATGGCCACCAGAGACAAAAGAGCCGAAATGTAGCCCAAATATCACCCAGATGTAGCCCAAGTATAGCCCAATGACAGAATGTCCCAGAGTGTTCTAAAGAACAACTAGAGCGCTAACAGTCCTACTTATTACAAAGGTATGGCACACTTGAAGCCATCTTGATTGGAATAAAGTGGTAACTCTTAAAACATTTAATTTAAAAAGGAACAAAATGAGGGGGTATATTTTGCCATATGAATTATGATTAGTGCTGCAGAAAGAAAAATTAGGGCACATTTTGAGTGACTTCTCAAACCCTCTTCAATTTCATTAAAAAATTCTGACATACAGTCTCCCAAGATGGCCACCAGAGACAAAAGAGCCTAAATGTAGCCCAAATATCACCCAGATGTACCCCAAGTATACCCCAATGACAGAATGTCCCAGAGTGTTCTAAAGAACAACTAGAGCGCTAACAGTCTTACTTATGACAAAAGTATGGCACACCAGAAGCCATCTTGATTGGAATGAAGTGGTAAGTCTGAAAACACTCAATTTAAAAAGGAACAACATGAGGGGGTTAATGTTGCCATAGAAAGTATGATTAGTGCTTCAGAAAGAAAAATTAGGGATCATTTTGAGTGACTTCTCAAATCCTCTTCTATTTCATTAAAACAATTCTGACATGCAGACTGAAACATGCACTTTGAATACCAGCAGCAGACGTCCCTGGTGAGCAGTAGCTTTACTACAGTGATCTAATGAGCAACTAGAGTGCTAACATTCAGAATTTATGGCAAATGTGTGACACATCTGAATGCCTTCTTGATGGAACCAAAGTAAACAAGCATTGAAAATGCAATAGATCTCGCCCTCGTTTAAGTTAAAGCCATTCTGTTTGTAATGAGGTGGCTTTTTAGCTTTGCTTTTATTAGTGTTTTTTCAACTTTCATGTAAATAACATGCATCTGTATGCATATATGTATATGTATGCATGCATTTATGTTTGTATTTATATAGATATACAGATGATATATGTTTATATATGTATGTATATATATATATTCACTGAAAAAACCATAGGTTATAGACCATATATAGTTAGGAATTAGCATTTACAAAACCTTGAAAATTCACTGAAAAAAACATAGGTTATAGACCATATATAGTTAGGAATTAGCATTTACAAAACCTTGAAAATTCACTGAAAAAACCATAGGTTATAGACCATATATAGTTAGGAATTCGCATTTACAAAACCTTATTTTACTCACACAAAACCATTGAAATTCCATATATAGTTAGTTGCACTAACTATATATCGCGCACCCGCAATCCACTGCTGATGATGTCACATATTACATCATTCATGACATGGTCAGTGACATCACTGATGACATCACTGATGACATCTCAAATGACATCACTGATGACATCACTGATGACAACATCCAGTGACTGTATGTTTCTGTAAAGTTAAAATATGTCTTACATATTGAAGAATGAGTGGATGTATAAGTGTCTGGATGAAGGATTTAGTAGGTGCATGACTGACTGTATGAGTGAGTGATTAAATGTGTCTCACTGAGTGCATGGGTTAGTGACTAAACTGTCTTAATTGGTGCATCATTATGTCTGTTGTTCTGTAAACTGTTGCATGTGTTGATAAGTAGCTATATGAGTAACTATATGGGTTATTGATTGGTTGCCCAAGTATTTGTATGGGAGACTGAGTGTGTGTGTGTGTGGGTGGCTGAGAGGTGTATGACTCTGTGCATAGATGTGTGAGCAGTTGATTCACTAGATGTATGGTTTCAAAAGTGCATGTGGAAACACCTGTATGGGCGGTTGACTGTGTGCATGAGTGTATTGGTGAGTGAATGGATATCTCAGTGCTACATGTCAAAGTAAGTACATATGTAAAACACAGTACATGTGAGAGTTGACATATATAAATAACTGTGCATAAGAGCCAGTGAATGTGTGAGTGGCTGTATGGATCATTGTGAACTTGTATCAGGGATTGTATAAGAGAGTAAATATGTGTTAGTATATGTTTGAATAAGTAAAGTTTGTATAACTGTATAGTTGAGGAAATGGAGGTGTGATTGATTCTTTGCATGACTGACTAGGTGTGTGAGTAACTCCATGGATGAGTGACAGTCTGTGAGTGTCTGTTTACACTGATTGTATCTAAGGTTATATTAGAGTCTGAAGAGGTTCATTGTAGTATCACATGAATGATATCATCAGTGATGTGATCAGTAATGTCAAATGAGATGTCATCAGTGATGTCATCAGTGATGTCATTTGAGATGTCATCAGTGATGTCATTTGAGATGTCATCAGTGATGTCATCAGTGATGTCACTGACCATGTCATGAATGATGTAATATGTGACATCATCAGCAGTGGATTGCGGGTGCGCGATATATAGTTAGTGCAACTAACTATATATGGAATTTCAATGGTTTTGTGTGAGTAAAATAAGGTTTTGTAAATGCGAATTCCTAACTATCTAACTATATATGGTCTTTAACCTATGGTTTTTTCAGTGAATATATATATATATATATATATATATATATATATATATATATATATATGTATAAATATATATATATATATATAGTTCCATAGGAACACAAAGATCAATAGACTGTGAGCTAATAAAAAATAATACTAAAAGGGCTAAAAGTCAGTGCTGATTAGAGGAAGAAAATTTCAGCAAGAAGATAGAGGGCGTCCAACCTGCATACAGAATACGCGTAATTACACCCACAATCCTAGCATATCAAAGTATATGGACGGAATACTCAAAATGTTCTTACGGAAGAAGAGAAGAAGTGAACATGCTCATAAGAGAAGAAAGAAATCTCCCCCAAAAACACAGAACATGAGCGTAATAGCTAACCCCTGAAGGGTAAAATATGCTGACATTGCATCCCAGATAATCTTGCAAAGAGTGTTCACGGTACAATCATGTTCCAAAGAGCCTAAGTAGGCCACAATACAACCCTCAACAATTGAGGTGACTCTGAGTAAAATACACATTTAGAAGAATACAAAATAGAGTCATTATAGGGTAGCAGAACCTTTGCGAAAATCACCAAATGCAAAACCATCCCGTGCACCAACAGAATCTGATGAAAAATGCGCCCTGCCTAAAATTAGCAAAAAGGTATGCAACCCAATGAAGGACCAAACAATAAAGAATGTCCTAGAGGGAACCTCAGTCTGGCCTGAAACATAAACCACAAAAAGAGCCCAAAACTCCACTGAAGTGGAAACTCATAGTAGCCAAAAGGAATAAGCATACTCTTTGGATAAATGTTCCACTTAGGGGTTAAAAAAGAAGTCCCTATTAGAGATACTGAAAGTCTAAAGTTATGCATACCAGCATACCGAGATGCTTGCAAAGGAGTAGGGGACATAAGTAAACTTCTTAACCGGAAGAAAATGTCACAATTAAATGATCCCTTGAGCATGAAACCCAGCATCAGAGAAAAAAGGGGGAGGGAAAATCCTATGCAATAGGCTTCCTTGTAGAACACAACCTGTCAAAGACAGTATCGAAATAATATCGGCTAACCGCAGGAAAGCAACGTCAGGTGACACCAACAGGTGTAATTTAGACAACTACGGCCCTGCCACAACATGGCCAGCCATGTAAGGAACAAAAAGTCAACATCCCCCATACAAGCTTAGAATAGTGAAAAATGTAAGAGCCATATCATTAGAAAGAAAGAAATTAGGACTCTGTTTCACCTCTTTTGTCATGAAAACACAGTAAAGCTGAGTCAGCCTGAGCACAAACAAAATGGGTGCTATCAAAAGACATATCAACCAAAGTAGCTTGGACAGCCTCTGAAAAGCCAGAGGTATGTAACCAGGCACGACGGCATAGTGCCACAGAGGATGCTGTAGCCGACCCACAGAAGCAGTAGTATCAATGCCATATCTAATGATCAGTTTAGCTACCTATTGCCCATCCCAAATCAACTGATCAAGATTGGATCTGAGGTCATCTGGAAGTGATGGCAACATATTTTTTAATGAATCCCACAATGCGTGAGAAAAACGCCCAAGAAGACAAGACGTGGTAATGGACCTTAAAGCGGAACTAGTAGAGGAAAAAATGTTTGCCACACGCACCTTGTCTCCTAGAATCTCTGTCCAACAGGACATTACATAGAGAATCTTTATTCTGTGAGGCTGAAGCAGCCTATACCACCAGACAACAGAAGTAGGATGTTTGAGGAGACAAGCCAGATCTCCAGGAGCAGGCTGGTACCTGCAGGATATATCACGATCCACACAGACCCCCATATGAGGCTTAGCCCAAGTACCCAACAGAATGTCGTACCGGGGTTCACTGTATAGAAGAGCAGGCTCCACCCCTGTCTGACCTTGACAGAGGATATCAATCAAACTTTACCACAGAAGAAAGATATAACTCTAAGACAATAGCCACTCCCCTTAAAATGTCTGCATAAGAGAAACTCGCCTCAGTAGTAAGTCTACGAGGGGAAAAAAGTCCAGAAACTGGGAAAGACTCCAACCCACCCGCCTCCCCTAATGCAGACAGCCAATTTTCCTCCATAAGAGGTGGATTAGCCTCAGACACAGGCTGCAATAGCCCCATCTCCTCTGTATCATCTCCCAAAAGATGACCCTCATAAGTACCACCATGAGAGGGAAGCAGAAGGACAGCTTTCCCCACAGGTAGCTCCATCGACTCCACACCCAATGTCGGCCAACATAGAGGAGGTAGAGCCTCAACGTCAAGAGGAAAAGAAATGGCTTTGATCAGCACAGCCAATGCCGTTGCCAGAGCTGGCTGACCAAGGATAAACGCCAAAGGTGGAAACCCCGAAGGGCTGAGCACCCACGCCAAAGCGGAGTCAGCTGATGTCGAACGGCACCAACACAGTGGCTCAGAAGTCCCAACTGACACTAAGGGCAAACACACCGACTTTGCTCCTTTCACCTCCATGGAGCCCGACAGTGCTCCAGGGGAAGGTGGAGACTCAAAGATAATATGTAGAGAGTTATAGTAATCTCTCATTGAGTCTCCAATGCCCCGGCTCCTAGAAATATGGGGAAGTGCGGGTGGGGTCGTGTATAGTCTCCTCAACCTGAGAACGGGAGGAATGGGAGGAACTCTGAGAGGCGGAGTCTCCACATGGAATGCACTCAAATCTATATCATCAATGCACTCAAACCCATGTGGCACACCCCATTGAATGCTCAGAAGAATAGAAAGTTGCATGACATCAGTGACGTTGTCCGTCACATTTTTTTTTCTTTACTTTATTTGTAGGTTTTTAGCAAATGCAGGCTGTGGTCCTCTGTCCCAGAAGAGAGAGCATGGGAGATACACATAAATGTAAGACTGTGCATGCATGCATTCCAATATACAGCAATCAGGCTGCGAGGAATGGTGATCCAGCAATATGTCCACAATACAGTTGTAGCATATATTCTTGCCAGTCTGTGTAACAGTCCAGGTGGCAGCAGCAGCGGGACAGCAACAAAAGAAAAGAAAAGAAGTTAGAGTAGAGAAAGCGATCTCATCTGGAGATCAGCATGAAAAGGGGGAAGATAAAGGAAGGGAAGCATGGAGGAGAGGGGGGTAGTTGTCCATCACTTAGAAGTCATCAGTTGAACACAAATATCCATCATGTAGCCTCACATTGGTTCTGTAGCTTCCTCTATTCCAAAGGATGCATTAGCCTCTGCATTTGGTTGGTATTTTACACCTAAGAATGCTACATGCTCAAAATACTTCCTGGGCTCATTGTATGCTGTATTCATCTTAGACACCAATCATGCCTCAGGTGGGAGGCACAGGCCAATTTACCTGTACTGCTCAAGATGAGTCAACCACATAGACATTTTCTACATAGTGCAATCACACCACTCATGGATCCTGTCTAACATCCTGGGTCATGGCATATGTTATGCCACCTATGCAAATAATGCAGACTTAAAGTGCTAGTAGTATGAGACATAGAAGCCAGACTAAAATATGAATCTACATACACAGACAAATATACGGAATGGCACAGATTTTGTATTTTGGTTTAATTTAATGGACAAGCGATGGGGATATTTCAGCTCCTTCAGGAGAATTGCATGCAGAGAAGAGGTCTGCCTAAGTTGGTATTCTTGCCGTGGCCCTCCTGAAACATCCCCTTTCACTTTGAATGCTTCTTGTCACTGGAACCATGTCCTATAGGATGGTGCCACACTGTGCAAGAATGTTGGAGTGATAGTCAACAAACTGAACATCACAGATATGATAGGCAAGTGGTCCCAATTAAGATCAGCTCAGATAGCCAGTTTAAATATTTTGGCATGCCAGTGTGCTAGAGATATTTGATAAAGATAGACCTGAAATCCCAGCTCCCAGATCTCCAGCGTAGTGCTGTACATCCACACTCAAATCCAATGTCAAACCTTGTGTCACATTTACAGTGTGACAGAAAGCCTATGGCTTATACCACATCCAACATGTGGTTCACTATGGTGCAAAGTGAATAAGCAGAACAGGAGTGAAGAGGTGCAAACTGGGGAAGGTGAAGGAATGAGAGTAAAATGGCATGTTAGGAAAAAATTATTTAAATAGGCGTGAGTGTATTTGAATGTGAATGTGTG
Source organism: Lissotriton vulgaris (assembly GCF_964263255.1). Taxonomy (NCBI): domain Eukaryota; kingdom Metazoa; phylum Chordata; class Amphibia; order Caudata; family Salamandridae; genus Lissotriton; species Lissotriton vulgaris. Next base: position 97,543,819 of record NC_141696.1, read on the forward strand.
TGCTTGTCTGTGTTTGCGTGTGTGTCTGCGTCTGAATATCTGAGTATTGGGGTGAGTAAATGTGTCCTTTTGCAGCTCTGGTCTCACAGCCACCCACCAAACATCTCTTCTTGTGTCCCTCATGAATGACTGGGTGGCCGTCGGTATCACAATGAGACTTCTCAGGGGACTGCCAGAGTCATAAAGCTGGCCCAGGAATAATATTGGTAACGTTGTCATATTGGGACCATCTATAGCATGATGATGTTCATCTTTGGTATAATGGTATACATTCTCGGCATATTGTGGGGTTTTCGTAACCCCGGACCGAGCTGGTGTAGTGCCACTATGTGAAGTTCCACTGAGTTGGGCAAAAACTCTGCTCCGCTCCCCGCCTCCACCACCCTTAATATGAAATAGATAAAATGAATTACATCGGACTTATGTGTTGCTAGAACTGCGCATGCGCGCATGTGCATTTCTCGCAAGACAGTTGGAGGCGGGGAGCCTATTTTAGCAAGGGGGGGGGGGGGGGGGCTGGCTAACTCCACTCCCCTGCAGAGTCAGAGTTTTGCCTAAACTCCGCGTTCTCTGTGGAGCGCGGAGTAGGCAAAACTCTACACACTCCGCTGGCGGAGCAGAGTTCTGTGCCCGGACTTAATTTGTTGGTGTGCATCCTTGGTTTAATGCTGCCACAGAGGTAATAGAGGTACATCTTGGTCTTGGCATATTCTGGACATCCACAGCATGACAATGCACACCTTTAGTATAGTACTTGTTATAGCATAATAGGGGCAGTTGATTGCATAATATTATTACTTGTTGCTTTCGCATATTGGTTGTAGTTCTTGCATCTTTGGCATGTTACGTGAACGTGCAAGATGAGATCTATACATTTGTGGTGAACAACATGTTAGTTTGAGTAATTGATGTAAATGATAGTTTGATGGTTGTCCACCTTAAATGTATGTGATAAAGTTGAATAAATAGTGTGTTCGGCACAATAGTGTTAGTTTTCAGGAAACTATCGAGTTTTCGTTTTGTTAAATTGAATTTTGCTGTTTAAAAAAATCAAATCACTTTTATTTGATAGCAAACTGCTTATCTTTTCCTAAACCTACAATGCTGTCATTTTGAGGCAGCATGACTGCATTCCCTAATAAATATTTAAAGATGATGTTTAAGTCGCAATCACTAATTTTGTATTAGTTCCCGTGGAGGAAGATGGGCCAGCTCAATTCACTTGCTCGTTCAATTAAATTTGAGGCTGGTATTTACACCCCACCCCTTTCAAAGTTCACCATCTGCCATTGCAAATAGCTGCCTTCACTGTCAAAGCTATACTTCCAGGATGAAGCTTGCCACTGTTGATATTTTTTAGCCACATTGGGGCAGATGTATCAAGATTCCGATTTGCGAATTCTAAATAGTGATTTTTTGCGAATCGCTATTTAGAATTCGCAAAATGGAATGTATGTACAAAATCGCTATTTTTTAGCGATTCCTTAATATTCTTTATTTGCGAATTCGCATTTTGCGAATTCGCAAATAAAGAATAATTTCCAATGCATTCCTATGGGCCAGGAGGCCCATAGGAATGATAGTGCAATAATTCTCAAATTGCGAATTCGCAATTTGCTAATCGCAATTTGAGAATTATTTCAAGGGTGCAGGGGTATCTCAAAGACACCCTGCTGCACCCCTGAAATTTACATGTATGTGCATGTGGCACATATACATGCCCTATGGGCATGTATGTGTGTCACATGCCACCCTCACAAATGCCAAATAGGGCATATTGAAAAGAAATCGCAAATTAACACCAACTACAAGTTGGTGGTAATTTGCGATTTCTTAACACAAATTTGCAATTTCAAAAAGTTACATACATATCATGTAAGGAATCGCAAAAATTGCGATTCCTTAAATTGCGATTTTGTGATACATACCAAATCATGCTAAAAGGCCGTTTGCGAGTCACAAAGGCTGAAATTCTGCGAATTTCGGCCTTTGCGAGTCGCAAAAGCCTTGATACATCTGGCCCCAAATCATGCTAAAAGGCCGTTTGCGAGTCACAAAGGCCGAAATTCTGCGAATTTCGGCCTTTGCGAGTCGCAAAAGCCTTGATACATCTGGCCCATTATCATCTAATACTCTAAGGGGCACCTCCATCAAGCATTTTTGACTTCGCAAACGGGCCAGTTCGCAGAATCTGGCCGTTTGCAAATGCAAAAAATGCTTTTCAGATGCTTTAAACCCTATTTTACGATTCGGTAGCCTGTTACCAAATCGCAAAATGAGTTTACGATTCACTATTAAGAAGGGGCATGTTTTAGGGCGAATGTTTTGTGACCAAAATGCAGTCGCAAAACAAGTGCATTTAACCACCTACTTTAAGTAGGTGATAACCCATTTGCAAATGGGAAGGGGTCCCTAAGGGACCCCTTCCTCTTTGTGAATGATTGTTACAGCGTTTTATAAGAGCAGGCAGTGGTCCCACAGACCAATGCCTACTCTTGAAAAATGAAAAGAAAACTTTTAATTTTTGTTTTTGTAACGCATCCTGTTTTCCTTTAAGGAAAACAGGTTGCTTTTGAAAAAAAAAATTGCTTTATTCAAAAGCAATCACAGACATGGTGGTCTGCTGACCCCAGCAGGCCACCCTTCCTCTGATTTTTGCAAATTGCGACCTACCACATTTATATTCATGAGGTAGATCATTTGCGACCACCTAGGAATCGCAAAAAGTGTTCAACACACTTTCCTGCATACCATTTCACGATTTACTAATTGAGAGTCTCAAGGATTCACAATTAGGAAATCACAAAATGGTTTCTACATGCATCTGGCCCCCAATATTGTGTGTACTCTGATATAGGGCAGGGAAATCCTGGCATATGGTGGGTACCGTCTCCAAATGGTGACCATGCCTCAGCAATTGAAGTCCTCCCTGACAAATGACAGCAGTTCTTGAAACCTGATGGTCACAATTGATATAAAGTGGATATATTTAGCTCAATATAACTGCTCTTTATATCTGGTGGCCACTTCTGACATCTTGTGACTATCTCCAACTATTGTAGGGCATCATATTTATTGTGGTCACCTTACATAAAGGATTGTTTCTAATGCAAGGCAGCCACTAGCCTGTGCCTAACTTTTGTAATGTAATCTGGTATTGATCCTAATTAAGGGTTTACTGATAGCCCCAGCACTTACCTGTTTTACACTTATGTCACTTATGTTATGTTATGTTATGGTTATTTATTACGCGCACAGCTGCTCCAGCAAAGGAGCGTCCTGGCGCCTGACAAGGTACCAACATAACACAGCTAAAAGGGAAGACCAGAGGAAAAACAGATTAGGGAAATAGGAAAGTCTTAACGGCTCTACGAAACGAAAACAGATCACCAAGGGTGCGTATCTCTGCAGGAAGGGAATTCCACCAAGCCGCGGCACGTACTCGAAAGGAGCGGCCGCCAGCACGGCTGCGCTTAAACCGGGGGACAACTGCCAATTCCAGATCCGATGAGCGTAGACAGCGGACTGGGACATAAGGAGACAGAAGATTCAAAAGAATCTGAGCAGGGGAACCCTTGAGGATCTTGTAAGACATACAAAGTACTTTGAAATGGATCCTCTGCTTAATTGGCAGCCAATGGAGAGAACGCAAGGTGTTCGCGACAGAGCAGAACCTGGGCAGCCCCACAACTGCTCTGGCGGCCGCATTTTGCACGCGTTGAAGACGAGTGATTTCGGCCTGATTTAACCCTTCCAAAAGGGAGCTGGCATAGTCAAGCCGAGAGATCACCGTCGCCTGCACAATGAGCTGCCTGGTCAATGGATCGAAAAATTTTAACACAGGTCTTAAGCTACGCAGGACCCCAAAGCAGCAGGCAGCAGTGCGCTTAGTGTGGCAGACAAAGCTGAGAGTGGGATCTAACCACACCCCGAGATTTTTTAACTCCGAAACCGGTGTCGGGGTGGGACAAAGCTCTGAAGGCCACCACGAATCGCCCCAGAGTTCCGCTTGCTTACCGAAGATCATAATCTCCGTCTTTTTTGCGTTCAGCTGGAGACAGTTGGACGTCATCCAGCTGGTAACCACCCGTAGTCCGTTCTGGAATCTTGGGGCATCCAACGCTGAATCCCCGCTGAGCGTGACCGCCAGCTGGGTGTCATCAGCATATGACACCATGGTCATACCCCACCGCTTGACGACCTCAGCCAGCGGTCTCACGTAAAGATTAAAAAGCGTAGGGCTCAGCGAGGATCCCTGAGGCACCCCAAGATCCAGAGGATAGAATTTAGACTGATGGGGCGGGACAGCCACGCAAAAAGATCCGTCAGCAAGAAAGGAGCGGAACCACTGAAGAGCAGGGCCGACGATACCAGCATCCTCCAGGCGCTGTCACTTTGAGAGTTGGTTTGAGCAAAAATATAACACTAGCAGAGGCTCTCCTACTCGGAAGAGCCGACGATATGGTGGCAAGGCGTGGCCCATCACCGAGGGTGGGGCATTTCACCCAGGCCCTGTGGTCAGAGCCGCAGTCATGGATTGGCTCATTCTGGGTGCTCTCTATGGCAACTCCAGAGAACCTTTTGGCCTGCACAAGCTGTGAGGTATGATGGGAGGTTTGAGAATACATTTTTGGGCCATTTCTGACGTCAGGCTAGCAATTATGGCACCCCTATTTGAGAAATTTGTTGGGGGCATGTTAAGTGAGGCAGTTAGCCTTGTTTTATTTGGAACACCTCCTAAGGCTTTGTTGGCCTTTTAGTCATGGCCGTGGTGTCAATTTTGGTGCCCCTGTTTTAGAGAAATTTGTTTGTGGGTATTTGGTTAGGCAATTGGCCTTTGATCGGGACACCGGTAGTAGGTTGTGATCTCTGGGGCAGGGCTAGTGTTATGAAAGTAGCAGCATAGTGCAGCCGATTAAAAGTGATCTCCTAAGTGTCCTTAATCCTAAAATTTCCAACCCGACTTTCCCCATAGAAACTAACTGCGTCTCATGGTTGTGTTCTCACACTGCACGCGTCCCCCGTTGGTCTCCTGTGTCACTACCTTGGGTGGTTCCTTGTGGGCCCAGCGATTCTATAGGCTCTAGGCCTTGTGTCTAGTCAAGTCATGGTTCTTATACCACTTTCTTAATATATGGTTTGGTACGCCCATAGGGCTCAACGTATATTGTGCTAATTTACTGTGCTATATTAAGTGTAACGTATGTGCTTTGACCTCTAGCCTCATAAAGAGACTAGTTGGGTGTGTTTAGAATAAATACATATATTTTATATATATACCTGGTGTGGTTCTCCTTTCATTTGGTCATTCAAGAGATTATAGACTGGTAAAAAAAGCAGCTTTGCATTCCTTCAAGACTTAGCCTGAAGGCTGCTCTCCATAGCTACCACTTGTATAGCTTTCAAATAAGGTTGTCTTTAACCTATCACATCTAAGGGGTTGTTTGGACTGGTGCAAGGTGCCCACTATAACAAGTGGACAGCATATGCCAGGCCAACTTCTCGCATGAGTGTTGAGTGATTCTCACTTTATTTGTACATCTTATCACGGAATAAATACTGAAGGAGTGCATAAGCTCTAATTCATATTAAGGCTTTATTTAAACCAATTGTGTTAATGAACTGAATTAACATAATTATTTTGCAGATATATTCTTTCTCAAGACAATATGGGTAAAAAATGTATGAAGCGCAATGAGACACTGCCCTTTTTAGGTCTCGCCTACGCAGCACGCATGCACTGCATAGGCAAAAGACCTTTAGCAATCGCTTCGGCTTTTCAGCCAAAAACGTGCACACGTTCCATTGCCTTCAATGGCAACGCGTGCACGTTTGGCGATTCTCTAGCGGGAGCGAGCAGCTGCGCCATATGTTATCAATTATCGTACCTTGCTGCTCGCTCCCGCAAGGGAATGCCGCTGGCCCCCTCCTTTCTTCCCTCGCTGCCCCTTGTGCTTGTGTCACTGCTTGCTGCTTTCTTATTTCGCCCATTTGTTTATATCAGTTGTTACTATTGCCAGACTGAACGATACTAATTGTATCAACTTTGTAAAAAAAGGCTGAGTCGACCTCACACCTGAAATTATTCTACTATCCAAAATGGCATAGTAAAACAGCACAATGTATATACGTTTTGCAAATCTATAGCCTATCGTGTTGGTTATGGTGACAAATTGCACAATATTATCTCCACACGCTGCTCAAAAACTGATATTTACTCAAATAGGATGATGAAACTCGGTCATGCACAGGTATTCCCAAACATAACGTGCCTGGGAAGGAGTTTCGATCACAATCTGAGGGTACACAGTCCTCTGCAGCAGGCACATTAGCCCACTGAGCCGACACACTGGTGTTCCCGTCAGGCCGCTTGTCGCTCTCTCTTGCACCTATGACAGGGCACATTGTCAAGACAGGCTTTTCAAAGAGAGATATGATATGTTCTTGGGTTTCGCAGGCCCCGGCTGTGTCCAGTGTTGACACCCGGCTTCGGGTTACACACGCTGTACCGGGACTGATTTACTGCGCGCACTTGCGTTTTTATTTCTTTTGTCAAAAGGGAGCACACGGACGGCTATTTTGTAACAGGATGCTCTTCTTTTTAAAGGACCAATTTGTTCGTTACACAAGATCCCTTCATTCCAGATAGGTTAAATGGGGACCGGGGCTGTGCAGAGACAGAAGAGTCGTCCATTTGCTGCACCGCCAGGACATGTCACAGCCATTAATGCATTCCTAAAAGAGGGATCTGGGTCCGCTGTGGGAGCCAAGCAGTGCGTTGGTCTGCACTAACTATCGAATGCATGTTGGGAAGTAGGTGTCAACAACACATACTTTGCTGCACCTGTTTGCCCTATGGTGCTCAGGGATTAATGTTGCATGGATGGGATTCTAGTTCTAATTCATTGATTGTATTGGGTGACTGTAGCTTCCCTTTTTTGTTTCTAGGTCTGGCATGAGCCAGACCTTTTGATTTTTACTAAAATTACATTTTATGGTATTCTTACTAATAGAGAATATTAGCCAGCCCTCTTCATCCATAGTGTTGGTCACAAATTATTTCCTCCCACTGCAGCATAAGGCACAGGGCAAATTTCAGTCCACTTCAGCCAGTGGCCAAATTTACTAAGTGACAGTATTCCGCTCTTTTACAAAGGGCACATACAAAGTAGTTCCTGTCAGTGCCAGGGACTATTATGACAAGGTGTGTTTATGAGACAAAAATATTTACCTTCAAGCCATTTTGTTTATATTGGCAAGGACACAACAGGTCTTCCAACATAAAATTAACATAAATCATGACACAACAAAACAACCATTCTAAACAGTGCTTTAAAAAGAATATATAGAAGTGCAGGTGCTCATTACCTAGCTTACCCGTTTAATCATGATAAGTGCCCGTACACTCTCATTAAATGTATTGCAGCAGTGCAGAAAAGTGATGGTGCTCTCCCTTTCACATTGAAGTGCAGGTACTCAGTACCGGGCAGCATCAGCCATTCTAAAGCACTAATTGTAATGCTAAAAAGGTGCCTGCCAGCAGACAACTGACCTCTTGGTTTTGCCACTGCTTGTTGGCATCTGCCAGTGAAGTGTCTGTGTCATGATCAGTAAGTGTGTAACCCTTCTTTCTAGGTTCCAGCCAGTGTCAGGGATTGTACCATGGAACAAAGGCCTTTGGGGCCGAGCAGGATCAGCCACTCTTTTCTTAGTGTACTGGGAGGAGTGGTTGTGGTATACTAATGTGTGCCTGAAGGCCTCTGTGCAGCTACTAGCAAACAGGATTCTTTTGAGCTATGAAGTGATACTTGCTAATATGGTTCCTGGATTAGGAAAGTCCAGCTGCATCAATCCATTTTTGTTTTAGGAAATTTCATCAGATTGGTACTGATTGGATAAGCACCGGTGTTGGCAGAGGAAAGGTAGTGGAGTCCTGAGGGGCGTACTTATGGAGAATGCAGTCTGACAGTCGCAGCAAAGAAATGGACAACAAGCACAAATGTGACAGTAAATCTGTTCTGGCTTACTTAGTTGGTCACAAAGAGGCCGCATTTTGAAATATGTTTTGGGCTTAAGGTACCTGTGGCAGAGATCTTTGTGCACCCAGCAAACTTCAGGGACCAATAACTGTAAAATAACTCTGGTGATTAATGAACTTGCTGGATAGATTTGTGTTTCATCTAGTCACAGTTTGACTCAAATTAGCACAGAAGGTTCATGTGTCCGCTGCAAAGCATATTAAGGGCCATTGCCACGGGGCGGGGCCCACTAAAATAATTGGCCCCTGATTTGTACATTTATTTTAGCCTTTGTAAAATCACAATATGCTGCTGCAACTCTTTCAGCTGGATAAAGGTTTTGTCAACTAGGGCTGAGACAAAGGAAATATAATATACGCACTTTAAATAACAAGCATTGGCATAGCCAATAGGTCTCGCCTTTGGGACCTTATAAGTGTTTAGCCATGCAAAACTTGATGTTGTTGCACCAACGATATTGTGCTGGATAATTGCTGCCTCCGTTCATGTACAGCAGCGAACTTCGCGGTGCCTAGGTACAAACGGGCTAGAATGGGCGGGAGATCCTTCTCATATCTGGGTCCAACTCTCTGGAACACACTGCCCGTCCATATACGCAAGGAAGAAAACCATATGAGATTCAGGAAAAGCGTAAAAACTTGGTTGTTCGACAAATAATTGCCTGCTGATTGCTTTCTCTCTAGTTGTGTCATGTGCTTTGCTATTCCGGCGCCGGGAAACCCTTTGTGGGTAGCTGCGCGCCTTATAAGTGCTATAAAATAAATAAAATAAATAAATAAATACCTAAACACGTATATGGTCCCAAAGGTGAGCCCTTTTGGCTATGCCAATGCTTGTTAGGCTTGTCACTAGGAATCTATCAGGGCATGTGGACATTACGCCTAGGTGAAAATAAAACGGTGCCAGTGTAAATCACATAATTTTGTTAATTTTGTGTTATGTCTGTTACATGAAATCCCCCAAAATACTCCATTGTGCCACATTGCCTAATTATGCACCATTTGCTGTAAAAATTCAGAAAGCTTCTTCCACTGTAAATATTTACTGCGAACACACGGGAACAACAAAATACAAGTGGCTGTTGTTCACTGTCCATTTGTTCTTTCGTGCAAAAATATAGCATTTTGTGTAATTCGCATAAATATGCATAATTTTACCAAAATGTCATGTAAACGCGTAACACAGCATATTACGCGAAATCCACTCACCCCTAGCTCCTCATGCAGTGTCATGAAACTGTGGGACTTTAATATGTATGCATGCAAATATGCATTTAATGTACATCAGGACAACATTTGGAAACACGGCTTTACATTATCGGCAGGAAACTGCCTGAATGGAAACTATAAGAATACAACATATAATAACGATGAAGCAATGCGAAAAACGTTTTAAAAAACATTCCGAGTACAAACTGACCGTTTAAAAGAGAATTCCTCCTGCAGGTTCCTCACTAGTACGTTTCAATGCAAGTTTTTTGTAACCTAAAGTAAGATTTGTGTTAAAATGTTAAATGTTCACATTTCTATGTAAACGTTTTTAAAGTATGTTTATGAACTTCAATTATATCTTTTTTCTGTACAGTGCTATATATCATCTGTACCTAGAAAGTAATATACAAGTGCCAATCGAATATAATATAAATAAAAAAATTAAGTTGAACGTGTGGCGCATATTTACTAAAGAAGGCTTTTGACATTTTTAAATGCGGTAATATTTGCTGCTTAAAGAGCCCCAAATATATTCTCCTTATTTTCTATTTTTTTGTTATCTGTATTTAACACTCATGTTGGTCAGTGTTGTCTGGAGGTAATGAAGAATGGGAAAAACAACTTCAATGGACATTAATTGAGCCAGTAAAGCAGCCTGAGTCTTAATGAGAAATCATTTAATCCTTAAGCTCTAATTAATCTTACCATTCTTGTGCAATAATTAGTTGTTGACCGTGAAAATAATAGCTGCCCAAAGAGGGCCATTTACTCCATGACACGGTGAATAGACAGACAAATGCCCTTTTTTTAAACGTGTCCTCATTCCTGATACGTGGCAACACTGCCATCATGCGGCAAAATTTCAGAAATGCGTGTATTCTTTTTGTTCTGACGCCTAATTATGTTAGAAATACAGAATGTTGAGTATAATTAGCCATCTTTCAGTTTTAGGGCCGGTTCATATGCTCTTGCAGTCACTGGCTATTTTTTCTTATTCGTTGGGCTTTCTCTGTCAGTGTTTTACATCTTTCATTATCTTTCCACTCGAGACATGAAAAAAAGTAAAAGATAGGGCCATATTTATGAAATTGTGAGGCAGAAGAGCGCAGCGTCACCTTGCTGCGCTGCATGACAGGGAAATGGCAGGAATGTGCTGTAGTTATCACAATACCACGCGTTCCTGCCTTTTCCCAGCGCTGGCGCACAATGTGCCCCTAGCGGCAACACAGGTACTCTTGCATCATGACGTAAGGGTGCATGCATTGGAAGCAGGATTCTTTTATGTACAGGAAGGTGCACCTTCCAGCACAAAAACAAGCCTGTAAGGCATTTTCGTCTCTTTGTTTACTGCAGAATGCAGCACACATAGCAAGAGGAAGTAAAGAGGAGAAATAAAGGTATTTCTCCTCGTTATGCCTCAGCTGAGGACGCGTAGCATTTTGGCGCATTCCCAGGTCTACCAGTAATGGTAAAGTGAAGAATGCGTCAAAATCCATGAGTGTTGCGTGGGAACACCCACGAGCCACCCATTGAACACCTCCCTGGGGCAGAGTAACACAAGACAGCGATTTGCACTGTGTTGCGTTACTTTGGATTTATCACGCCCCTCAGGGCCATGCAAGGGGATCTTGCGTGGATTGATATATCACATCTTAGGAGTTGCATTGCTTTTGCACCACACTGCATGGTGCAAAAGCAATGAAACCCCTTGATAAATATGGCTAATAGCTTTGAAAGGTCGAACAGTCAACTGCAATCCAGGTTTCCTGGCAATACTGTCATTATGTGGCTGAAAAAAGAAAACATGCATTCTCTAACTCTCAAACGCTTAGACACAGAAATAGACGAGAATTAAATGTGTGAGACCCATCCAATCACCCATTTTCCATGCCTATTGAAACAGCTCACCCTCGAGCAGTTACTAGCTTCATTTTTCTTTATTTACCACAATTGATTCTATTTGTCCTGAACATGCATTTTGCAGTGTTCTGAATTGACCTGAAGTCAAAGCAGGGCTGCATAAAACGACCTGATATATATATTTGTGTCATGTGTGGTCAATAGCACTTTATCTGTGTCACTTCGTCAGTGGTATATATTCCTGTCCATTCGCTTGCTTTTTTGCTCCCTTTTTATCCACTATTTTGTTTTTACTATGGACAGTTATAAACTGAGATTAGTAAAAAAAAAAAAAAATTTATCTAATCTTAAACATATGCATTGCAATTAAAATCATGACATACCTTTTTGGCTTTTGCTTCTGGATCACCAAAGCTGATTCCAGCCCAACTTAGATGAAAGCATGCATTATCGATTTACCCTCTTCTCTTCCAGTAGTGGTCCGTGGACAAAAAACAATTTAACAATCCTGAAATGATTACCAATACTGGGGAGGGTTGCCATGAAGTGATGCATAATGGAAAGTCCCTGATACAAAGATGCAGACGTCATATGCTGACTTGCTCCTCATTTTATCATTCTGGCATACCTACAATGTTTTCCTGTGGGGGCGACCTGTCTTGTGATAGCTTGCCCCTCAGACTGAAAACAAAATCATTCCCCGGTGGTCTAGTGGTCATTCTGCCCCCCTACTCCCAGGTCAGCAAACTAGGGGTAAACACCCCATCAGCCACGAGGAGGGGCAGAAAGACTAGTGTCTGTGGAGATAGCACCGGTCCATGCACTCCCCAAGAGTAAATCAAGTGACTCCCTATTGGTCTAGTGGGCTTTCTGCCTCCTCTACGGGGTTGGTGGTGGCAGATTGGAGATAAGCACCCACATGCACCCTCAGTAGGGTAGATAGACTGTTGTGCCTCAGAGTGGGTACAGCTCTAGCCATGGGGGGTGGGGGGGGGAACTCTCCCCCAAATAGTATCCCTGGTGTGCAGTAGAGTGGAGCCCTGCTTGTGCATTGCATGCCGTGCCATCACAAAGCAGTGATCCACCCGAGTGAGACAGCACTGGAAAAGAAGTAGACTGACCCCTTGTCAACGCTGCCTCTCTTGTGTTGGTCAGTGTTCTGGGACAAAGTTATGCCCCTCCGCCCCCTGCACGGATCAAAGTGAAAGCAAACTACTCCATTGGCGTGGTCTGTTTTCACTTTTCTTTTGCGGTAACAACAGTGAACTATATGATTTAGCTTTACAGCAAAACAAAAATAAATGTGATGCAAGGGGAGCTCTTCTCCATCCGAAATATAATTTTAGAAAGGAAAAAGCTTCTGGTTCCCAACTGCTAATTTAAAGGTAGTGCAGTTGCCAGGACTGGTGCCGTGTCTGTGACTAAACTAAAGTGGTTAGTAAAAATTGAACAGAATATTTTTGTAAATGAAATTTAGGACAAAATATTTCTCTCTGATGTTATATCTATATGATATTCTGACATACAACTACTGATGAATATGAATCTGTTTCTAGTGACTATTTAAATCATCAAAGAGCTCTGTTCCCAGTCGACGTTGGAGTCATCCTTAAATGAAGGTTGCAGGGAATATTACACTTTTAGTGCAGCATTCACTGGGATAACCAATAACGTTAGCTTTTTGGAATGAATGTATAGGGCCCCTTCAAGCAAAGACTAAACAAACATCATGAAGAACTTAGATGTGAAAATCTCCATATTATACTATCAAAAGTGATCAGTGCATCAAATAAACAAGACAGTGGACAGTGGTTATGCCATCTGTGCAATCCTGAATGAAAGACCAAGTTGTATAATCTGTTTTACGATGATAAACAAACAACAGAGGTGGATGGCTTGTTGAAGGTTTCGATTTTAATCATAGAAATTCAAACACAGCAGAAACACAAACAGAAGAACAAACATTGCAAACAAGAAGAGAACAAATCAAAGTGACACAAACCTGCAACAAAGACCCTGCAACATCACATCACATCTCTGCCAGCCCACAAAAGGACAAGTGCTAGCAAAACACCCACATCCTTGATTACAATGAAGAAAGCATCACTCCATGTATTTTAGTGAGGCAGATACAGTTCGAGCAAACCACAACCCCATGAACTTGCATCCTGATCTCCTGTGACAAACAAGCAGGAAAGAACACGCTGTCAATGAAAATACTCCAGTGTTAGGTGGGCTTGTATACAGAGCGGTGGACTCAGGAACAGCACCATTAATGACCACTTCCGCATCATACCTCACTTCACACTCTCAATGAAATCATCTCAGGCCAACACCTGTGCTCACACAGTATTATGCTATGCCCTCTCAGAGACATCAAGAGTATGTCATAAACCATTACCCGATGGAACCCTCTCTTTTTGTCTTGGTGGGGCTGTTTAAGTTCTATAAAGATGATGCTTTCACCTCTCCTATTATATACTATTTCTATGATCCCTATATACATTCCGGATTATTATTTTAAAAAGGTTGACTCCATTTTACTGAAATTTTTATGGAACAATAAGCGCTCTCGTATTGCTATTGCCTCCTTACGGAAAGACAAAATCAAGCTGGTCTTCGCTTCCCCGACTTTAAGGCTTACCATCGTGCTTTTTCCTTGAAACAAGCATCCCGCTGGCTCTCAACTGATCTTCCAGTTTATCCCCCTCTTTGGTTAAAATTGGAGTCTTCTTTTATTTCACCCTTTGACTTTCGCAAAATTTTATCTTTTTCTTCCAAATTGACTCATCTTCGTAATCCCATCATTTCTCATTCTCACAAGCTTCTTTTTCCTTTTTTGTCTTTATCCTATCCTTCCCTCCCTTTGACGCATGAACAGCCTATTTGGTATAATAAACAACTCAAAATCCGTGATCGTACCTTTTTCTGGAAGTCCTGGCATTCTCACGGCTAGCGTTGGATTTCTCAACTCCTCTCCCACAACACTCCCCTTTCCTTTTCTGAGCTTTAATCCCAATACTCTCTACCCTCCAATTCTTGCTCAAATTATAACTTGTTGCATCCTATTCTCATTCAATATCTTCAATCGTTACCACTTTCCAATAATATTCCTCCCGCTCATCAATCCATATCCTCGGTGTTAGAGTCTTCTCCTTCCGCTTCGTTTCTATATAATTATTTTTGTCTCACTGTTGATAGATCCAAAACTAAGACTGAGTTGGCCTGGGAAAACGACTTTTCACTTGTTTTGCAGATTACCTTTTGGGATAAGATTTGGTCTAAAGTTCATAAAACCTCTAGAGCTGCCAACACTACCCAAACTCTATATTTTAGTCTCTGGATGGCGGACTGAACTGTGAACTTTAAACTCTTTTGGGCATCTGCTATGCCAGTTTTTCATGTTTTTCATTCCTTTTCTCTTTTCTTCCTGTTCTTGGGATCCCTCGACCACTGCTTCCAGAACCCTGTAGCCATGCTGAGGGTCTACCGGGCACACCATACTGCTGCATAATAGTCAATACACTCGGATCCTACTCCAGGTCCCCCCACCGCACGTGAGGCTTAACGCTCTAGACGTGGCCTAATACTTTCAAAGTTCTCACGCTTAACGTGAAAGTGCTCAATAACCTTATCAAATGTTGGGTGATCCTCTCCTATGTGGAGAGTACTGGCGCAGACATCTGTCTCCTCCACTAAACGCACCTGCTCTCGAAAGATTGTCATCGACTCAGGTCGACCATTTTTCCCACACAATTTTTCTCATCTAGGCCCTCCAAGATGGCAGGGGTTGTGATTTTAATCTCCCTGGCATTCAAAGGGAAGGTGGTACAAAAGGTGGCAGAAATTAAGGGTAGGCTGTGTACCTATCAGTTCGTGATTAGGGGACACACACTGGTCATTGGGTCCATATAAACACCCAATGAAAGACAAGAAAAGTTTCTACACAAGGCCAGAGTGAAAGATTTTGTTAGGGGGCTACCTTAACTTGGTATTCGACAACACTCTCGATAGGTCGGCCCAACACTCAGGTCAGGTTGGCGCCCTTTCACCTGAAGGGTTAACTAGACTAGACGCTGTTAGAAGTGAATACTCGAATGCTGTAGTTGAAATCAGAGCAAGTTTATTTCATAACAGCCCCACACCTGGTGCGGTGCGCGGGTAAGGCAAGAAATCAGTATAATGACAGTTGGGCAGTTAGGGTGAGATAAGAGGATGGGTGGAATGTTGGGGAACCAATGGGAGGGGTAGGGTGACAATGGGTGCTCTCGCGCAGGAGAGGTGACTTGTTGTCATCACGCACAAGGGCACGAGGAAGTACAGAACTAGGATGCAACACATCTTCCTCTCTTAAGAGTTTTGACTAAAAACAACATTGTGTGGTATAACAGCATTCATGTGGATCTAACTATGAATCATTAGTCAAACACAAAGTCTTCATAACGTTTCGGTTTGTGGATGGTTCTCCCAAACCTCCCCGTGACCAAATGGGGATGATGGGCACATTCGGTGTGAGAGTGAGGATCATTGCTGGTTCTGCCAGACCTACCAATGAAGCTATGACCATCAGACATGACTTCAGAGTTAGAGTGTGAGTCGCCATTACAACTCCGCCTTGGTGACGGAGTGTGAGGACTGACATCAACAGACTGGTCTGATGAGTGACAATCAGCAAAGTCAGTGACAGGTGGGAGATCATGTGAAGTCTCATTACTAGGCATGCAACTTTGTTCTAAACTGGTCCTATCACCATCAACCCACAGATCTTTGCAATACATATGAGGTTGTCGTTGATTGGGTACATTGCCTCCATGATGATATCTTGCCAATCTACTCATGTGCCACACTTTCCCATCGCTGAGCCTGGCAGCATTGTCATAAAGTTCATCGATTTGAAGAGGAGCGGTGAATCTGCTTTCTCCTTTCCTTACTTTTTTTTGTAAACAAACTTTCACAAGATCCCCAACCTTAAATGAGTGTTCTTTTGCCCCATGTTTTGAGTCATACCATTCTTTGTAGTATTTTTGCGCCTTGATTATGTTATTCCTGATGATGTCTGGTGACCATTCAAGTTGTTTTGAAGTAGGCATCCAACCTAGGTCTATACTCAGGGGCTGTCTGCTTCTCATGAGAACAAAAGGTGCATTACGGGTGCTGGCACAAGGAGATATCCTAAAGGCCCAGATGAGTTTGAACACTTCTTCTTCCCAGTGAGGTTCCGTGACAATTGTAAGTGGTGTTTTCGACTCGTACGAATATGGTCGAGTTTGGTATCTATGAACCGCAAACGACGAGTTTAGTAAATGTGCGCAGTTTCGCTGTGCTAACTTAAACCGTTCGTTTGTTATGTGGGTTTTTCATCTGTACCCACGGGTTCCATCTTAGATACGGCATCCATTTTGTCTCTTGCCCTCAAGTAGCCAGCGAACGGACGCTGTCCGCTTTGCGACCCTGGGACTCCCAAGATATTTGCGGAAGACACATGTTCTTTGTAAGTGTCTTTATGATGAGGGGGATGATACTGTAAGGCAGATGGCCCCGCTCGAGGCTCATCTTGCCGTGCTGGTTTATTGTCCCAGCCGTGCATCTCATTAGGCACGTCCCTTTGATGCCTGTATCTCGTGTTTCCCGATACCTCCCCTTTTACGCCCTTTCCAATCTCCCCACTGTCTCCATCTTCCTCCGCACCTGTCTTCGTTCCTATTTCGATCTGTTTTACTGCTGATTGGAATGCGCTAATGTTGGGAAGATGGGTTTTTACAGTTGGGAACCGCCAAATGTTTCCGCACTTATGTTCCGGACCTTGTGTGTATCAAAGTGACCAAAACGACCCCTCTGAGGGATAATTGTGGGAACCGGGTTGTAAAACTTTTGTGTACCATGTTGTCCTATGGGTGAGATCTGTATAAAAGGAGCGATCCACAGAACCAATTTGAAGCAGTCTCCCCAAGTTGCACGTGTTGTACTTGTCGTGACTTCTGTGTTCCCTGCAGTAAATAAACCTTGAATCTTTGACGCCGAAGGAAGTGTCCCGTGTCTCTGTCAATCGTACGCCGGAACAGGTAACCCACGAAGGTTTCAGGTGTTGTCCCCTGGCACCGCTGGGTGGTAATAAAACCCAGTCCTTCAGTTGGCGCCCAACGTGGGGGCTGCATCAGTGGTACCGGTCCAAGCCCGACGATCGTGAGGAACTTCGTGTGAAATCTCCGAGGGAAGGTGCACTCCGCTTCATCGATCCTGTTGTCGAAATAAGTGGCCCGAAGACTTTTCCCGCGAAGATTCCCGCCTCCTGACGGCTGCGACGGACTGCTGCCCTGACTGTAGACCTGTTTTGGCGCCTGGCGTAGACCTTGGTATAGCGAGACGATTGACGGGCCTTCCTGGTGACGCCATCGATCTTTGAGTTCAGTATTTGTGGGTCGCTCCCAGAGTCCCTAGTTGTTGACACTTTAGCGGGTGTTTTTGTTGTTGACGCTGTGTGAGTGTTTTTGTCGGTGACACTTTGCCAGCGTACTTTGTTGTATTATTTGACGATTGCAATCGCCAAAAACCGAGGGTTTTTGTTTTTGCTGGGACTTGGTAAATCCCGTAACCCTTGAAGTTTGTGAAACTCGGCTAGTGTGCAAGATGCCTGGTCGCAGTACTTTGTTTAGTTGTTTCAGACCTTGTGGTGCGGATTCCCGACTGGAGGACTCGTGTCCGATACCTCCGGTTGGAACCCCGATTTATGAGCTGTACAGTAAGCATGGGCTAGGTCCGATTATTTTTAATAACTACTGGATCCTTTATACTAGAAAAGATGGTGCCCTTAGTTGGCCACCTCATGGTAGTTTTGAGACAACGATTTTAGATAACCTTGAGGCTAAATTGTTCGAGAAAAAGTCAAGGCCGGCCATGTTTGATGCCTTTCGGTTGTGGCGTAAAGAAGCCCGACAGAAAGAAATCAGACAGACTAAACGTAATCAGAAAGATAATGTTGCTACTATTGTGAAGAAAGCGGAGCAATTTCAGCATGATAAGGAGGTTAAGGATAAGGAGGTTTTTGATAGATTACAGCGTATGGCCATAGATAAATGTTATCCCGTTTTGCCTACGGAGTCGGAAAAGAAGGAAGAGGCAGTTGAGGATTCTTTAATGTCTTATCTTATGAAGTCGCCACCTCCGTATGTACAGGGTACTGTAGTTCCTGTGAATCCCCCTGTACCTGTCCCTTTACCTGTTCCACAGCCTGTACCCGTTCCTCAACCTGCACCTATTCTTCCGGCTGTTCCTGCTCCTTTGCCTACTGCCATCCCTACTGCTCCTCCGCTTCCACATACTCCTGCTCCTGCTGTTACTGTTCCTGCTCTGTTAACTCCTGCTGCTGCTTCTGTTTCTACTTCTTCTCTTGTTAGTCCTGTGTCCTATACTTCTCCTTCTACTCGTAGTTGTAATTCTCCTATTGCAGCTAGTTTCTTCCATTCGCTCGGACCTGTTTTTGGGTCCGCTGGTTCCGATGGTCCTCAGAGACGTAGTCAGCTTCCTGGTAACAGGGAACGCGCTGCGCTATATAATATGGTGATGGGTTGGATGACGCATCCCCTTAGAAATCCACCACGTGTCGTACTCGATACGTTTTGTCAATTCAGTATACCAACCCAAAGATATGTGTTTGAAGAAATGTGTAAGGTTTTGCGTGATCGGATATCGGCTGATGCACCTGACGAGGTGTTGACCGCGTTGTCTGATCTACAGCTTCAGTTCTCGAATGGGTTGATAGTGGATACCAATGTTCGACGTGCTGTTGAACGGTTGCTGTCTTTTCGTCCCGCTCCTATACCTCACGCCTTGTTTGTTGAGGATATTGAAAGGCGGCCAGATGAGTCTGGTCAATTTCCCATGCGGGAAGTTCCACCGGTGTGGATGCCAGGTGATGCTACTGCAATTCCTATTATTCCGCCGCATTTCCAGAGAGTGTGGATACACCTCCCATGGAAACGATCAGAAGTGTTACAGGTGAAGCAATCTTTGCCTGACCCTCGCAAAAATCCTGCAGGGTACTATAAAGAACTGTCGCAGCTCGTAGACGCTACGATAATGAATCTTGCTGATATCGACATGTTGTTCGGCAATGTTGTGCCTCAGCCGGTGTGGGCTAAGATTCGTCAGGAGAATCATCCAAATGAATTAGGTGGTGATTGGGCTGCCCTTATTGCGGCCGATGCCCTACAAACTGGTGGTGCTAAACCCGAGCAGCTGATTACTGCTCTTCCTCAAAGAATAATTACGCTAATGAAAACCCTTATGCCAGCTATGAGGGTGAATTGGGACAAACTGTCCGCTTGTAAACAGAAAAAGGACGAGAGCGTCTCCGACTTCTTTACGAGGTTTGAGGAGGCATTCATCGATCATAGTGGTCAGGATATGAGTACTGAGGGTGGTCAAAGACTGTTCGTGGATAAATTTGTCTCGAACTTATTGCCCGATTTGAGCAATAAATTGAAGAATTCAGAAAGTGCGTGGGCCGTTTCTACCTCGGCTCAAATACTGGCTACAGCACAGTATTATGAGAATAGAGAGAAAGAAGAAAGTGACCGTGCTGATAAAAAGACGAAAGAACTTAAAACTAAAGTGTTGTTACAGCAGGCGTATCCTCCACGCTCGAATCAGAATCCTTCGCAACAAAATCGATCACAGTCGCAATCGAACAGATCACAAACTCATAATGACTCCCCGTCCCAAAGATCTTCGCTGGGGTACAATCAGTGTGCTTATTGCAGACAGGAGGGACACATCAAATTTAATTGTCCTGTTCTAAATGAACGTTATAATGGTAATTCATCTAGAGGTGGTCGTGGTGGTTCACAGCAGGCATCACGTGGTAGAGGTCGGGGTGCTCAGAACGAGCGCTCAGATAATTCCTTAAAGTCCGATAATTGTTTTGATCAACGTGGATCATCGCAAGGACGATCTGCGCAGTACAATGTAGACGATTATTACGTCGATCAGGGAACTGACGACAGTAATTACTAGGACAGCCGTAGACAAGGAGAGGGAGTGGTATCAGTTCCGGTTGATCAGAGAGGGCCTTACGTCGCGGTTGCTACATCGGGCGTCGTTGAGCCTTTTCTGTTGGACACTGGTGCAGCGAAAAGTTCCATTATGCACTCGAAACTCCCTGGCGCACCTTTGTCTGGCTTAACAAATGTTTCCGTTGGATTCTCTGGCGCCCCCGTTACCAATCCAGTTTCGCGCCCTTTGCCCCTTACAATTGGGCCTCGTGAGCTCGAAGCTCCGTTGATTTTGACTACTGGTTGTGGTGAAAATCTTTTGGGTCTGGATTTGCTAAAACGTTTGTATGCAACTTTGTATTGTTCTCCAGCGGGTGTAAAACTTACGTTGGGGGAGAGGGTTGTCTCTCCCATGTACTTGTCTCTCGATAAGCTTCCACCGGAATTGAGTTCTCTTCCTTCATCTTTGTGGGCATCAGGTCCCAACGATGTGGGCCTGCTTGACATCTCCCCTTATGTTGTTCAATTGAAATCTAATGTGCGATTGCCACGTATTCCCCAGTATCGTATCTCTCTTGATGGTGAACGAGCATTGTTAGCGATCATCTATGATTTGATCGAGAAAGACGTTATTGAGGAAACACGGGGAAACGTGTGCAACAGCCCTGTACTGCCCATTCTAAAACGAACTGACCCTTCGAAACCACCTGTTTATCGTTTTGTTATCGACTTACGGGAGGTGAATAAAATTGTGGTTCCTCAATTTCCTGTTGTGCCTGACATCACGGCGCTGCTGACTCTGATTCCAGCTTCTGCATCATGGTTTTCGGTGATTGATTTGAAGAATGCGTTCTTCAGCATCCCGATTGCTGAAGAGAGCAGAGACCTTTTTGGTTTCTCTCTCGGTGGACGTAGCTTACGGTTTAAACGCGCTCCTCAAGGCTACTGTGAAAGTCCTTCGATTTACAGTCAAGCCCTGAAGGGTCAACTGGATGCGTTTAGGTTGCCGGCCGGTGCGGCCTTAATCCAATACGTCGATGACTTATTGGTGGCTGCAGATACTCAGGACATTTGCAAAATTGCTACAGTATCGCTGCTGCAACATCTCTGCGAGTTAAATCATAAGGTGTCACCTTCCAAACTCCAATATTGTTGTCAAGAAGTCACCTATCTAGGTCACTTATTGTCAAAGGAGGGAAGACGGTTGACCCCAGAGAGAATTGCAGCAATTGCACGAATGGCTGTGCCAACAACCCAGAGAGATGTGCGTGCCTTTTTAGGTATTACGTCGTACTGCAGGCAATGGATCCCTAACTTTTCATTGCTAGCGAAACCATTGGTGGCTCTTACGTGCAAGGATGTTTCAACTCCTTTACCATGGACGGAAGAATGTCAGAAAAGTTTTTCTGAGCTTCGTGATTCATTGTGTTCGGCTCCTGTGTTAGGTACTCCTGACTACAGTAAGCCGTTTACACTATATGTTCACGAGAGAGAAGGTTGTGCGTTGAGTGTCTTAACGCAACCTTTTGGTGGAAAGCAACGTCCATGTGCATATTTTTCCTCGACCTTGGACCCAGTAGCTAGAGCATTGCCGAGTTGTTTACGAGCAACAGCGGCAGCTGCGGTGTCCATCCGGCAATCAGCAGGATTGGTCATGGATAATATGCTTACGGTAATGGTTCCGCATGCAGTCGACACTCTTTTAAATCGTACGAAAACTCAGCATTTGACGAGTGCGAGGTTGTCTGGGTATGAGTTGACGCTGTTGGCAAGCCACATTCAAATAAAACGTTGTAATGTTCTGAACCCGGCGACTTTGTTACCAATTAGCTCAGAGTCAGATGAAGTAGCAGAACATGATTGCTACTTGAGGACTGAAGAGGAAACAAAAGGTCGAGTGGATCTTAAAAACACTCCATTGGAAGACCCAGATGGAACGTTGTATGTGGATGGTTCATGTTTTAAGTTGCCGAATGGTGATGTGACTACTGCTTATGCCGTTGTAACATTAACTACTGTTGTCGAGACTGCGAGATTAAATCAGAATTCTGCCCAAGCTGCAGAGCTGATTGCTCTTACTAGAGCATGTGTGTTAGCAAAAGGGAAACGTGTGAATGTGTTTACCGACAGCCAATATGCGTTTGGCGTCGCACATAGCTTTGGACGATTGTGGAGAGAGAGAGGTTTCTTGACGTCGCATGGTACAAAGATTCAACATGGTCAGCTTGTGAATGATCTTTTGGATGCACTTACGTTGCCTAAACAAGTGGCGATTGGTAAATGTAGTGCTCATCGTAAGGTGACAGACGATGTTGGTCGTGGTAATGCGTTCGCGGATGAAATTGCTAAGGAGACTGCCCGGAACCTTAGCACTCGAATGTACGTGACGAGTTCGGTTAGGTGGCCTACAGAGTCGAGCATGTGTGAGGACACTATCGAGAGTGTGAAAGCAATTCAGAATGAGGCCACCGAAACTGAAAAGACGAAGTGGAAAGAAAGCACGGGAAAGTTGGATGCGAATGGTTGTTGGATTGATTTGTCGGATCAAAAGAGATGGTTGTTGCCTGATGCGTATGTGCTAGCCGTTGTGACAATGGCGCATGGGTTAGCACATATTAGTGTGAAAGGTATTTGCAAGTTGCTATCTCCTGTGTGGAAGAATGAGGGAATTACGAAATGTGCTGAACGCTTGGTGAAGAATTGTATGGTGTGCATGATGTACAATCCTGGTAAGGGAACCCCAACTCCTCCTGGTAGTTTTGCTCCCCCTTCATGTCCCTTTGAGGTGATTCAATTGGACGTCATCCATATGGAGCGATGCAATAACCTTAAGTACGTTTTAGTTGTGGTTTGCGCATTCTCCCGATGGATCGAGGCTTATCCTCTCAAGGACAATACTGCTTTGTCCACTGCGAAAATCCTACTGAAGGAATACTTTCCTCGGTACGGAATGCCTAGAATTGTGTGGTCAGATAATGGAAGTGAGTTTGTGGGGAGTGTGATGAAGAGTGTGTGTAAGGGCCTTGGAATTAATCAGAAATTCCATAGTGCCAATCATCCCCAGTCAGCTGGTTTAGTTGAAGGGTACAATGGCACCCTTAAACTAAAGCTAGCAAAAATTCAGGCTACGACTGGTCTCTCGTGGCCTGACGCTTTACCCTTAGCATTATTATCAACAAGGGCGACTGTACACTCCCGAATAGGGCTTAGTCCCTACGAAATAGTGTTCGGTCGTCCTGCTAATATTTGGGGGGTCCCTAGACCAGTTTCTTTTTGTGATCTTGAGTATCCAATGTTGATCGATTATCTTCATGACTTGACTGCTAAACTGAGGTTAATTCACCAACAGGTTCACGACGCATTGCCGACACAGACGGAGGGTCCAGGCCACCAGCTCCAGCCCGGAGACTGGGTGGTAACGCGGAACTTTTCACGCAAGACCAATTTGGACCCCCGTTTTACCGGACCCTACCAGGTTCTCCTTGCCACGAGGACTGCAGTTCGTCTTGAGGGACGGAAAAACTGGGTGCATGCCACCCATACTAAGAAGGTCCCTCTCCCGTTGCCAGCAGACTCGTGGATGAGAAAAGGCATTGCATCAACTGAAGCTGAAGGATTGCCGGTGTTTGTACCTTTTAGCGACGCGCAGCCTGTCGGAGAATCCCCAGTGCAGCAGAAAGACATTGTTGAACATTTGTCATCAAAAGACTCAAGATCAGAACATTCAACCGATCGACAGGACGTCGTCCCTTCAACTGATCCTTTGTTCGACGAGCAAACACGTCCTGGGAAAACCCGATACTTTTTGCGATCTAGCACCAGAGACTAATAAAAAGATCCTGTTTTGTTGCATTGACAACTGTACTATCCCGTTTTCCACGATCAGTTTGAACGTTCTTATTGTTGTGATTACTTTTGTCTATATTCCTTGAAATTTGTTCCTTCCACTTTTTGCTTCCACAGCTGAGAGACATTGTTCTCGTGTAAAATATTGTGAAATAAAGACCGTAGGGCCGCGCGCGTACTTCCTTCTGGTTAGTAGGTCTTGACGCTAGGTTAAAGACCGTTGGTTCCTGGGAACTCCTAGGGACTGACTGCTGCTACACGGAACGAAGTGCGTCAAGAAACGTTGCGGACGGTCATAGGGAATGGCATTTTCGAAGCTAACGGACTTGGAAGGAGCTCAAGCGCAAAGATTCAGGTTACAGCAACTTAGTCGCACCACATGTTTTATGTTTCAGATATTTGTATTGTCATTGACTGTTTCTGCATTATTGGCGGGTGGGGTGTATTACACGATGTCTTACTTCTTACCTTCTGCTGTACCTACTCCTACCTCTGACCCTCAACTCACCTCCACTGCATCTCCTCATTCTTTCCATATCTTACCTGAACACGAGCAGGCTAGACGTGCGGAATTCCGCAACAATTCCTTTATTCAGCTCCTTCACCAGCATCAGTTAGTGGTTAACACTACCAACTGTTGGGTGTGTGGGTTGATGCCACATACTACGGATAAAGGAATTCCATACTTGGTGTTACCGTATAGTTCCCAAGGGTCTGCTCGAGCATTTCAAACAATGTTTCGAAGCGCACTGGGTTTCCACCCCATTCGAGAACCACGTTCCCCCTACTCTGGTCCTACCTCGTATCAAAAACCTTTGTCGATAGCAATAGAGGATTTAGATAGCGACATCTATGATCCCTCGCTAATCCCTGAAGAAGAGGTACAAGCTTATAGGGTCCTAAGTAGAGGCGAATATAGTGTGTTCACAAGTGAAAAACAGCTTAAAAGCTCACCTCCTATATGGGTCGTACCCCACATTGGTAATTTGTGTCTGATAGGTCGTGGCCGAAAATCGAAAGCCCGACTTGGAGAGAGTGCTTGCACTGAAAATTACATTTTGCCGATGGTCTCGTCCCCTGTGTTTCTGGCTGCCAAGGGTACATACTTTATCTGTCATGATCGTGCATACGCATGGTTGCCCGTTGACTTTATGGGTTCATGTTTCATTGCAAATCTGCTGCCTCCGACGTTCACTGTAGATGCCGATTATCATAAGATTAGAGTTGTGAGAGGCGTAATTAGCGAAGAGGATACTGCCGGTCAAGAGGCAGGAGACTTTTTCAAGGGTTTCCTCCAGTTTTGGGGACCTATGGTCAATAGTAGGAACCTGAGACAGTTGACTCGAGTGGTAGAATCGACAGCTAATATTACTGCCAGTGCCCTTGGTAATATCACCACAGAGCTTCAGGCGGATAGACTTATGACGTTACAAAACCGTATGGTTTTAGACGTGATCTTAGCGGATCGTGGTGGGGTATGTAAGGTGATCCATTCGAGCTGCTGTATTTTCATTCCCGATAATGCTCCGACTGTCTATCAAGCCATCTCGAGGTTGCATAAGATCTCCGAATCCATACACGTGGATGTAGGGGATTGGACACTACTTGGATGGTTTTGGGGCTTAATGTCGACTTGGGGTTGGAAGATTCTGATGGTCATCGGAGTTGTTGTGGCGTTCCTGTTCACGTGTTGCCTTTGTGTGCAATGTGGTCCTGCCTTATGTGGCCTCTGTGCTACAACGTGTATGAGACAGCCACCTGTTACCAAGGGGACTCGGTTGGACAGAGCTATGCTACAGCAACATCTAGATGGACTGATGAATATCGAGTATGATTCCGACTAGTGCTTGCCTACATGAGGGCAAAAGGAGCGTCTGAGGTTCTGTGACAATTGTAAGTGGTGTTTTCGACTCGTACGAATATGGTCGAGTTTGGTATCTATGAACCGCAAACGACGAGTTTAGTAAATGTGCGCAGTTTCGCTGTGCTAACTTAAACCGTTCGTTTGTTATGTGGGTTTTTCATCTGTACCCACGGGTTCCATCTTAGATACGGCATCCATTTTGTCTCTTGCCCTCAAGTAGCCAGCGAACGGACGCTGTCCGCTTTGCGACCCTGGGACTCCCAAGATATTTGCGGAAGACACATGTTCTTTGTAAGTGTCTTTATGATGAGGGGGATGATACTGTAAGGCAGATGGCCCCGCTCGAGGCTCATCTTGCCGTGCTGGTTTATTGTCCCAGCCGTGCATCTCATTAGGCACGTCCCTTTGATGCCTGTATCTCGTGTTTCCCGATACCTCCCCTTTTACGCCCTTTCCAATCTCCCCACTGTCTCCATCTTCCTCCGCACCTGTCTTCGTTCCTATTTCGATCTGTTTTACTGCTGATTGGAATGCGCTAATGTTGGGAAGATGGGTTTTTACAGTTGGGAACCGCCAAATGTTTCCGCACTTATGTTCCGGACCTTGTGTGTATCAAAGTGACCAAAACGACCCCTCTGAGGGATAATTGTGGGAACCGGGTTGTAAAACTTTTGTGTACCATGTTGTCCTATGGGTGAGATCTGTATAAAAGGAGCGATCCACAGAACCAATTTGAAGCAGTCTCCCCAAGTTGCACGTGTTGTACTTGTCGTGACTTCTGTGTTCCCTGCAGTAAATAAACCTTGAATCTTTGACGCCGAAGGAAGTGTCCCGTGTCTCTGTCAATCGTACGCCGGAACAGGTAACCCACGAAGGTTTCAGGTGTTGTCCCCTGGCACCGCTGGGTGGTAATAAAACCCAGTCCTTCACCAGTTAAGGTTAGCATTTCTTGACAATTGTATGTATCCCTTCAAGACACAGTTGAAGCGTTCTGTTAGGCCATTACCTTCAGGATGGTATAATGAGGTAGTGTGGTGGGTGATACAATTCCTCTCAAGGAATGACTTGAACGCTTCTGAGCAGAATTCTGGACTATTGTCAGTGAGAGCACATTTGGGTAATCCTTCACTCAAGAACAACTTATCCAGGAAGGATATGACTGTTGAGCTGTCTATTTCAGAAACAATTTCTATTTCCGGCCACTTTGAGAAGTGATCAATGACCACTAAAATGTATTTGATCTCACCATCATGTCCTTCAATGGGTCCTGCAATGTCCAGGCCCAATGTTTCCCATGCCATAAAGGGGGGTTGAAGTGGAGAAAGGGAAACGTTGGATGTTTTAAGGGTTTTATCTGAATCACAGCATTCAACACAGTTTCTTATCAGGATTTCAATTTGCTTGTCAATACCGGGCCACCAATAACACGTTCTGACACTTTGCTTTGTCTTTGAAATGCCCAGGTGACCTATATGGCATCGTTTTAGAATTTTGTCTCTGAGTGTGATGGGGGCTATGACTTTGCCAATTCTGTACAACACTCCATTTTCACAACTGAGTTCATTTCTTATCTCCCAATAGACTTTGACATTGTCAAGAAGATGACGTTTCTCTGGCCAAGAGGTATTGACAAACTTGCATACGTCTTTAAGAGTTGAATCCTGAGACATGTGATTTTCCCATTCACCAGCAGAGATTCCATCAAAATCTGTGTTGAAAAGCAAAGCTACTTTTTCATTATCCTCTAGTGCACTCATATTTTCATTGCGTGGAAGAGGTAGTCTGCTGAGGAAATCTGCAACTTTGTTCTTGATCCCCGGCTAATATTCAGCTGTTAGTTGTAATCCAACAATTTAATAGACATTTTACTTAGTCGTGGTGAAGCATTTTGCAGACCTGAGGTGGACAAGATTTTAATTAAGGGTTTGTGGTCTGTGCGAAGATGTATATTTTATCCCCAAATGTATGCTCAGAAATAATTGAGCGCCCATGAACAAGCTAGCATCTCACGCTCGATTACAGAGTATTTCTCATCAGCAGGGGTGAGCGATCTTGAGGCAAAGGCCACAACCCATTCTTGGTTTGAAGTATTCTTCTGCGCTAACACAGCACCTAATCCTTTGTTGCTGGCATCAGTTGTTACAAAGATTTCGGCTTTAGGATCAAATCCTTTGAGAAAGGGTGCATCGTTGATTTCTTTTTTGATTGTCTCAAATGTATTCTGACATTCCGGGGACCATTCAAATTTTGTTCTGTTTTTTAATAATTGTCTTAGACTATACATTTTTTTCTGAAAAATTTCTCATGAATTTGGAATAATACTCAGTTAATCCGAGAAAGGCTCTAACATCTTCTTTGCTGGATGGGCAGGGAGCATTGAGAATGGCATCAACTAAACCTTGTTTTGGTTTGATACCATTGTGGCTAATAGTGTGCCCTAGATAAACCACTTTGTCCTGGGATATTTTACATTTGTCTAACTCAACAGTAAGACCATGCATTTTCAGTTTGTTAAAAACTGTCTTTATGCATGTGTCATGTTCCAATTGGTTGCTGCCCATGACCAAGATATTGTCTTGGAAAAACCTGATACCATCAACGCCTTCAAAGATGGAAGTCATGACTCTTTGGAAAAGCGCTGCGGCCGAGGCTAAACCAAATGGTACCCTGGTGAAACGGTAGCAACCAAAAGGGGTAATAAATGTGGTGTATTTCTTGCTGTCCACGTGTAGGGGTATTTGGTGATACGCGGATTTTAAATCAATAATAGAAAATACACACATATCATTGGTGGCATTGAACATTTCACAAATGCGTGGTAGTGGATACTGATCAACAATAATATTTTTGTTAAGATCCCTAAGGTCTATGCAAAGTCTAATTTTCCCATTAGGACGTTTGACCACCACTAAGGGATTAACCCACTCTGCAGACTCAACCTCCTCAATTATTCCATCTTGGACTAGTCTGTTCAGTTCAACTTGAATATCATTTCATACCGACACTAGTAAGTGTCTTACCTTGTGAATGCATGGGACGGCCGAATCTTTTAGTTCTATTTTATGTTCAAAACTGTTCAGGAGACCAACTTTGCCAGAGAACACTTCTGGAAAATCTTTGTGGATGGTATTCTTGCATTACTCATCGACAGACAAAACAGGATCTGCGCTGTTTGGGTTGAGGATAATTCCAAGATCGGCTCGATCACTCCAACCAAGCCCTGAAGGTCCCTTCTTAACCACAAAAAGTTTACAACATGCTTTCCTGTTTTTGAATTCGAATTCTAATTCACGTGTACCTAAAAATTCAATGTTGTTGCCAGTGTAACTTCTAGCAATGATATTGGATTTCTCTAGTGATGTTCGATTTTGTCAGTGAGCAGTTGTTTCCATACATTCTCATTAACGATCGTGAAAGGAGAACCAGAATCAGCCATCAAGTTAACAAGTACCCCACCCAATTTCACGTCACACATGGGTTTCTTTTTCCTATTGGGTGTGAGTTCCAAAACGTCATATTCAATGGAGAATACGTAGTTGATGCTATCAGAATCTGAGTACTCTGAATTTTCCTCAGAAGAGTCACAATCTTCTTGGATGTGTTTGACATGCTTGCTTTGTTTGAAAGATCTCCTATTACAAGCTTTAGCTATGTGACCCGTCAAACCATATGACATGCACTTCTGATGTCTGGCAGGGCATTTCGTGGAATCAGCTAAATGGTTAGGAGAACCACATCGAAAACATTTGAGTTCAGGGAAATCATAGTTTCTTATGCTGTGACTCTTCTCACTTCTGTGTTTGGATTTGTATAGCTCACCTTTCTTGTAATAATCATGCGCTATTTCCTTTTTGTTGACCCTTTGTCTCAGTTTATTAGCATTAGATGAATGTATTGCTTTAACTTCAACTGGCTCATCCAAAACTGCTTTGGCGCATCTGCCAGTAAGTTCTGCTTTCTTAACCAGAGCGACAACCTCTTTTAAAGAAGATTCACCATTCACCCAAAGTTTATCTTGGATATTAGGGTTGCTAGCATGCATGATAATTTGATCACGAACAAATTCCTCTTGTAATTGACCAAATCTACAGGTTAAAGCTAAATTGTTCAAGGCCGCGACATAATCATCAATGCTCTCATCTTTACCCTGTTTTCTTCTAGAGAATTTGTAACGGTCAACAGCAACGCATACTATAGGTGAAAAATGAGCATCCAGATCATCTAAGGCATGTTGATAAACATTGTTGCCTTCTCTCACTTTTTTTTCAATGTTGTTGTAAGTTTTGACACCACCAGGACCCAAACAGTACAAGAGCACTTTCTTTTTTTTCAGCTATGAAGTCCTCATCCTCAACAGTTTCAATATAATTTGTAAAATACTCTTTCCACTCCTTCCATGGCATACATGGAGCACCCTTGAGGGGTAGAAATGCTTGAGGCTGCGCAAGGTTCAATGAACTTAGAGCACACATGTTGAATTTACGTTATAGAAGAAATTTAAACAGCTTCCTGCTTTGCAAGCAAAAATGAAGGTTAGCATTGCAGTTGTTATACAATTAATTTTTTTCCTACACTTACTGTTAAAATAAGGGTTCACACAGTGGCAGATAACCTGGAGAAGAAAACTGACTTGAACAATTTAGAACTCATATTCAACGAAATTTTGAACAATTTTACTTGTCATTTATTTGCAGAAGGCACTGTTTTCTTTCGTATAATTGCCAAGTAATAATGCACTTAAACATACGAATGTTTGCAACCAAAGTTGTTTATGCCTGCATAATGATTGATACTTTCAGTTTATGGCATTTTAATGTATACTTCCAATGGTGTGCACATCACCGAGAACGTGCTAGTGTCAGGTTCGTTCCTATTCAATTTCCAGCAATAGTTAACTAAAGATGGCGCCTCACGCTGCGTTTCAGTGACGCATTATGCGTGTAGACATGCGCAGAAGATGTGTCAGGAAGGCGCGAAATAGCTGACTGGAAATACGACGAAGGATGCGCACAACTCAGCAGATTGCCCAGGGAGAAGAGCAGATGCCCCCAACTGACCTCATATCATGAAAGTAGGCAATCGTAGGGTGCGCAATGGCAAGACAGAGTTCAGCAATCAATTGCGCCGTAGAAGCAGAAGATCGACCGGATGAGCATACGTTTGTGCACAGGCGTCAGAATCAATCAGCACTTCCAACTCGTTCAAGGTACATGCCGTGAAGTTCAACACAAACGCAGGTAGGCAGCCAGATCTTCTGTTTTTCGGGTAAATCATCTGGAAAAGACCGTAGAATGAGCATCAGTTCACGAAGTCCGCGGTGAGGGGCTGTGGTTTTTGCTCATCGCCACTTGTTAGAAGTGAATACTCGAATGCTGTAGTTGAAATCAGAGCAAGTTTATTTCATAACAGCCCCACACCTGGTGCAGTGCGCGGGTAAGGCAATAAATCAGTATATTGACAGGTGGGCAGTTGGGGTGAGATAAGAGGATGGGTGGAATGTTGGGGAACCAATGGGAGGGGTAGGGTGACAATGGGTGCTCTCGCGCAGGAGAGGTGCCTTGTTATCATCACGCACAAGGGCATGAGGAAGTACAGAACTGGGATGCAACAGATGCCCTGGGCCTAGTGGTCCTCTGGCGATGCTACAACCCGCAGCTCAGAGAATACTCCTACTACTCTAGCACTCACAAAACCTACGCGAGGCTCGATTATCTGATAGGCTCTGTGGTGTTTTGTGATTTTACAGTGACAGCAGAAATTCTAGTGCTATTGCAGACAAAGGTCCTTAGGTTTTCAAAATCAAACAAAAGAATAAAATATAGGCCATAATAGGAGACTATATTAATCACTGTCACGCAGACAGGATATTTATTTTCAACAGTGTAAAGAAAATGGATAAGTGATAATAAGGCACAATCCTGTACCGTATTGGGGAAAAACAAACAACAATTAAGAAGAGTTTTACAGGCAAAAAATGAGCATATATTGGCCACTTTTCAATCAGTGTCAAATTAAAGTTATGCCAAATAAGTGCCAGACACAACAAGATTCAACATAATAGTTAAGTCGTGAAAGCACAGTACATAGTCGACGTTTCGATCCCTTATGCTCAATTATATGGGACCATCATCAGGACTGACATATTAACAGCATTTGCCTGCCAGATTCATTAAAACAATTTAACAACCGCCCTGATCGGCGATTTAGGGAACCCTTGGAGGTGAGGGTGGTCGGGTAGTTGGCGCCCGCCTGCGAAGACTTCTTTTGTTGTCTAATGATAGGGTCCGCACATCACAGTAGATATTAGGGGACCACTTTGGGATACCGGTTAGTCTTCACTTTGGGCGGGGTTGCTTCACGGTGCATCAATCTGCAATACGGGAGCCTGGGGAATGATGTCCATCTGTGTGCTGCCCTATAGTAGCAGCGCTGTCCGACCATGCACCAGTCGTGGCCACTCTAGCGCTACCACCTACCCAGCAGCCAGCGCTAACAGTGGCACCTACGGGACACTCTTTTACAATCCGCAGACCTAGTCGACCAGATACATCGAGCAATCAACGAGTATTTATCACACAACAACAACCCTGACACGCTCCTGTCCACTAGATAGGAATACCTGAAAAGCGGAAATTAGGGGCTAACTAATCGCCATATCATCCGCAGACAATGTGGAATGCAAGCAATAGAGAGAAAACCTTACTCAGAAAGTGAGGGAACTGGAACAAATGCACCAACACACAGTGGCTTCCCGAACATGGCACCAACTGACGGCTATCCGGGCACAGCTGGCACAGCTGGCAGCTATCGCCTGTGACAGGGCAGAGTATGCTGCGCTACGCTTGCGCCACTCTTTTTACATTGGAGGGAGCAAGTGCGGGCAGCTGCTAGCACACAAATTAAGAGAAGTTAGACAGCTCCAGGGGGTTCAGGAGATCGGGGATCAAGGGGGGATAGTGATCACCGATGATGCAGCAATCGCTGAGACGTTTTGAAATGTTTATGCCCACCAACAACAATGGGCAACAGTTGGCAGAGGAGGATGTGGACACGTATCTGACACAGGCACGGCTTTCCACAATGACCCCAGACCAGGCAATGCATATAGAAAGGGACATACGAATTGAAGAAGTCATAGCAGCTATTTCACGACTTAAGCCAGTCAAATACCCTGGCCCAGACAGCTACACAGCTGCTTTTACCCCCCGATTTTGTACTCTATTACAAAGCTGCACAGTTGCGGCACCTTGTATTCAACCATGGGCATTCGATTCTGAATGCCGTCCTAATCAGAGAAACACTGGCTATTCCAGGACCAGGTGATGGCGGGCACATGCCTTTGGAAGATCCCCTTCCTTAAGAAATCACAGAGACCCCCAAATCTCTACGCTTCCCACATTACACGCACCACATTAACAACATGGGACCAGGCCAATAGGAGGCAGCGGCTGACTACTTTCCCCTCCCCTTACACCACTTTTTGACAACCCTGACTTCAGCCCTGCGATAGGTGAGACTTCCTTTACGCAATGAAGAGCCACAGAATGCCGAGCACTGGGCCACTTATTTGATGTAGAAGGCATCATCCCCTTCACTCAGCTTAGAGATGATTGTGGCCTTCCTGAAGCCGAAAGGCTGCACAACCTGCAGCTACGGCACTGGGCACTACACCCTGATAACAGATCGCAGGTGCAAAGACACCTCATACCTTATGAACGATGGCTCGTTACACGGTCATCAGATTAAAAAAACTGATCTTGGACCTATATAAAACGATACTCACTCTATATACTCGCGTCTACAATGCATACCGCGCACGCTGCGAGAGGGAACTTGGCTGCGAACTCAGCAGTAAAGAATGGGAAGGGGTATACAACAGGGCATGCCACACATTGAGTCATATAGGTCTCACAGAAACATTTACCAAATTAGCCTCCTATTGGTATTACACTCCTGAACGCTTACACCAGGCCAACACCACGCACAGTGTGGACTGTTGAGGAGGGTGTGGGAAAACGGGAACACTGGTCCATCTCCTATGGGAGTGTGAGCATCTACAACAGTACTGGGCTCAAATCCTGGATAAATTGACAAACATCTAGATATGGACCTCCACAGATTTTCAGCCTATATCCTCTTGGGATTCCCGAACACCCTCACGTATCCCCTAAAGTCTTGAAGAGGGCGAGAGATAGCGATAGCACTAGGTACAGCCACTCAAAATATATTACTGCATTGGAGGACTCCTCAGATTCCCACACATACAGGTTGACTTCAGCGATTGTGGCACATACTGGGGATGGAGAAGGTTTCACTCACGCTGGCAGGGAAAGGCTCGACATTTAGTGAGCTCTGGCAACCCTTCCTGGCTCTCCTGGTCCAAGAATACCAGAAACTAGCATGTTCCAGATACCTTCGCCTCCTACGACTTACCTCACTGGACACAACTACTCAGCAGGGTCCACCACAGCAGTAACCCTTTACATCGAGACACGATCCTCCACATGCATAGACGGGGAGGGGAGGATATTGTGAAGGCGGTGGGATTGTTACTGTTAAAATTGATATTTGACCTCTTTCGTTAATGCCTGTGCTGAATGTTCACCCCTGGGTTTTGCGTAACCCATATGTTGAGCTTTTTCACATATCATATAGCTGCACTGGCGGTTGATGCAATCAAAAGATCTAAACTATAAAGTGGGAGTATGTGGAAGCCTACCACGATATATTGAGTCATACCATCAGATTAGCTGAAATGTTAGGTAGAATGGATAATCTGTGAGACTAAGAGGGAGCCCCAGAACTTATTGTTATGCAAAATGAGGACTGGCTCAATGGGCTAAGGGCTATGTACCAAAAGGTATCCAAGAAATTGGTGGATTCCATGAAAACAACACATCCCCGGTATAGTACGTAGTGTAGAGAAGCCAAATCTTCCCTCCCAAAAGCAATAAAATCACAAGACTATGGTGGTATCCCAGAAGCTAGGAAACACTACAAGAAGGTATTAGAACCAGCCAGAACATGCTGGGAAACCGAACCTTGGCTAGACGTGGCCTTGACAGCCAAAGCAGGTGATGCAAAGGCATTTTAGGGCATCATTGCATATGGAGGCCGATATATGGTATCTATAGCAGACTTCACGGCACAACCACAATGTTGGGTTGAGCATTTTGGAAACCTGTATGCTGACTTCGTAGGGGCTGAAGTGGAGGGAGGTGACATCATTGAAAGGAAGAAAATGTCAGAGCAGTTAGAGCCACTAGATATCTCCCAAGAAGAATCTCTTAAAGCTATAAAGTCAATCATCCCCATGAAATCCCCAGGCCCATATTGTATTCCTGCTGACCTATATGTCTCTAGGTGCCCTACATATATACGCTCTCAAGAGCGATTTTAAAGGGAGGAACAATACCAACATCATAGAATCAAGCACAGATTGTCCCAATTCACAAGAAAGGGTGACCATATGATCCTGCTAACTTTAGACCATCAGTCTCATAGATGGGTTCCAAAAGACCCTTTGCTGACTCGTTTTAGAGAAACTGATAGAGTGGGCCTCAAGAAACAGTATTTTTTCAGAGCTACAGGCAAGGTTTAGGCTGAAGACAAGCACCGTAGACCGGTTATTAAGGTTCACTGAAAAACGGTACTACTGGGGAAAAGTCAACTCTATCTAGTATCCGGAGTCCTTAGTGCAGCCTTTGACCTGGTACCCCGGAAAATGTTGTGGGAGGTTTTATCTAACATGGGAGTACCTGAAAGTGTCCTAGATTTTCCAATTAGACTTTACACTGATGATCTAGTGTGTGTTAAGTATGGGACCAACAGGGAACAAACTGACTCCATTGGTATCAAAAGGGGAGTGAGACAGGTGTTTTGGCCCCTACCCTTTTCTCGTCTTACATTAACGATCTGGCACAGATTCTCAGCTTCCCAAACAATGATGCTCCCTAGATAGACTCAGCTAAGATACCCACTCTCCAGTTTGCCAAAAACACGTTACTTATATCTAAAATCCCTGCAGGCCTCCAGGCCATTTTTTTTTTTTTTTTTTTTTGGAAAAAGTGGGGCCCCTGCCTATTAGGATAAACCCTGGCAAGGTAAAATTGTTTTTTAGAAAGGGAAAGTGCACACCAGGTTTAGTGTATTGTTAATCTGAGAGTAATTTAGACATGTGTTTTATAATAAAACATTCTTCACCCATGTAATTATGGTTGATGTTATTTTATTTTTTTGTTTTTAGAATATTATGAGTTTCTGTTTTTTTACCTTTTTTTAACTTATTGTACTTTAGCTCATATATATACTTTTTTTGTTTACCAAAGACATTGTCATGTACAAAACATTAAAAAATTATCATATAAATAGTTGCTTATTTTAAAATAACCACATAATCATTGTAAGAAACTATAAACGCAGAAATAATTCCTTCAACGCGTTTCGGCTGTCGCCTTCCTCAGGAAATCTGCCTTGTTCTTTATTATAGTTAGCGTGGCTTAATAGTGGGAGCAAACGGCTTCTAATGGATATGGTTTGTTTACTTCTGTGCGAAGGCCAAAGATCCAGATCCGTGTGTCTTGTCTAGTGTTTATTTTATGATGAATATCTCCGTCTATCAGTCTTGATTGCAGCGCAGCGGGGTTTCTTCGTTTATATATGCTGGGTTTAGCAGTGATGGGAAAAACCGCCTACTGTCTTCAGGGTGTCCGTGGACTCCACCATAAATGCTGCCTCATTCTATTTCAAGGATTTGCGTTCCGGCTATGAGTAATTTTGGACCTAGTGCTGGTCTAAGAATTCATCTGTGTATTATCGCGTGGTCTGCTTGGATAAATGACTGCTGGGGTGCTCTGGCCCTTGATGCTGTGCGCTGGCTGATCTACTGATGTGCAAGCGTACCGCCCTCGATATGCGTCGTCCTCGATGTGTCCCGATAGTGTGTGTTAAGTATGGGACCAACAGGGAACAAACTGACTCCATTGGTATCAAAAGGGGAGTGAGACAGGTGTTTTGGCCCCTACCCTTTTCTCGTCTTACATTAACGATCTGGCACAGATTCTCAGCTTCCCAAACAATGATGCTCCCTAGATAGACTCAGCTAAGATACCCACTCTCCAGTTTGCCGTTACTTATATCTAAAATCCCTGCAGGCCTCCAGGCCATTTTAAACAGCTTCTTGATATTTTGTTCAGATCTGGGCCAGCAACTCATTTATGGCACTAACCCCATATAACTCAAGCTGGGCTAGCAATTCTGTGGGCAACGTGTCTCTTGACCAAGTATATGACTTCACCTACTTGGCGGTAAATTTGTCACATCATTTTAGTTGGAAGCTTGAAGTGGGTAAAAATGCACTTAGGCTGTCCCCAGAGACAGGAGCAATCCTTAAAATGGCAAAGAAAATTCAATTAAAAAAATTGGCTGCTGGCTCTTGAGATCTACAGGGTTAAAGCTAAAAACTCAGTACTTTATGGTGCAGAACCTTGGGGGTTCGGGGACATAAAGGTGCTGGCATACATATAAAATTCATTCCTAAGGAGTCTAACTAATCTCCCCACAAGTATGCTCTTGATGTCTTTAGCGCTAAATCCCCATTGAATAGCATGCCAAAATGAAACCCTTGCTATATTGGCACAGGATTTGGTCTATCCCAGAACTAGAACTGTATAGACGGCCAATTACAGAGTTATTAGGCCACAGGGACCACCTTAGAATCACACGGCTAGATAATATAAAGAACATGCCTCACCATCTTGGGCTTGATTCTCTTTGGACCAACCCAAAAGAAGCCACAAAGCTGTCTAGATAGCAGATAAATGAGAAGAATCAAGACTTTTATTGGGGAGAAAACATTAAGGATTGCAGGACAGGTAATCTGACAGACCAATTCTTAGACCACAAGAACCTCCAATTGTACGAGACATCCCTCGAGGCTGTACAAGGCTCCCAAGCCAGACAGCTTTATTTGAAACTAGCAGCCCGTCCCGACTTTGTCAAGGTATGAATTGCTGGCGGCCAGTACTATATTGTTTTGTAGGATTTTGTTTAGATAGCGTTTCTTATCTGTGACAGGTCTGTGAAATGCTCCGATTCACAGTGTACTGCTGATGCACTTAAGAGTGCGCATTCAGTAGTGTGTAAACTCGAGTTTCCCTACTTTCTTTTTCCTTGCAATATTATATAGCGCGAACTCGACAACATGGCATGAGCACAATTTACATTACAGAAGAACACATTCATTTGTGGTAGGCATGGGGAGACAAAGCGATTTGCCTGGAATCACAGGATGTTGAGCTGATGCCGAGATTCGAACGTAGCTCCCCAGCTCTAAAGTTCGCAATTCTAGAACTTGTGGCGGGAGGTGTGTCTAAAAGTGTATGTTGGTGCTGGCCATCAATGAGAGAGACCTGTGCATTTTTCAAATGGGTGGTGAAAAAATATGAGTATGTTGCTGGAGATGTGGGCCGCCGTGCCACCAATGTACTTACCGGGGGAGGGTAAACACCCATTATTCCGCAACTTTCTTTCCGCATTCCATCACTCAGCATGCTTTCATTACGAAAGTACGATGACTCTGCAATGCCATTATAACGCATGGCATTACATTTTATATGCTTTTACCACGCATACATTTACAACGAAATTCGTTATACATGCATGAATGGTAAAAGCATGTTTTTTTTAATGTTTGGATAAGGTAAGTATGGGTATAGGGGTATATGTTTTGGGGCACTGAGGTATATGTTTTGGG
Organism: Lissotriton vulgaris; assembly: GCF_964263255.1. Classification (NCBI taxonomy): domain Eukaryota; kingdom Metazoa; phylum Chordata; class Amphibia; order Caudata; family Salamandridae; genus Lissotriton; species Lissotriton vulgaris. Next base: position 97,582,383 of record NC_141696.1, read on the forward strand.
GTGTTTGGGTATTTTAAGGGTTCAGATATAGTTTTGGGTTATGGGGTACAGGGGTAGTTTTAGGGTTTAGGGATAGGTATGGGTTTTGGGGTATAGGGGTATTTTTAGGGTTCAGGGGTAGGTTTGAGTTTTGGGGTACAGGGGTAATTCGTTGTAAATGCATGAATGGTAAAAGCATGTTTTTTTAAATGTTTGAATAAGGTAAGTATGGGTATAGAGGTATATTTTTTGGGGTACTGAGGAATATGTTTTGGGGTGTTTGAGTATTTTAAGGGTTCAGATATAGTTTTGGGTTATGGGGTACAGGGGTAGTTTTAGGGTTTAGGGGTAGGTTTGGGTTTTGGGGTACAGCAGTATTTTAAGGGTTCAGGGCTAGGTTTGGGTTTTGGGGTACAGGGGTATTTTTAGGGTTCAGGGCTAGGTTTGGGTTTCGGGGGTACAGGGGTATTTTAGGTTTCAGGGCTCGGTTTGGGTTTTGGGGTACAGGGGTAATTCGTTGTAAATGCATGAATGGTAAAAGCATGTTTTTTTTAATGTTTGGATAAGGTAAGTATGGGCATAGGGGTTAATGTTTTGGGGTACTGAGGTATATGTTTTGGGGTGTTTGGGTATTTTAAGGGTTCAGATATAGTTTTGGGTTTGGGTTTTGGGGTACAGGGGTATTTTTAGGGTTCAAGGGTAGGTTTGAGTTTTGGAGTACAGGGGGATTTTAAGGGATCAATGCTAGGTTTGGGTTTTGCGGTACAGGGGTATTTTTAGAATTCAGGGGTAGGTTTGGGTTTTGAGGTACAGGGGTATTTATAGGGTTTAGGGATAGGTTTGGGTTTTGGGGTATAGGGTATATCTATAGGGTTAAGATGGATTGTGTTTAAGGGCGTTGGGCTATTTTAAGGAGTAAGGGTGGGTTATGATTATGGGGTGCAGGGGTATTTAAAGGGAGCAGGGTGGGATTAGCACACAATATGAGACATGGCTTGAAGGGCGGAACGTACCACACGCCCCCAGCACACGCCCACAGCACAACGCAAGCACGCCCACAAGGGACTACTTTGCTGGCACGGTTCTTTTACCTTTTAAATGTATTTGGCGGGCGTCTGCATAGCCTATGTCCTTCTGCTGCAACTGCCCTTTCCAACGCTGTATTGGGTGTTGTGAATGGTGCTGTGGTTCCTAAGATTACCCGCCTCAAAGGTTTGGGCTCGCTCTTTATTATATTAGTACCAGCAGCCCGTCCCGACCTTGTCCGGGAGCAATCAGGCTTCAGGGCCCCCGCCCGCCCCGACATTGTCCGTGGGTCCCCCGGAGTAGCAGCCCATCCCGACCTTGGCTTCAGGACCCCCACCCGCCCCGACATTGTCCGTGGGTCCCCCGGAGCCGCACCTCCCGCGCTCCTGAGTTCACCGGTCCGCCGCTCCTCGCCGCTCCTCCCCTCTCCTCCCTGCCTGTCCGCCGCTCCTCTCCGCTCCTCCCAGCCTGTCCGCCGCTCCTCACCGCTCCTCCCCGCCTCTCCGCCGCTCCTCCCCGCGCTCATGTCCGCCGCTCCTCCTCGCGCTCCTGGACGTCGCTCCTCCCCGCGCTCCTGATGTTAGCACGCACGTCGTGGCCGGCGCTACTTTCATGGGACTACTTTTTTTTCTCGTAAATGTTTTAAATAACGTATATTTTTTAAATTTATATAGCCTATGTCCATCTGCACACCCTGACAATTTCAACGATGTATCGGGTGTGTGGATTGGCGCTGTGGTTCCCGAGTTTACCCGCCTCAAAGGTTCAAAGTTCTTCCTTTATAATAGTAGTATAGATAGATGTAGGTATGGCACACTCTCGATCCTTGGGTTTACCTCAAGGTGGAGCGATGCGAATAGCTCCAGCAATGCATGCCCTGTATGCTCCCAGTCATCTGAGTATATTTCTCACTTCTCATTTGTCTGCCCAGTGTAAAGGGCTCCCTGCAAAAGATGGATAACTCCAGTGTGCCATCGTATATAGGTGAGAAGATGAGAAATAGTGCTTTGTATCCGGAAATATGACATGAGGGAGGTGATGGTGGTTAACATGGCTAACGTTTTGCAAACAGCATGGCTAATCCGTAATAAATGTTTTGAGGCCCCTGTGCTGAAAAGACCGGAGCTTAGTCCTTGAGCATGCATCTGGTACAATGGGAAATTAGGAATAAATATTTAACAGTCCCTAACAGTAAGGACAATGATCCAGCCTTCATCTATGACCCTGGCATATAGGGCCTTAGGTTATCAACTTACAAAAAAAACACTGGCCCTTATGTGAATAGGGAGCAAACAAACCCATGGGAAATGATTTTAGTAACATACAAAACACACCAAAAGTTAACATTGACAGGCACTCTGTCAAGTTCTAGGATATTGAGGTTGTTTAGCTTTCTTCTGTACATTTGAGAAGTATTGCTTATTTGATGGGAAGTATTCAGAATTTGAAAATGATATGCTTTTTATTATGTAGGTTTTATGGATTTTGTGGCCAAAAAGCGTAGTTGATGTTGTTGCTAGAACAATACACTTCGGTAATCTTGCCATAGCTTTTGGAAACTATTCGGTACTCCGGTAGAAACATGTAGGATCTGTTTAGTTATCCAGCTCATCTAAAAAAAGCTAAAGCTATGTGTATTTTTCTTCAACCTTCTCTTGATTCCATGATTACAGTGCTGGCAATGAATGAAAAAGAATATAGGTTATTGAAATATACTCCTATAGGAGGGTTGCAAAGCTTCATATTTCATTGGAACTTTTGAAAACAAGGAGAAAAATTGGGAACGTTTCACTGTTCTGCTAAATTTGCAAAGAACAGTAAGTATTTTAGTACTTTTTTAACAAGGAAAGCTGCTGTAATATTCATTTTGCACAGTATGGATACAGGATTATCTGGTCTTATTTTAACCTTTTCAAAATGTTGGAACTGCATAATTTGTAATTGTCAATTATGCAGTATCTGTTGTATTTTATTGCATGTTTTATGGATTCGTAATCCAAACTAAACAGTTTTGATGATAATGGCAAAGATTATTTTTTTAAGTGGGATTCGCAGTGGATCCGCAAATCTGGCTGAAAATGTATACAAAATGAAGTGTGGGCTCCAGCGCTTCATTTCCTTTAGGCCTCTGGGTGGATAAGATCCAGGGGACCGCCACCTCCCCGGGCCCTAGGGCTTTATGTATGAAAGTGCATGGGGGGCTCTAGCCCCCATGCAGTCCAGGGGACCGCCACCTCCCTAGGGCTTATAGTGTGAAATGTGGGGGGCCACTCAGCCCCCCCCACAGCCTCGGGGACTGCCACCTCCCCGGGGCTATGTTTACAATAAGGCTTGGAGGGCCTCCTGCCCCCCCCACGCACCTCGGGGACAGTCACCTCCTCGGGGCTATGTTTAACAATAATATGTGAGAGGCTCTAGCCCCCCATATAGCCCTGGGAACCACCACCTCCCTGGGCTATTTCAAAGATGGGAGGGGTGCCGCAAGGCCCCCCTCTTGGAGCCATGAATGGCCCTGGGGACCCCAGTGCGGGCTCCGGCAATGTCCGGGAATGCCCAACCCCAGAATATTGCAGTTTACTGTGGCTTGGTAGGAGCACTGCTCCCGCAAAGCCACAGCAAACATTGCCTTACTTTATGGAAGCAAGAGCATTGAATTCTGCTTTTGCTTCCATAAAGCAGAGCAGAGTTCCTTTTGGGCAGAGGGAGATTCATGTTTGCAGTTCCCTCTGCTCAAAAGCAATGCCATCTCCCACAGGAGGCAGGGAGCTGGCAGGGACCACAGGGCCTTAAGGCTCCCCCCACGGTCCCCAACGACCTGCCCAATCCATGGGGGTTGCCTGAGCATGGGGGCCCCACGGCCAGTCTCCCTTAAAACATTTTTTTTTACTTGGCTGGACCTCAGGAAATGGGGTCCCTAGGGCTGTAATCAGCCTGGGGAGTAGGGCCCTGTAGCCCTCTCTCATTTTAATAAAAAATATAAACATAAGACTAGCCACAGGGGAGGTGGTCCCCAGGGCTGAAATCACTCTCGGGAGGGAGGCCCTGTGGCCCCCTCCCTTTTTAATTTAATAAAATGAAATAAAATGGATCAGGCCAAAAGAATGAAAGGGAAGAGGGGCCACACAGCCCCCCTTCCTCAAATACAAAACAAATGAAGCCAGCAACTCGCCAGAGGCCCCACCCCATTCTCCACTACTTCTCAAATGCACCTCTGGCGTGCTCTTTGTTGGTGGATGAAGTACCAATCACTGCTGAGGGTCCTTAGGGGCCAACTAGCCCCCCTCTTACCTCCAGTAAGCCCCACACAGTGGAATTGCTGAGAGGTGGTCAGAGGCCTCGCCCCTTTGTACACCACTCTGTAAACGTGCCACTTGGCGCACTGCTGGTAGAGCGATGAGGTCCACTTGTGTCGTGAGGACGTCAGGACTAAAGTGTACTTCGTCCTCCAAGCAGCAGTGTACCAGGAGGCGCTTTTGCAGAGTGGTGGAGAAAGGGGGTGTGGCCTTTGACCACCTCTCAGCAATCCAGCTGTGTGGGTCTTACTGGAGGTAACAGCAGGGCTAGTTAGCCCCAAGGGACCCTAAAGAGGCAATGGGACTTCATACCCCAAAAAGTAGTGTGCCAGTAGGCGCATTAGCAAAGTGGTGGAGAAAGCGGCATGACCTCTGACGACCTCTCAGCAATCCCACTGTGTGGGACTTACTGGAGATAACAGGTGGGGTAGTTGGCCCCCAAGGACATCCTTGGGGGCCAACTCCTGTTACCTCCAGTAGGTCCCACATAGCAGGATTGCTGAGACATTGTCTGAGGCCACGCCCCCTTTCTCCACCAGTCTGCAAATGTGCCTCGCAGTGAACTACTAGTTGGGGGGATAAAGTCCCATGGCTCCAGAGGAACTTTGGGGGCTGATAAGCCCTCCTGGTGCCTCCTGTAAGTCCAATGCAGCGGAATTCCTGAGAGCTGGTTGGAGATCCAGTCCCCTTTCTCCATCACTCTGCAAACATGACTGCTAGTTAAAAAAAAAACTTAGAAACACACAAAAAAAACAAAGGTTAGAGGGGTGTTATAGTTAGCAAATAGAATTTAAAAAAACATCGAAATTCACAAAAAAAACAAAAGTTAAAATGATGTGATAGTTAGCAAATAGAATTTAAAAAGCTCAGAAATTCACTAAACAAAACAAAGGTTACAGGGGCGTTATAGTTAGCAAATAAAATTTAAAAAACCTTAGAAATGTACTCAGAAGAACAAAGGGTACAGGGATGTTACAGTTAGGGTCAGATTTTAATAATCCAAAACTAGAGAAATTCAGCCATTAAAGATAGCTGAGTTAACTATAACTCGCACCACCGCAATGCACTGCTTATGACCTCACATATTACATCACTCATGACATGGTCACTGACATCACTGATGACATCTCAAATGATGTGACTGATGACATCATTAATGAAATCATCCATAGCATCTCTGATGCACCCACACACACACTTATAGAATATTTTGTACACCAACTGCCACTCCCACATAACCATTCCCAAACCCATTCACGGAGCCATACCAGTACTTATACACCCACTCACTGATTGATTGATCTAAACACTCATCCACTCGCTCACCCATACTGCCACTCATAGACCCACTCACTCACTAACACAGCCATTGGCATATCTATGCATACACCCATACAGGCACTCACACACGGAGTGAGTCACTGATAGAACTAGTCACCCACCTAGACACTCACCCATACAGTCAATCACACATGCACTTACTCACCAAAAAGTTACAAACCCACCCACTTACCGACTCATACAAATAGTAATACATACTCACTCAGCTATACAGTCACTGACAGAAGCATACACTCATCCATATAGCCACTTTCACATTTACCCACTCACACATACAGTCACTCATATACCCCATCACTAACATATACTGCCTTTCACATACTCAGTTACTCACCCATGATGACACATGCACTCAATCACTGACACAGTCCCTTACAGCCACTGACACACCCATTCATTCATCCATACCGGCATTCACACACTTCCTCACCCACAAACACAGACACTCAGACAACCATGGAGGTAGTCAGACAACCAATCAATCACCCATATAACCATTCACGTACCCACTAACACACTCATACATCCATTTAGACATCAACTGATAGACAGATACACATATACACACAACCAAGAGCTCATCCATACATTCATTGAGAGACCTAATCACTCACTTATTCAGTCAGTCACTCACCCACTTAGTCATCCATACAGACTACATTTAACACTCATATACTTTTTAAAAACACTCACAGTCACTGGATAATATCATCACTGACATCATCAGTGATGTAATTTGAGATGTCATCATTGATGTCACTGACAATGTCATGAGTAATGTAATATGTGAGGTCATAAGCAGGGCATTGGGGGTGTGAGTTATTGTTAGCTAACTATAACGGCTGAATTGCTCTGGTTTTGTATGAGTAAAATCTGACCCTACCTATAAAGTCCCTTTAACCTTTGTTTTTTGGGAAGAATTTCTAAGGTGTTTTAAATTCTATTTGCTAACTATAATGTCCCTGTAACCTTTGTTTTTCAGTATATATATATACATATATATATATATATATATATATATATATATATATATATATATATATATATATATATATATATATATATATATATATATATATATACACACTGAAAAACAAAGGTTACAGGGACATTATAGTTAGCAAATAGAATTTAAAACACCTTAGAAATTCTTCCCAAAAAACAAATATATAAATATTTACAAATATATATATATATATATATGTATATATATATATATATATATATATATATATATATATATATATATATATATATATATATATATATATACACAAACTCAATACTTCCCAATACTCCCACTCCAACATGAGTAACATTAGGAAACGTGTTGGACTTTGGAGGGGAAGGGTCAGATTTATTATTCCCGCTCCGACATAAGCAAGATTAGGAAAAGTTCGGGACTTTAGAGGAGTTAAATTTGCTATTTCCACTCCTATGTAAGCAGCAGTAGGGAAAGGGTTGGATTTTAGTGGGGTCACAACTACTATTCACCTCCAGCGTAAGCAACAGTAGAACAAGTTTTAAACTTTAGACAGCACAGATGTAATTTTCTCTATCCTAAATGAATACAAAATAAACTACATATATATAAAAGAAAATAAACATAAAATATATTTCCGTAAACATTTAATAAATGAATTGCATTGTACTATATAGTTATAAAAATCACTATACAATAAAAACAAAAATTAACATATAAAGTTATATGAAACCTATTTAAAAATTATATAAACTAAAATGTTAAAAAATTGCTTTAAAATACTTCCCTCCCTACTGCCAAAAATTCCAACAATACGTTTTATTTTAAAAAATAACAACTGTAAAATTAATTACTATACAAAACACTTCAAGGTATTCTAATCAGTTGATATCTAAATTATTCTAAAACAATTAAATTATTAACACAATTATCGATATAGCTGATTACAATCAGAAAACAATTATAATATTTTTCAATTCGCTAATAAATAACTGAAAATATTTATATAATCAGATATCAAACTAACAAATTAAAACATATATAAAAAGTATATTTAATTAAAAAGAAATATTTAAAAAGTTCCCACCATATTCCACTACACACTCAACAATTTGCCAAAAATGTACAAAAAATAAAACAAAAACGAATATATATCACTAAATAAAACAAAACAAAGCCACCATAAATAATAAGCTTATAATACAAAAACAAAGAAAACTCAACTAGGCAATTTAAAAAATAATATTATGAGCAATTTCATTGACATATGTTGTGCCACAATATTTTTGACATCATAGTATTTTGACACGATATTTGCGTCCTATTCTATTTAAAACAATACATTGGTGGAATACCTATTACACACCTTCTTCACATGGGCCTACAGCCAAATCCCTGGCGTTTGGAGCCAATTAGGATGGTTATGCCAAAGTGTATGCTATAGATCGATGACAATTATTGGCAATTTGCTATACAAGATTACCATTCTTAACATCTATGAGACTTCATTTCCAGGGTGGGCATATTGTTGCCTGGGTCGAACTTTGTCTCTTTGTGAAAGCCACTATACATCAACAATGGTTCTGTTGGGGATCACACTTAAATTGAAAAACGTATTGAATACACAAATACAACGATATATCTGGTGAAGGATATACAAGAAAACAAACACTGACAACAATGGTGATAAGGGTAAATCTGTTTATTATTAACCTTGTAGCGAATCAATTCACAATTGCTTGAGTAGCTGTCCAAGACAAACACAGCATACGGACGGAATATACATTAGGTGAGTGAGTCGTGACTGGTGACAAAGTGATGTAACCAATTAAACAAAGTGCCAAAATAATCATACATATAGACAAAACATTACATCATGAGTGTCCACTTTAGAATACATTTGTCTCAAACGGATAAATTATTTCTTTGCTTCGTTGAGACTCTGTGTGGATGGATACATAAACAGAGCGTCAACGTTTCGACCCTAGGTAAATGCGCTGATTTGTGTGCATCTGTGGCTGTTCTTCATCAGGACTAAAAGAAGGTAGGATAGCCTTATTAGAGGTGGGTGTTTCTTCTGACAGGTCGTTTAACTTGGGGACGGAGAGTGTCAGCCGACAAACTCCATGGTCACGAATGGCACAAGTATTTCTTGTTTCTTTTAACGCAATCTTTAACACCAACCGGTGGGAAGATCGTGAGGACCGGTGCCGTCGTAGTGATCACTGATAAAGTAGCGAGGACGTCTCAATCCATCTGAGCTGGTGAAAAAAAAAACAGATAGGGGTCTCTAGCATCACTTCGTAGGGACATAAGAGAACTCTTCTGCATTGACTGCACTTTAATGTTACTGATTGTTTTTTCTTTAATTGTAGGTGACTGTTGTGGATGTCACCAATGCATTTATAATAGTGATGCTACTCGGTGAACTATTTCTGCTCTGAATTACATTTCAATATCACTGCATTGTTGTGGGTATTTCTGCTGTGTCTCCTTTTTCTACATGGTAGGTCTCATTTGCCCCATTTCTCCACATTCAAAAGAATATGCTTGAGTTAGGTGTCGACACCTGAACACTCCTGTCCAAGATAGTGGGTCACAAGGTATGATGGAGGTATAATTGTTGCTGTGGCATAATGATGGTCGTTCTTGATATACTGTGGGAGTTCTGCATGTACTGGTGCCCAACCCTGGCAATGGCCAAATGGTAGTCCTCTTGGCACATGGTATGCATCCATAGCACAACAATGCCCAGCCTTGGTATAATACTGGCTCTGGCACAATGCCTGTAATAATGGGAATATATTTGAGTGCCCTTGAAGAAATGTTCCTTCAGCATGAACTTCAGGTATAAGACTTGTATCCTTGTCATTATATTGTGGTACATGAACATGGAGGGCAGAATCTATTCACATGTGGCAATAGTACAAGTGAGAGTGAGTATTTGATGAAAAAGCCAAGCTGAGGGTTAGATACCAAACATATATTTACTCAAATGTACTAAAATGTGGGGGTGTGGCTTGGCCGGCTGCAAGATGGCCGCACTCTAAGTGAGCTCTGCCGGCCAAGCTTTAAAATCCGCCAACATCCTACAGGCATCAGCGAACTAATGGCTCGGCTCCGGTGCTGTTGAGCTCACCTCGCCTTGGGGAGCCGCCTGCTTGTCTTCACGACCTTCTCCGACTTGCCTGGGTCGAGATCTGCTCCTCGAGGCTGGGCCTACCTTCCGCCATCGGAGGGCCTTATTGCGCCCGCTCCGCCTTGCCTGCAGTGTCATCCTGGGCCTTGCCATCAGACACCGCCTGAAGACTCCGGTGAGTGCTGCGGCTACTGGGGCCCATGCGGTGGGATTGGGGGCTTGAGTGCCGCACTGCCCGGCCGCTACTTTAATCCCTGCACGTGTGCCGTCGGTCTGTGTTACGGCACCCGCTGTGATGGCGCCATATCTACTCGTCCCGGCGGGAGGGGCGGTGCACCCCTTGCGCATCCCCATTGTCCCTTGGTTCCCGGCATCGCAGTACTCAGCCTCATTTGCGGCCCGGTCACCTTCTCCTTGTCCTGCCGCCTGTGCAAAGCGGGCCCGCCTACGCCAGCAACCAGCCCCTCTTCTGGGACCCGATTTCAGCACCACACAGCAACTCAGAAGCCCTGTACGTGGTGGACACGTACCATCACAGGGCACTTCTTACCCTGTGCTGCACCAGATCCTGCTCACATCCTCCTCCTGGTGCGACGGGACCACCCGCTGGGCTACAGCAGGGGCCCCGCTTGCTGCAGCTTCACCTGCCACATTTTTTCATCTTCCCCAGTCACCCCACCCGCCGACTGGGGTCACCCAGTGATTGCCACCCTCATCCCTGTGCCAGCACCTGACTCAGAGGGGGCGGTGCATCGGGCTGCAGTGAGGTGTTGCGGCTGGGTTGGGGGGTGCGGGCCACATCACAGGGCCCCTAATTCGGCACTCTTGCACCCACTGTGCCGCTTCGCCTTGTACCACTTGGCCCTTTGTGGTAGGCAACGCTCCCCCTTGTATCCTTGCTACTCTGCCTCCAGCGGCTTCTACCCCCTCATAAGTCGTCATCACACAACGGCTGTGGGAGCTGTCCCCTGCTGGATGATTTGGGGTTCCTATCACAACTGTCTTTACCGGGCTGGGCTTGCCCATGAGGTGACTTATTCTCTGCAGACACTTTAGCTGGCCTGGTCTGTGGGTCCCTGTAGGTGCCTTGCAGGGCAGAGGACTGCGGATCTTGCATCGCTCCCTGGACACTGACTCCCTTCCTGGCATTGCCATCTGCCTCTTTTTCATTGTTTGTTCCCAGGTTTCCTGCAACGTTTGGCTCTGCTACTCCGCCACGCGGGACCGCCAGCAACTCCTTCAAGTGGACAAGATTCTGGACCTGATATGCACCAAAAACGAGGTCTTGGAAGTCTGCTCCCACAGGAGCAATCTCCGCACCACAGAGGTGTCTGAGTCCACCAACATTACGCATATGGAAGATTATGTGGAGAATCTGGTGTGTGAACTGTTTGGCGAGGTGCTCTCCCCGGTATTCATCGTGGAGAGAGCCCACCAATCCCTGGGTCCCTGCCCAGGCCCTGGATTGCCTGCTCTCCCCATTATTGCTAAAATTCTCAATTTCTGTGACCATGATGCAATCCTCCGGGCGGCAAGGGACAAAGGTGACATCCAGCATCAGGGGAACACCTTGTCCTTCTATCCTGACTATACCCTGGTGGTACAAGCTGTCCGCCGTGAGTTCCTGCCTGGGAAGCGCATTCTTCAAAAACATGAGATCCTCTACTCGCTGGCATTGCCGGTCAAGCTTCACGTCCGGCAGGGTTCTAAGACTCTCATCTTCCTGGATCCAAAGGCCGCACTCGACTTCGCCAAGAAGCTAGATTGTTCTCACCACTCCACCACTGCAAAATCTCAAGACCCCGGTCCCGGCGACCTGAGTGACAATGACTGACTTGATCTTCCTTTAAGATACTGTCAACACGCTGGTGGTTTCCTGTGCATTATGCTTTCCTTGATTTAATGTTTCATTGCTTGACTCCAGGCTGTCGTGTCCCCCACTGCTGCACCCCGGGGCTAGCCACCCTTGTTCTTTAATGCGATTCCGATATTATGCTGTCTGTGATTACTGATTGCTTGGCCACCCTGCTTTGTTGGCAGGGGCGTTCGCCGAGCCTCGCCATGACTCCACTGGATGATTCCCACTATGGACTTGGACTCTTCCCTTCCCAGTAGGGGTTCCCTGGGGTGGTCGTGGGTGGTTTCTCAACCTGTTTGGGGGGTTGGTGTCGGTGAGGGGTCCTTGGGAATGTGCTGCCTCCTTCTGAGGTGTGTTTGATTTGGTTATTTTGTGTTTTTTTGTCCTTTAGCTTGCTCTGCAATGCCTTTTTCTACTGGCTCTGCTTTGTCCTGCTGCATTTCTCTGTGTACTACCCCAAGTCTTTGCTCCTGGGCTCAACACTCATCAGCATCCTCTTCCAGGGGTTTGACATTTGCACTTATCCCTTGCAGCCCAGATATCTGTCGTGGCAGGCTCTTAGCTGTCTTTGCTTATCCCCTTCGTTGATGCATCACACATTGTTTTCTCAGTTGGTTAGCACCATCATATGGACCCATACAAAGATCCAAGCCACACTCACCACACTGTGTTTAGTTATTCTCCACGACTGGTCTCAATGACTGACATTACTTTTTGGACTTGGAACATCCGGGGTCTCAACGACTATCGCAAGGCTCGACTTGTCCATGTGCATCTTGTCCGTCACAGGTAGACATCTGTCTGTTACAAGAGACCCACCTGCTCCCTGCATCCGCTGCCAGACTGCAATCCCGACACTGGGGAGAATCACACTCCTCTTACTATTCCAACTACTCTCGGGGGATCTCTATTTTCATATATAGGGGGCTCCCTTGGAAAACCTCCCACGCTATAATTGACCCCGCAGGGCGATTTGTCATTCTTCATGGCTCCCTTCAGGCCAAACCTTCACGATAGCTGCAATCTACGGCCCTAATTCTGATGACCCAGATTTTTTTGTGCAGGTGTGGCACCACATTTCATCCCTTGCCACCGCTGCGCTCCTCTGGGGTGGGGACTTTGATGTTACACTATCCTCTGCCCTGGATCGCTCTGGCCCCTATGCCTGCCACCCTCATGCCGCGGCATTCGTAAACTCCATTTTCGCCTGGAACTCCTTGCACAACGCTTGGCGCCACACACATCCCGAGGCCCGTTAGGGCACTTGGTTCACCGGCACTCATGGCTGCTGGCACCGGCTAGATCTCTGGATATCCACCTCTGACATTCTCTCCTGGCTCACTTCCATCGATCACATAGCGCACACTCTTTCAGATCACGTGCCAGTCCAGCTCGGTCTCCGTCTACTTCTGTCCCCCCGACGCACTTTCTCCTGGCGGCTACCTTCTGTTATGAGATCCAGACAGCGATCACTAACTACTTTGAGCTCAATGAGGGCTCTGTGGACTCCCCTTCCACTCTCTTGGAGGGTTTCAAAGTTGTCATCTGTGGAGCATATATCTCTAAACAGTCCGGGGTCCTACTCTCCATCTGTAATACTCCTACTAAGCTGGAATTCGAAATTAAACTCTGGACACCTCTCATGCTCTTGACCCTAGCCCCGACACACTCGCCCATGTTTGCGAGAAATATACTGAATTCGCTGAGGAGGCGAACAGAGAGCTCTCGTTCCTTGGCAGGGAGGTCCAGGCATGCCACTTTGATGAGGGCAACCGACCGGGTAAGAACTTGGGCAACCCTTTCCGTCTGGCCCGTGCTACCTCCTACATCATGGCACTCCAGGGCGGTGGCCCAGCTCGTACCACCTCTTCTGAGGAGGCGCGTTTCACAGACTTTTAAACAAAATTGTACATTGCAGGATCCGCCCCCCCGTGCGAGGTCCTTGACCAGTATTTCGATACCCTCGAGCTCTTATGGCTCGAAAACTACCACCGGGAATATCTGGACGAGCCCTTCTCTAAGTAGGAGATACTTGCCGCCATCAATGGTATGCCTGGTGACAAGGCCCGCGGTCTGGACGGCCTGCCCGTTTCTTTCTACAAGACTTTCACTCCACTACTGGTGCCGCATCTGGCCACCATGTATAATGAGTCCTTCGAGAGTGGCCAATTTCCTCCTTCACTCCGTGAGGCCATGCTGACCCTCCTGCTAAAACCGGATTAACCCCCTGAACTGCGCAACTCTTATCGGCCCCTGTCCCTCATTAATATTAATAACAAAATCTTTGCCAAACTGCTTGCGTCGCGTCTTCTCCCTCTAATGCCGCTCATCGCTCGCCCGGATCAGTCCGGCTTCATACCAGGCCGGGCAACCTCCCACAATCTTCGGACCATCTTCTCCGTCCTGCATCAAATCAACCCAGCGCTTCCTGCGGTGGCCACCCTGCTGGACGCCACTAAGGCCTATGATACCCTGGAATGGCCCTTCCAATTCTCTATCCTCCCTCGTCTCGGCTTTAGTTCAGTTTTTATTCGTAAAGTCTCATTATCTCCCCTCCGCCTGTCTACGGATCAATGGCATGGTATCTGATCCCATCCCTATGGCACCCGTCAGGGGTGCCCGCTCTCACCTATGTTATTTGCTATCGAGATGGAACCACTGGCGGCACGACTATGACAACACAACACTCAGAGCGGCATGCACCCTTCTGGTTTCTATGTATGCGGACGACATTACTTTATATGTCTGTCACCCCCAGGAACATCTTAGTCCTTTAGAATGCGAGATCATACAATTTGGGGGCTATTCAGGCATACAGGTCAACTGGAACAAGTCGATCCTCTTCCCTATCACGGACGCCACCACTCCTTTCACCTCAGACTATCCTTTCGCCTGGGCTCCGGTCCCACTCGCTATTTAGGTGTCTGGCTGAGCAGGGACGAGGACGAACTCTGGAGGGCCAATTTCAGTCATGTGTTGGACTGGCTTGAGTCGAAGATCCCCCTTTGGAGCCAGCTGCCCCTGTTTTGAGCTGGTCGAATAGCCATTGCCAAGATGGTTGTCATTCCAAAATTCTTGTATTCTTATATTTATTCCTGAACATACCTGTTACCCTCACCACACTTTTTTTTCGTCAGGTTCGCTCGCTGATCATCTCTCTTATCTGGGCCGGTAGGCAACCCAGGATCACGTATGACGTTCTCACGCTTCCCATGTCATGTGGCGGCCTCGGCGCTCCTAACTTCAAGCTCTATGCAATGTGTGCTCAGGCCAGTTTCTTGCATTTTTGGATTCACCCCACTCCTTTCCAGCTGCATGTGGCGTCAAGGAGGATCTTGCTTCCCCGTGGCTGCTCACCACTGCCCTGTTTGCCCCGGCCAAACTCCCACGTACTGAAATAGACACATTTGAGACCTTGCGCTGGGCCTGGGAGGGACTTCGTCGGTTCTCCGGTGCCTCCTTGCTCTCAGCAAATTCGATGCCGATAGTTCAGCACCCGGCTTTTCCTCCTCTCAAACCATCCAGCATGGCTAAACATGCCACCCGCCTGGGGCTGAATACGGTTGCGGATCTCTATCCGGAGAATACATTTTTTTCCCTGGCTGAGGACCCCAGCCCCATGGACAATCTGCTTTTCTATCAGCTGAGGGATATCTGCAAGGAGTTACACCCTGAGTTCCCTCTGCCTCCTTCCTCGATGACTGCTCTCGAGTTTCTGTATTCGTCTTCCTTCCCTCTGAGGTTGCTAACCAAACTATACACCCTCTTGCTAGCAGACACCTCCATCTCCACTGATCGGGTGGCATGGGGCTAGGACCTTGGCATAGATATCTCTCAGGCTCATTGGCTGTACTGTGTAAGCAAACTAAGCGATTGTCCCCCAACTATCGCCTGCACCTTATCCATTTTAAATACTTGCATAGGCTCTACCTTACCCCCACACAGTTGCACAAGCTGGGACTTATCCCCAGTGATAGATGCCTAGGCTGTTCAGCTCCTGCGGCGGATTTCGCTCATCTTGCCTGGTTGTGCCCCAGGGTCGCTGATTACTGGTGCAAGGTCTGTTCTGCTGTATCTGAGATCATCTCCTCGCCGGTCCAGTCTGCTTCCTCTGCTTTATTAAATTCTGCCCGGATGCTTCCCGCCGCCTAATCGCGATGCTGCTAGTCATTGCACGGCACAGGGTTTCCATGTGCTGGGGTTGCAAACCTGCACCTATATTCGATCAATGGCCTAAGGATGCATCGCGCTGCCAGAACCTATTGTCTGAATTATGGGACCTTATGCCAGCTAGATCTCGCCCACTCGATATATGGGGGCCCCTAGTGTCATACCTCCTTGCTCGTTCCCCCCACTTCCTGGCTTTTTCTCCCACGCTCCCCGCCGGCACCCGCCCTCGGGGGGCGGCGGTGTAGGTTGGTAATCGGCCTCCCTTCCCTGTCCCTTCTCCGTCCCAGCAGGACCCTCCCCTCCCCAAAACTTGTGCGCCTCATAACAATGACTGTTTATTGTCCAAACATGCCTGCATAACACTCGCTATGCTGTTGTTTTATGATGTTTTGAGCTATGGGTCCCCTTAGCGTTTTCAATTGTGCTCTTGTGCATGGTGCTTTGATTCAGTGCATTTGTCTATGCAACTTTGTCAATAAAGGTTTTTGAAAAAATGTTTTTAAACAAGTGTACTAAAATGTGTTTTAGACAAAAATAGTGTTTTTGCTAATTGAAATAGCAAGATTTTGTTTTAGTGATTTGAATTCATTTCTTTTTAAAGAAAAATCTTGCACTTGATAGCAAATGTGTGTAATTTCATAAACTTACAAAGCTGTTGTTTGTGGATAACAATTGTATTTTCTAATGAATATTTAAAGCTGTTATTTAATTGATGATCACTACTGCTCCATGAGTTTCCTTTTGAGAAAAATGGGCTAATTTGCTATGTTTGCTTATTCATTGCCATCTGAGGCAGATATTTCTGCCTGCCACTTTAAAGGCCACGGCACTTGGTTAAATATTTTTGTGAAATTACATTCTTATCCAGTATCTTGTAAATCTTCTGTGTATGAGGATATACCTTGGATATAAAAGTCCTTCATGATGCTGCCAAAAAGCTGGTTTGAACAAAAAATGTCTCTCAGTCATGGTTTTATCATTCCTGTAAGACATTATCTACTTGAACCAGACTCTAGAGGGGAAGAAATTAAATGGAATCATCAATGGCAAAATTTCGAAAAATTTCACAAATTTTGCTTATTGTGAAATTCGCAATTCTCACAAGACTACTTAGTCAACGTAATGAAAAGTCCTTCTGGCATAGTTTTATAGTGTTTCAACTATGTATTTCATGACAAGAAAATATGCAGGAACCTGGGTTAGCAAAGTCCTCCTTCTGGTTTCTCTTGCACAGCACGACCTTTCAACCTCTTTCAGGCATAGCAAAAATTAACGTTAGGCTAAAATTAACATTCATCACTCTTGTAGGACAAGTTTGGTTTTCCTGATATTTCTGTGTTACCCTTTCAGTCCAAAACCGATTACATTTACTTTCCATTCCATTCTGTGGAGCTCAATCAAATTGTATTTACTTTCCCGACCATTAACATAGCCGGGCATGTGCAATCACAGTTGCACATTTTACCAATAGAATCTGGCCACATTTCCACCAGACTTCAGATCAACAGGAAATACTTTTTGACATTCAACAAAGTCAAATTATCTGCTCTAAAACTCATATCCCCAACTTCATGCAGTACCTTTCGGGTGAAGAATTGAGTAGAGAATTGGAGTCAGATAATCTAATGAGTGGCACCATCAACTGATCAATCTTCTATAAGGACCTTAAGGTCAGCCGCAGAGATGCTGAATTGCAATGCCGTGACTACTTTGGCACTTGCGTCTTGTTTTAAAGTGCTTTGGCAATGCAGACCGCAAAAGATGGCCACATTTCCTCTTGCAATTGTGGAAAGGGGCGACCACTCGGTCCCCCCGAACGTATGGTTGGGGGCCCGGATCCTCCCGGGAAACAGTTTTGGGCGGGGGGCGTGTCACGGCTGGTATGCCCAAAGCGGCGTAGCCAGGGCGCGCCTTTTCCCGCCCAAGAGGGGTTGTCCTAGACACCTTCACCGATGACCACGCCCAGTAAGCGTACCAGCGGAGGGTTCACGCCCTCCCGACGAGGAATAAAGAGAGCGGGAATCCAAAGAAGCATCCTCTTGTTCCTGTGCTTGGAAGCTGCACCCACTTGTTGCACGTGAGCCCTCGACGGAACAAGGAGCAATTTTGAGAATTTGTAATTCTTGTGTTTCTCTTTCAGCTAAAAGATATAGGACCGTTTTGATCGTCTTAGAGCGACTACTCGAAAGGAATGTCTGGCAAGAAGGCAGGAAAGAAGTCCGAGGCTGACCAGATGCTTCGGATGTTGGTGAGCAGAATCACGAAGATCGAACGAAACGTTGGTATGGTCCCAGCGCTTGGCCGAGATATGGCGAACATGAAGAAGCAGATGGCTGCGATGAACAATCCGGGTAAACCAAAGAAGGTAATAGGCCCGGCATTGCCGGGAGTTGCCCCGGAGGGTAAGGGGAAGCGGGTAAGGAATAGGGCGCCAGGGGGGGAGGTCCCGGTCCCCGTGGTACCCCCGGTGAGCCCTGCCATTCCGGTCGAGGCCCCGGTACTCCCAGACGCGGGTCAACCGATTCCGGTTGTGATTACGCCCGCTAACGAGGAGGACATGCCGCCTGAATTGGCCACCCAGTTGGCCGCATGGCTCGGCAGAAAAACAGGGGGTGCTACGGCACCTGGAGACACGGCCGAAGAGGCCAGGTTACTAATTCAGCAGTTGCGGCAGTCGCGAGATGCCGCAAAGGCGAATCTCCCTCTTGTCCCCCCACAGGTGACCCCGGAAGGACCGGCAGCTGGCGTGGGAAAAACAGCGGGAACGTCAACCGAACCGGGTAAGCAGGCATTGCCAATAGCGGGGGAGGGCTCATTGCCCTCAAGACGGGAGAGAGTGGTTCAACATATCCCGTTGGCCACGAAAGAATTAATTTGGGCTGACAAGTATGTTAATATGTTTTCTCTGTTGACTGACCATCGCGAGATGGAGTACGCTAAGACGCAGAAAGATTTGTGGCACCCGAGTGTTTGGCGAGCCAAGATGGCGGGATTCATGGTGGATGAGACTATAACAAATTGGGCCAAGGCCTTTGCGATGTTTACTGCAATTATTGGGGAGCGTAAGCCCGAGGTATTACCCGAATTATCTTGTTATCAGGCACGTATAATGGATTTTTATGAAACATATGAGGGGAACGAATGGATGGGTTACGACATGAAGTTCCGTAAAGCCAAAGAGTACGATTCATCTCTGACGTGGGATTGTCTCGACTCGATTTCTTGGCAGAAGCAGCTCCTGCCGGGCGCGACGAAGACGTCCTCGCCAGGCGGGAATGGGACGGGGCTTTCCCGCCAACAGCCGGCGGTGCCCTTTCGAGCGGGCGCCGGTGGCGATCACCAACCAAAGACCGGGGGGAATGGGGGAAAGCGGGGGGTCTGTTGGAGCTTTAATAGAGGTAACTGCTCCAGACCGCAAGGGGCATGTAAGTTCAGGCATGCGTGTGCGGGTTGTGGGAATTCCTCGCACCCGGAAAGTTCGTGCAGATCCAAAAATGGCGGGTCGGGAGGTAAAGGAGGGTCCAAACAAGACTGAGGGGGACCACTGTGTACCGTTACCTACCCCCGTTGATATCATGGCAATAATCCCCTGGCTAAACAAATACCCTGATCATGTCTCCGCTGGGGTGTTGAGGAACGGATTCTTATATGGTTTCCACATCCCGGCGGGGGATTTTCGTGGGGAATCACTTTGTAGAAACCAACTATCGGCTCGGCATAATCCAGCGGTGGTAGAGAAGAAGATTGAAAAAGAGGTTTCCCTGGGCCGGGTGGCGGGCCCATACCAGCACCCTCCAGTAACAAATTTTGTCTGTTCCCCGTTAGGAGTAGTCCCCAAAAAAGACCCAGGGGAATTTAGGATGATCCATAACTTGTCAGCGCCGAAGGGTCTCTCGGTGAACGATGCGATTGACCCGGGAGTTTGTTCGGTGCGGTACTCATCCTTCGATGATGCCGTCACCATGTTGAATCGCCTGGGGCCCAGAGCGCTGATGGCGAAGTCAGATATCGAGTCGGCGTTCCGGTTGCTCCCGGTACACCCACAGGATCAGCGTCTGTTAGGCTTTGTGTTCCAAGGACGTTACTACATGGATAGATGTATGCCAATGGGTTGCTCCATCTCTTGTGCTTATTTTGAGAAATTCAGCTGTTTTTTGGAATGGGCATTCACCGAGGCCACTGGGCATAGCCATGTTATGCATTACTTAGATGATTTTCTGTTCTTGGGGGCAGCCGGCGACACAAAATGTGCGCAGGCGCTACAGGATTTTTGCATCCTCATGAAGGAATTCGGAGTGCCATTGGCACCAGGTAAGACGGTTGGACCATCTACTTCACTGGAGTTTCTGGGAATTGAGCTCGATTCTGTGGAGGGATGTTTCCGTTTGCCGGTAGGGAAAGTAGCGAAATTTAGGGCTTCCCTGGAACTGTGCCTTAATAAGGAGAAAGTGACCCTGCATCAGTTACAACAAGCAGTGGGTCAGCTTAACTTTGCCCTGAGGGTGGTACCAATGGCCCGCCCCTTTTCACGCTCTATTGCACAAGCTATGGTTGGTCTCAAGGAAGGACACCACCGCACGAGACTGTCTGCAGAGGTTCGCCAGGACATGCGCATCTGGTTGGCATTTCTGGCGGACTTCAACGGTCGAGTGGTATGGAACAAGCCACCAGCATCTTCGGACGAGCTAGGTTTGTGGACTGACTCAGCGGGGAGCGTGGGATTTGGCGCCATTTTTGGTAACCGATGGTCGGCGCAAACATGGCCGACATGGTGGCACACCAGCGGTCTCACAAGTAACATTGGGTTCCTCGAGCTATTCCCTATTTTTGTGGCTCTGATGGCATGGCCGGACAAGTTCCGAGATCGCTCTGTGGTATTTTGGTCCGACAATATGACTGTTGTTGAATGTATAAATAATCAGGCAGCACGCTGCAAGTGGATATTGAGATTGTTGAAGGAAATTGTACTACTTTGCATGAGACTGAATGTACAGTTCAGGGCGAAACATGTGCCAGGTGTACTGAATCATGCTGCTGATGCACTCTCTCGTTCACATATGCAGGCGTTCAGGGGTTATCTACCTACTGCGGACCTAGCGGCGGCACCATTCCCCGAAGTACTCTGGCTACTCGGTGCCCCGGATTACAAGACCTCGTGGCAGCAAGCTTAGCCCCCAGGACGAGGAAGGCATACGAAGGAGCGTTTTGTTCCTATTGTGCATTTTTGGGTCCGGCAGGGGATCAGAAATGGGGTCAGGAGGATTGTTTCCTAAGGTTTCTGGTAGCATTACACAGGGAAGGCCGATCAGTGGCAACGGCCAATAGGCACCGGGCGGCCATTTCATTCATGGCGCAGGTGCATGGCATCAAGGACCCGACATCTTCCTTTTTGGCAAGGAAAGCCCTTCGTGGCTGGCAGCGCCTTGAGGGTCGTAGAGTAGACGAGAGGCGCCCGATTGGGTTAGAAAGGTTGTCCCTGCTTATGGCGATACTACCCACGACATGTTCCTCCCAATTCGAAGCAGTTCTGTTCCGGGCCGCTTTCGCATTAGCGTTCCATGGGGCTATGCGGGTGAGCGAACTGGTCGCAAAGAATAAGAAAGATGTGGAGGGAGGTCTGTGTCGGGATCACATCCTGATTAGGGGTGATTCAATGGTAGTCACAATAGCTAAGTCCAAGACTGACCAGAGAGCTAAGTGAGACAGTGTTGTTGTCCAGCGCATTCGAGGGTCCCCCATGTGCCCGGTAAAGTGCATTGAGGAATATTTGGCGCTGAGGGCGGATACATGGGGTGGGAGTCTGCTGAGACACATCGATGCCACCCCACTGACGAGGTTTCAGTTTCAGAGGGTGCTGACATTGGCAATCGCAGCGGCGGGCTTGGACCCGTGCGATTTTGGGACCCACTCCTTTAGGATAGGGGCTGCTACTGAGGCTACAGCCAGGGGTCAGAGTGCCGAAGAGGTGAAACTGTTAGGACGATGGTCCTCGAATTGTTTTAAAAGGTATGTGCGGTTGCACATGTTGTGAAGTCAAGTTACATGCACTCACGCTTCTTGTCTTCTGTTTGATTTACAGTTTCGCGAGCATGTTATGCGGGGCGGAATTTGCAGTCGACCCGGCACCAGGGGACCAGCGGTCAGAGATCACCGGCTGAGGAGAGAGTGGTGTGGGTCATGGGCCACTCATACGTGAGGCGGGCCGGGGACGTATTCAAAGCAGGTGACGCGACTCACGCAGCTGGGGAATAAGGGTACAGAGTGACCTTCCACGGAAGGGGCGGGCTCTGTATTGACCAGTTCGAATCTTTTTTCGAGGGACTCTTAGGGCGGCAGAGGTCACCGCCATCTGTAATCATAGTACACCTGGGGGGCAATGACATGGTGACACTCGGTAGGCGAGTATTACTCGAGCGAGTTTTGTCTACCGTTAGCTGGCTGGCGAAAAGAATCCCGGGGTGCACGATTGCATGGTCCCACATGATTCCCAGGAAGGTATGGCGGGGGGGCCT
Source organism: Lissotriton vulgaris (assembly GCF_964263255.1). Lineage (NCBI taxonomy): Eukaryota > Metazoa > Chordata > Amphibia > Caudata > Salamandridae > Lissotriton > Lissotriton vulgaris. The sequence continues at coordinate 97,604,683 of NC_141696.1, forward strand.
CTCGGTGTCAGCACTGAACCATTCAGTGAAGAAGGTCAACAACAAAATTGGTAGGTTGTTTCGCTCGGCGCAGTTGCACAGTATTCCGCATGGTTGTATTCGGGGTGATCACATGTATCTCGATGATGGGGTTCACTTGTCCCGGGAGGGGAATGTCTTACTCATAGGAGACTTCATAGCATGGCTAAGGGGTTTAAGGAAGCATGACCTTTAGGAGGAGTTTGTGGGGGGGCCGGATAGCCGGTCAACTATCCGGCCTGTGGCGGTAAGGTCATGATCGGTGAGCAGTAATTTCAAGGTCCCTAGAGGGGGGCGCCACCCACTATGGATGGGAGCGCCCGGGGGGAGGCGGCCATTGGCCCCTCCCACGGGGAGGCGGCACCCACTAAGTATGGGTCGCCTAGGGGAAGACGGCCATAGGCCCCTTCCAGGGGAGGAGGCGGCTATATGCCCCTCCTACGAATTTCCCGGGGCCCGGATATCCGCGACGGCGGATGTGATAGACAGTGTGGGGTGGGGGTGGGAGTCCACGCTGCCTTCTTACAGACACCTCACACGGGTCCTCGGACGACCTTTAAGATGGCGTCGAGTTGAAATGGGGGGCCCCCAACAAGACAAGGGAAATTGGAGTTGGCACAGAGGGTACAGTCCTCTGCGCGGCCGCCACTCACACCGTGAGGGCGAGAGTTTTGGTAGTAGGGATCTGACACCGGTTGCGACCTTGCCGTTGGCCCGTAATGCTAGGATGTACAATTTTAATTTAGAAAGTATGCATTTGCAGGATGTTAGACTCGGCTAGGAAAACCTTTGTATTAGAGATTTGTTAAGGTTAGCCAATGAACATGTCTTCATCGAAATGTAATAAAGGAAAATTGTACATGATATGAAACTTTTATTTCATGTTTTAATTTTGTTTCATATTTTAATAAATACGGCCGGGAGGGTAACTCCCTCCCGCCTTCCAAAAGTTCAGAACGGCGTCCGTCTTCCCATCCTTGGGGATTGTGTTGGGAGGGGGTGACAGGCATCCCGGCCATATGGAAAGGGGCGACCACTCGGTCCCCCCGAACGTATGGTTGGGGGCCCGGATCCTCCCGGGAAACCGTTTTGGGCGGGGGGCGTGTCACGGCTGGTATGCCCAAAGCGGCGTAGCCGGGGCGCGCCTTTTCCCGCCCAAGAGGGGTTGTCCTAGACACCTTCACCGATGGCCACGCCCAGTAGGCGTACCAGCGGAGGGTTCACGCCCTCCTGACGAGGAATAAAGAGAGCGGGAATCCAAAGAAGCATCCTCTTGTTCCTGTGCTTGGAAGCTGCACCCACTCGTTGCACGTGAGCCCTCGACAGAACAAGGAGCAATTTTGACCCACCCACCAGCCCCTTATGGCAATGTTAGTTCTGCAATAAAGTCTTTTTCTCTGATAAACATCTTCTTCCCTCTGTGTTGCGGTATATGAAGGTCTAGTTTAATGATACGATTTCTGTCTGAAGGTACTGTTTTTCTTGTAGCATAGACAAATATGCAAGTAGACAAGATGATGTTTTTTCCCTTAGTAGGTAATCAAATGTCGTATTTATTTTTTTGGTCGGGCGGTAAGGTCATGATCGGTGAGCAGTAATTTCAAGGTCCCTAGAGGGGGGCGCCACCCACTATGGATGGGAGCGCCCGGGGGGAGGCGGCACCCACTAAGTATGGGTCGCCTAGGGGAAGACGGCCATAGGCCCCTTCCAGGGGAGGAGGCGGCTATATGCCCCTCCTACGAATTTCCCGGGGCCCGGATATCCGCGACGGCGGATGTGATAGACAGTGTGGGGTGGGGGGGGTAGTCCACGCTGCCTTCTTACAGACACCTCACACGGGTCCTCGGACGACCTTTAAGATGGCGTCGAGTTGAAATGGGGGGCCCCCAACAAGACAAGGGAAATTGGAGTTGGCACAGAGGGTACAGTCCTCTGCGCGGCCGCCACTCACACCGTGAGGGCGAGAGTTTTGGTAGTAGGGATCTGACACCGGTTGCGACCTTGCCGTTGGCCCGTAATGCTAGGATGTACAATTTTAATTTAGAAAGTATGCATTTACAGGATGTTAGACTCGGCTAGGAAAACCTTTGTATTAGAGATTTGTTAAGGTTAGCCAATGAACATGTCTTCATCGAAATGAAATAAATGAAAATTGTACATGATATGAAACTTTTATTTAATGTTTTAATTTTGTTTCATATTTTAATAAATACGGCCTGGAGGGTAACTCCCTCCCGCCTTCCAAAAGTTCAGAACGGCGTCCGTCTTCCCATCTTTGGGGATTGTGTTGGGAGGGGGTGACAGGCATCCCGGCCATATTGGCTTGATATTGAAAATGAGAGAGCACAAGTGCCCTAGATTTACTAATGCTTGGCACCAAAGCGTTTGCGATACAAAGGAGCTTGTGAGGGACCTGGTGTGACAGAACAGGAGGGAGAGACAGACAGGGACATACCTGATGTCCCACAGTGGTCTGAGCCAGCTTCAACACCTACAGTACAAGAAGTAGTAAAACCAGTTGAAACAGAGAATGGACACAGGCAGGAAGTGAGAGTGTACACAAAAACAAAGTACGGGTTCTATTTTCAACAAGAAGAAGAAACAGTTAAAGGGATGAAGGAGTACAAAAGGTGAAGCTGATGAGAGAGAGGCTACAGAAGGATCAAGAAGACAGAAAGACGCAAGTGAGACACCAAAGGGCCCCATTGAACAAAGAGCAGGAGACCACTATGTAGTAACGGATGTAGTTTTAACATAGATTTATTGAATTCAGTTACAGGTAGATGAGTTGTAGAGATGCAGTCCCACCGGGAGGAGTCTGCCTGCTGCTGAGCCCATACTCCGACTGTCACACTCAAGCATCCAGGCACCCATACATTCCAATCAAGACCATCACACCAACATTTCATGCATCACATTCGCAGTCGCTGAGCAGCTAGGGAGAAAGCAACAGAAAGTAACTAGATGAATATAATATACGTCACAGCACACTATGAATGCTAAAGGGTTTCCTGAAGATGGAAACCTCCAGAATAGCCCTCGGTCCCACCACGCCCCTGGAGGAGAGTGGCTAGCACAGGTGGGGTTTATGGTACATGGGAGGAAGCTGCAGGCTGGGAAAAGTTGAATGGGTAATTAACTAACAACAATTCTCAAACCAGAAGCGGCAAAACAACCCCCTGCATTACACCCAAAATGATAAAAGATAAAACAATGGTCGTAATCAGACACCATGACTAAAAGAAAAAAAAGTAATCTTCAAAAAGAGTGAACTACGGTGTTGCAGGGATTCTGCTTAAGTAGAACTGTGCCAGGAATCATAGGACTTCAGAATGTAGGGACTGAATCACCATACCCATCAGTATCTATGTGCCCAAATCCAACAAACTCACAGGACCTACCTGCCCTCCTAACCTTCCTAGAGTAGCAGGTGAATTGACAAGCTTTAAAACCCAACACTCTACTTCCTTTAGGGAACCGTGGAAATAGATCATAACCTTAAGTTTTCATCACTCATGCATGTCCATAATAACAAAGAAAGATACTATGTTAGTATAAAATATGTATTTGAAAACTATTGTGCCCTATTATAATACAACTGTACTGTGTTTTATTAAACATATAAGACTGAACAATGTAGTCATCAATAAAAAACTATAAACAATATAGAGCCTGTCATGGCAAATTATATATTGCTCTAAGCCTACCCTCAATACGTGAGCACAGGAAATATATTACAGATCTCTAGGATTAGAGCCGGGCCCCCAACCTGGACTCGGTAGTTAGGATGGTGCACACATTCCATTAGCTCTCCATCTGGTAGAGTCCTACTCTCTGTCTCGTAAACAGTAAGTCCTGGTTTATATATGTATGTTCCATAATGTAATGTCTAAATCTTGGGAGATGATGCTAACTGGCCATAACAAAACAGGGTCTCATGTTATTCGACTCTGTACCTGTTATTCAGATTGAATCCCAGGAAGAAGCGCTGAATAATAATACAAAGTATTTTGAAAATAGTATCATGGCACAAAATAAACATCCAATATATAATGTATGCAAAGCAGAACCAGTTTACAGCATGCGTTTAGTCGAAAATGAGGGAGAACCAGAGTGGGCCCTAAAAGGAACTTACAATACGGGAGAATAAAAACCTGTAGCTATGCCTACAGCTGGGGATTTTTTATTTGGTTATGCAACTTGTGTTTGCTTGGGGTTTCTTTAAATTTCTTCTCCTTTCCCCTCTCCTAGGTTCTGTATAGGTCCCTACAAGCAATGCTAATCTTCGGAGAGAAAAGCAAAAAAGCGTGTAAGATGTGACAGAGGATAATAACAGAGATAGGCCAGAGAAATAGAACAAAAAATGTATTAAAAACTTACCAGAGTACTTACCTGTCATTTAATTTCTCTTTTTGAGGGTCTTCAGATGGGGACTCTTTCATCTAAAAGGAAAGATCAGACTGAGAATGAATGATCATGTGATTACGAGCCCCTTACCAAACAAACTTTGGGAGAAACCTGTAAAATGGAAACACTTAGGGCCAGTTGTAGGTAATCCCAGATTACCGATTATTAAATACCGAATCATACCGATTCAGTATTTAAGAACAGGCAAATGAGATGTAGGTAATTTTTCTTAAAAAATTACCGAATCAGTAAGTTTCGGTAATTACCGAATCGGTACATACCGATTCGGTAATTGGGGAAACATTGAAGGGTGGCAGGGTGTCACTTTGACACCCTGTTGCGCCCCTCAATTTTGTATGGGTGCACATGTTGCAGACATACATGCCTTAAGGGCATGTATGTCTGCAACATGGCACTGTTGGAAAAGCAAAAAAAATGCTTTTTCAAGGGTTTTCATTATCTACCACCAACGTGTAGTTGGTGGTAAATAACGAATCCTAAAATGGTAAAATCACTAATTTGAGTGCTCCCTACATACCAGGATTCGGTAATTTACCGAATCGGTATTCAAGAATTCGGTAATTTACCGATTCCTTAAATTACCGATTCGGTAAATTACCGAATCCTTCTTTTTTAGCCTCCTACATCTGGAAAGCCTATTACCGGTCGGTAACGGCCGATTTCGGACGTTACCGACCGGTAATAGCCTACCTACATCTGGCCCTAGGAGACTTATTATAACTGAGTATGGGGCTACCTTAGGAAAATAAAGAATAGACCAAATATTCTGTTACAGAGTGTTCTTTGCTGTCCATTGATACCCCATTCAACTTCACGAACAGGTGGTATCAGATGTGGGATAAAATACATCAAACACTAGATGGAGAAAGTCATTCATTAATTGGCTGAAGGGCATTAGAAATTAGAATGGGCTATACAGCAGTACATTAAAGCCTCAGAAACTGAAAGATCTGTCTTTCTGGACTCCCTGAAAACCCAAGCAGAACAATTACATAAGGTGTCTGAGGGGCAACTTCAGCGGGTCACAGGAATTACGCGGAGTAAAGGCCTAGTGCCCACTGGGCCCACCATTTCCTTGCAGAAATGTACTCCAAATGACAATCTAGAGGCTTTTCTCCTAAGTTTTGAGAGGGCAGCCTGAGTCACTGTGTGGCCATTTGAGAGATGGCCCCACTATCTGACTCCCTTATTACTAGGGGAAGCACAGGCTACTTACCAAGCTGCTAATGCCAGAGGAAATATGCCCTACCTGGAGAATAAAATGGTTCTACTGGCAAGGCTTGGGGTTGTTCAGGAAACGCATAGGATACAATTTCATATAGAGCGAGGCTACTAGGGGTTACACCAATAACCCTATTTTTTAAAATGAAGAATGCCACCGACCGTTGGCTTAAACCCTAAGAAGCGACCAATGAGGAGATAATGTCTAAAACTTGGAGCAATACATAAAATCCTTACTGATATCCATGTGAAGGTGGTTAAGACAACACCCTGTGACTAACACTGAAACAAGCTGTTGAAATGGCTACTACCTTTACCTGGGCTCAACCACCCAAGAGCTTTCCCAAAAACATAAAAGGATCAGAACCTCCGCCTGGCCCCCCTGACCGAGAGGATCCAGAAGAAGCCTCTGAACTGTCATCCAGAATTACCGAACGCAAGACCAGCCAAAACAGAATCATCACATCCCCCTGTTCCCAATATTATGAATGTGGGGGATGGGTCACATTGTTCTTTTCTTAAGAAGTAAAAAGGCGAAAGAGGAACCCATGGAAATCAACTATGCGCCCGATCCATTTACTTCACTCAGAAAATGTGATCTAGTTATTATGTGAGTTCACAAATCAATCAGAAATGGGTCACAGTTTATTAGATTCGGAATGTAGATAGTCTGTAATCAAAGACGATTTGGTTCTACCCCAGCAAATTATCCCTAATAAGCAATTTTGCATTAGATGCGTTCATGTTGACCAGAAAACATATCCCATAGCTAAAAATAATGTGAATGTAAATGGCCAAGAAACTTTGTTAAAAGTTGGGGTTCTCTCTAACCTCCCTGAAGATGTAATCTTAGGCACTGATAACCCTCAGTTTCTTACCCTCCCCAGTAAAACCCTATGAGAGGAACAAAATCGAAGAAACAGAGATAGGAGCAAAAGAGAAAAAGATCCTCCCAAAATGCCTTCGACTAAGTTAGTAATACAAAGCCCTGGGAATTGGATTGCAACTTCTAAGCTGCACAATTAAATGATCCAACCCTTCAATATGCCTGGCAAAGGGCCAGACAAGAGAAAGGAAAGCTTCCCCAGGCATATCTATTGTTTGAGATAAAAAACAAAACAGGCTGCTATACTGGATAGGGAAAAAGATGAGTCTACCTAATTCATAATAATTTCTGGAATCAGAAATTATTCTTTGCCCATTCCAATTTCATGCAAAAACAACAATTGATGGACAGAATGCAGAATAATGTCATACATTCACCCCAGTACAGAGATCTGGGCCTAAAACCATCGTTTTTTGCTCACCATGCCATTCCAGTTTGAACCCAGCCTTATGCAAATCAGTCTTGACCCTGTGCCCAGTGGGAACAGTCCAGCCCGAACTGCCAGGCCAGGTCCTCCCTTGACTGGAAACAAGCATCCTAGGACCAGTTTCGAGCTTTCACCCCTCATCAGCCAGGATAGCTTGACTCCAGTTGCATGTAGAGCATGGAACCCACGTCTGGGCATACATGTCCCACTCGGGGTGACAAATGCAAAAACAGCAATTGATGGACAGAATGCAGAACAATGTCATACATTAACCCCAGTACAGAAATCTGAGCCTAAATCCATTGTTGTTTTGCTCACCATGCCATTCCAGTTTGAACCCAGCCATATGCAAATCAGTCTTGACCCTGTGCCCAGTGGGAACAGTCCAGCCCGAACTGCCATTCCAATTTCATGACAGGACATTTAGGGACTGAAAAGACAACAGTAGCTCAATTATATTTCCCAGGAATCCTACCCCAAGTAAAGAAATATTGTCAGAAATGTGAGGTGTCAAAAGAAAATCCCCTACCAACCTCTTAAGGTTCCCCTACAGAAAATGCCTATCATTGGGAAACGTTTTGAAAGAGTGGGCTTAGATTTAGTTGGACCCTGATCCAATCCAGTAAAGGACATAAGCATGTATTAGTCCTGGTTGACTCCACCACCCATTATCTGGAAGATGTTCCCCTTAGAGAAACTACTACCAAGATTATAGCCTAAGCCATAATTTAAATCTTCTCTGAAATGGGTTTCTGAGAGAAATTTACTACTGACCAAGGGCCCCATTTGTGCCCTGGTTAATGAGCCAAAACTTTAAATAATTAAACATTAAGCTTTTAAAAACCTCGGTGTACCACCCTCAAACTGACGGGGTAGAGGAAGTATATAATGGAAGCTTAAAACTGGCTCTTAAAAAATTATAGAGAAAGTGAGAAAATTGGACCAATTACTCCTCTCAGCACAATGTATGGTAAGGAATCAGAATAAGCGTAGTTTAAGATGTTCTCCCTTTGAAAAACACATAAGTCGTAAACCTTACTCAGTATCACTCGGGAAGCATGGGAAGAGAAGGAATCTGTTAGATCATACAGTCTAATTACAGGCTCAACTAGGTAAACTCAGAGAAATGACCCCAAAATAATGGGGAAAGCTCAACAGAGACAAAGACATTTTCATAATAAAGGAAAAAATTGAGGGATTTAAAAGTTGGAGAAAGGGCACTAGTACTGTTATCCAACTCGGATAAAAAAATGAATTCTGAGTGGCAAGACCCATATAAGATCAAGCTACCTACAAGCTCCAGTTTACAGGAGGATGGATGCAAATTTCCATCTAAATTTGCTTAAAAAGTGGTTAGGACCTATTCCAGCTACGGTTCAAACCACCACCTAGATGAAGCTTTACTGGGGTACCCTTGAAATATTACTATGAGCGACACTGTAACGACAGAACAAAAGAAAGAGCTCTACAATTGTTTGTCACCCTTTTTAAAGGTGTTCTCCGAACTTCATTCATTCACTATACTGGCCATGCCCTCTTAACTTGGTTAAGCAGGAACACAGGGCCCGATTCACAGAACTAACTTAAGACAAAATCCTAAACGTACTACCTTTTTGGTATTCACATAAGGCACTTACTCATTTCGGTATTCACAGAAGTTAAGTGTCCTAACTTTAGGACTCCTAAATGCCTTCTGTGAATACCGAAAGTCTTAAAATTAGTATTTTTCCCAGTTTAGTAGTAGTAAAGTTAGGACTCCTAACATTAGGACTCCTATATGCCTTCTGTGAATACCGAAAGTCTTAAAATTTGAATTTTTCTCAGTTTAGTAGTAGTAAAGTTAGGACTCCTAACTTTAGTACTTCTAAATACCTTCTGTGAATACCGAAAGTCTTAAAATTAGGATTTTTCTCAGTTTAGGAGGAGTAAAGTTAGGACTCCGAACTTTACTACTCCTAAACTAAGAACAATCCTAACTTTACGACTTTAGGTATTCACAGAAGGCATTTAGGAGTCCTAAAGTTAGGAGTCCTAACTTTACCACTACTTAACTGAGAAAAATCCTAATTTTAAGACTTTCGGTATTCACAGAAGGCATTTAGGAGTCCTAAAGTTAGGAGCCCTAACTTTACTACTACTAAACTGGGAATAATCCTAATTTTAAGACTTTCGGTATTCACAGAAGGCATTTAGGAGTCCTAAAGTTAGGGCTCCTAACTTTACTACTGCTAAACTGAGAAAAATCCTAATTTTAAGATTTTCGTTATTCACAGAAGGCATTTAGGAGTCCTAAAGTTAGGAGTCCTAACTGTACTACTGCTAATCTGAGAAACATCCTAATGTTAAGACTTTCGGATGTACCTTTCATAGTGCCAAATCTACTTTGTGCTGCTATCTATCAAGTATGCATTTTCGGGAGTGTATCACTACAAACAACCATACGTTTGGCACAAAGGCCAATCTATTATAGTCGGTTGACTGGATTTGTTTCAAAAACACCTTGTGGAGGCAGCTTGAAACAAGGGTACATGCTTTTCTTTCCTCCAGGAACCAAAACACTGAGGGGCAGATTTACAAGCTCCTTGCGACATATTTGCGCCGCCGTTGCGTCAATTCTGTGATGCAGCGGCGGTGTAAACCATGCACCACGTTGTGACTTATTTACAACGTGACGCATCTAGGCAGATGCGTCACGTTGTAAAGCACTGCGGCACATGAAACCTGTATCAGGTTTCATGTGGGCGGTCCGTCGCAGGGTGGGCGTTCCGTCGCAGGAAAGTCTTGTAAAACCTACTCCGTGAAATCTACAAGATTTAACGGAGTCAGTTTTACGACGCTGCTGCGTCAAACCCTTACGCCTGCTTGAAGCAGGCGTAAGGAGTGACCCGCCACCTTAAATATGGACGGCCCCTGTGCATTGCTGGAGTTGCATCGCGCTTGTGACATGACTCCAGCAATGCGCCTCCCTTACTACCTATCCTTGCGCCTCGCATCCGTGGTGGCGCCAGGGGAAAATTCTGTGTTGCACACACCCAATGTGTCTGACGAATATGTTGTTGTCTAAGCATAGGACGTTTTCTTGGAAAGGTATGTTTCCAGTGCAGATCAATCAGTGAAAACGGCATAATCACCACTTTGCTATAGTATGAAGCTGTGAGTCTTGCAAGACAGCCTGTTTGTGTGCATGCATAGAGGAATATACCCGAAAAATCTTAGTAGACATTGGTATACACTGTATTTTCCCTTCACACAGTGCAGTATAGTATAGTTGGGTGATTCCCTATGTTGCATGAAAACTTAATACATTTGGTTCTTGAAGTTTTGAATTTGCTTAATCATTTCTCATTTGAGAAATGTTTACAGCCTTATTATGTATGGACGTGTATTAATGCATACTGTAGGTTTTTTTGTCTGTATTATCCTGTTAATGGTTAAGGTCAAGGTAGTTCATGAGGGTCAGACCCCTAAAGCAAAATATTTTCCTTTATTCTTAGTTACTTTCTTTCAAATGTGCTTGGTCACAAATTAAAATTGTTGCTGATGTTTGTGTTTGGGATATACACAAAGCATAGAAATTCAGCAATTATAATTATAGTTATCTCAAGTAACTATCTGGCAGATGCATCAACGGAAATACCTCCCGGTAAAACTGCGAATCGGTAAAACAGGCCGATACCGAATGCAAAACCAGAAAATGCTATGCATCAAACAATGAGTCGCTAAAAAATAAAAAATCGCTAATAACCCCCCCGCGGTAAAATACCGAATCGCAAAACAGACAATCGGAATTACCGAACCCCAAAGCGCCAATCGGAAATACCGAATCGGTAATAATGAATCGCAATGGTATGCCTGAAAATTCGCTAATACCGAAAAACCCAAAAATTGCTATTTAGCATGAGCAAATTAAGGGGAATCACAATCAGGAGGTAAAGTAAACGGAAGGACAGAAAAAAAAATTACAACCCCCTACTGCAGGTGCTCTCAATCAGTAACCCTTCAAAAAAACCCTGGGAAACCCCACATGTCTTCCAAAATGGCTGCCCTGTACGTGCTTGCTAGGAGGAGGAGGATCAACGCCCAGGGCCAGCGCAGGAGGATGATCCAGGACAGGATCTCAGGGTGTGCATCACTTTGCTGGGGAAGACCGAGGAACAGGTCTACGACAAATATAGACTGAACCGTGCCATGATAATGCGCCTAATTGCAGACCTGGTACCATTACTGCAGCACGAGACCCGTAGGACCCACGCCATACCAGCCCATGTGCAGGTCCTATGCTGCCTGCACCTGCTTGCGTCTGGAAGCTTCCAGGGGGTAATAGCTGAGACTGGAGGCGTGTCGCAAAGCGCTTTATCACGCTTCTTCCACCGGTTCCTAGAGGCCATGCTGACATTAATTAATTGCCACACCACCTTCCCCACAACCCCCCAGCAGCTGACCCACACCAAACGGGAATTCTACCAGGTGGCACAATTCCCCCATGTCATAGGGTGTGTTGACTGCACGCATGTCCCCATCTGTCCTCCATCAGCCACCGAATACATTTTCCGCAACCGGAAGTCATATCACTCTATAAATGTGCAGGTGGTGTGCAATGCCAAGTACATCATTACGGACCTTGTAGCCCAATTCCCCGGGAGCACACACAACGCTTATATATTCCGTCACTGTGGCCTCCACAGGCGCCTGATCAACGGTGAATTTGGAGAGGGACACCTACTAGGTACATATTGATGCATCATCGTACTCTCCACCCACTCCATCCCCACATGTATATGTTCAATCATGCTGATGTCCGTTCTCTCCCCATCCTGCCGGTGACAGCGCATACACATTGCGTGAATATCTACTCACTCCCTACCTGAACCCAGCGACACCACAAGAGCAGCGCTACAACAGAGCACACATCAGCACAAGGAATGTGGTTGAGCGTACATTCGGCATCCTCAAGAGCCGCTTCCGTATACTGCACAAGACTGGAGGTGCCTTGCAGTACGACCCAGTGACCTGCTGCCAGATCATTGCTGTGTGTGCCATCCTGCACAACATCGCCACACGCAGGGGGATACCCATAGAGGTGGACGGAGAGGATGAACTGCGTGCACAGCAACCACCCCCCCCAACACCGACAGGCGCATGTGCCCAACACAGCTGAAGGGCAACGGAGGCGGACATACATCACACGGAATCATTTCTGAGACAGGTAAGAGAGAGACTTGACAACAGGGCTCGATTTGCAAGGGTTTAATGGGCATGGACACCTGAGTGGTGCAGAGAAACAAAACAAAAACATGCTGCTGCTGCATTTAAAGTCAAACTTAAATTGCACGTCCTCAGAACGGGTGATGCGTGCGGCACTTAAGTCTGGCCATGGTTACGTCACCAAGGACAGTGTAACTTAGTCACATGTTCACTTGCGTTTGCCGCGTACCCCCAGTCTCTTGTCCTGTGACTCCTCGGCTTCTACTCGATGGGAGTTTGTGGCAGTTGCATTGCGGCCACTGCGCCTCCTCCCACTGGTGTCCGATAGGGAGACGCTGCTGACACTGGAGGCTGCCTCACTACCCTCTTCCGCCCCCAGTATGCTGACACTGGCTGACCCAGGCTGCATTTGCTCCACTGCGGTGGTCACCCTCTCAAGGGCCTTTGCCACATCCCCACAGTAATGACCTAGGTCCACTTGCAGGGACACGGACCTGCGGGACAGCACAGCCGTGCTGTTGCAGAGCTTATCGATGGCCTTGTTGGTTGAAGTCACTGCCAGCATGATCTGCCTGTGGCGACGCCGCTCACTCTGTTGGCCTGCCACTACGGCACGTGTGAGTTCTTGCAGGCACAGCTTTATGTCATTGTTGCCGGCAGCTACGGCAGTGGTGTGCTCACGCATAGCGTCTGTCATCTTGCTAAGTTTGTTGCATAGCTTGGTCATGGAGAGTTTCATGGCACCCATGTGTCTCCCCTGCAGGCGCTGGACACGCAGCATCCGGGTCTCCACAACTCCGTACCCTCCGGACAGATCGACTGGTCTTGCAGCACCACGAGCCGGGGTCACAGCCCTCTGCCTGATGCGCTGTCGTGATGATGTTTGGCTGGTTGGAGTGACGACAGCCTGGCGTGGAACATTTGGGGTTGCTGAACTGTGATCAGATTCCATCAGGGGCAGGGAGGGAACATCAGCTCTGCGGCTCTGCGGAGTGGCCCGCACTGGTGGTGGTTGTGTTGGTGGTGGTGGTGTCTTGGACTGCGAGGTTGGTGGTGGTGGTGTCTTGGACTGCGAGGTTGGTGGTGGTGGTGTGTTGGACTGCGAGGTTGGTGCTGGTGGTGGTGGTGGTGCCTTGGACTGCAGGGATGGTGGAGGTGTCGTCCGCCATGGTGGTGAAGGGGAGGACATGTCTTCAGCTCTATGTGAGCACTCGGCTTCTGACAACACTGGCGTCTCAGAGATGACGAGGCGGGCACTGTCGTCTGAATCGTAGGGGGATGCATCTGTGTGTGAAACAGTGCATAGTTATAATCATGGTATATTATGTGGAAATAACAGTGGCATCTCACAATAAATAACATTTTCAGTCTGACAATTGGCCCTTAGCTGTTGTATTCATCTCTGTGCTCTGGCATGCACCCATTCATGTATGGACTACAACTCCCATGGTGCAACACTTTGGTGAGGGTATGTGTTTAGGGCAACACTACATGGGCACTGGGTCTGGCATGGGGGATTGGGCAGGGACTTACTACACGCTGCATTGTTACGCTGCCATGCTTCTTACCTTGTCCTCCTTCCACAGCACCAGAGGTGTCCAGACGTGTGACCCCCACAACAGCTTCCCGTTCTATGGTGGACTCCACTAGATCCTCCAGGACACGTTGGATGTGCCCCCTCCTGTGCCATCAGCATCCTTGACCCTCTGCGCAATCTTCTCCTTGGCCCTCTTCCTTAGGTCATACCACCGTTTTTTTAGGTCGTCGATGCTGCGGTGGGTGACTCCGCAGGCATTTACCTTGTCCTTGATGCGCAGCCACATCTTGCGCTTTTCTGCCTCTGGCACCTTCAGGGACAATTTGCCAAACAGTCTGTCATTATTGCTGGTCACACACTCGATGAGGATTTCCAGCTCCTTATCAGAAAACTTCCTTTTGCGCTTTCGGTGTGTGTCCTTTCCCTGCTGGGGGGCCTCCTTCTCCATCTTCTCCTGCTTGCCTTGTCCTGCTTGCTACAGGTTCACTCTTGGTCCTCAGCTCCTGTGCTCTGCCTCCTCCTCAGTGCAACTCCGAACACAGAATGCAGCGTGGCTGTCCTACTTCCTGGTTGTGATGTCATCGGCCCGCATCCGAAGCGTCGCGTAATTTGCCCGTTTTCGCTATTACCGAAATCGCTAATACCGGATTCACTAATACCGATTCGGTATTAGCTAACTCGGTATTTGCTACTCAAGCGGGTGAACTTTCGCTATTTAATAGCGATTTTTACCGATTCGGTAAATTTTACCGATTTGTTTGATGCATCGCGGTTTGCATGTCCTTAATAGCGATTCGTTATTTTTCGCTATTACCGACGTGTATTACCGAATGTTGATGCATATGCCTGTATATCTCGTGCCCTAAGGTCCAGTGTGTTGTTCTCTTCGAGGAAGCGGGTCAGTTGTCTGTTGACGATCTTTTTGATGATTTTCGGCGGGAGCAGCGTAATGGGCCGGATGTTCTTGAAGTCCTTTGGGTGTGCCTTGGGTTTCTTGAGTAGGGCGTTCATCTCAGTGTGTTTCCAGCTCTCCGGGAATGTGGCGGTCTCGAAGGAGCTGTTGAAAATCTTCCGGAGTTGGGGTACGATGATGGAACTTGCTTTCTTGAAGATGTGGTGAGGGCAGGGGTCTGACGGTGAGCTGGAGTGGATGGTGTTCATGGTTTTGATGGTGTCTTCATCGTTGACGTGGTTCCAGGAGAGTAGGAGGCCGGTGGCTGGGGGGCAGTGAGTCTGAGGTGTCGGTGGCTGTCGGCGGGGGTCTGGGTGTTGAAGCTGTCGTGGATGTCTCTGATCTTGCGGTGGAAGAAGGTGGCAAGAGAGTCACATAGGTCTTGTGACGGCGGGATGTCGTTAGTGCTGGAGCTGGGGTTGGCGAGTTCCTTCACGATATTGAAGAGCTCTTTGCTGTTGTGTGCGTTGTTGTCGATACGTTCCTTGAAGGAGGTTCTTTTTGCAGTATGAATGAGTTGGTGGTGTGTGCTGCTGGTGTTCTTGAGGGCCGTCTGGTCGCCCGGTGTCTATTCGTGGCACCACTTCTTCTTGAGTCTTCGGCAGGTCTGTTTGGAGGCCTGGAGGTTGGTGGTGAACCAGATGGCCCTTCTGTTGGTCTATCTATTTGAGGGTTTCTTAAGCGGGACAAGCGTGTTGGTGCAGTGGTCGATCCATTGCCTGAGGTTGCAAGCGGCTGTGTCGGTGTGGTCGGTTGGTGGGTCTCTGGCGAGGGTGGTTATTAGATGGTCTTTGGTGACCTTGTTCCAGGTGCGATGGGGGATTCGTTGCGGATGGTTGTGTGCTGTGTTTTTCTCGAAGGAGAATTGGATGCAGCGGAGGTCGGTCCAGTGGAGTTCGGTGGTGTGGCTGAAGGTGACGTGGTTGCTGGCGGACAAGATGGGGTCCAGTGTGTGTCCGGCAGAGGGGTGGGTGTCTTGATGAGCTGTTTGAGTCCGAGGTTGGCGGGGTGGTCGAGCAGGGTGGTCGAGTTGCTGTCGTTGGCGTTCTCGGGGTGGAAGGTCACAATAAAAATATGGCAGGCTAGATAGGAAACACTAATGGGTTGTGCAGGTGCACACCTTGGTAAAAGAATGTTTTTATTCTAAATACCTGAAAGTGTGTAGGTTTTTTTGGGTGTGTAAGGAAGTTGCGTGCTATTCCCTATGTTAGAAAACGACCCTAGTTTTCCAGTTATAACTACAAGAAGAGCTGTGGGAGAACCCACAGATAAGGGAATGCACAGCTAGAGGACCTTTGCCCACATGCATCAAACTCCCGTTTTGCGATTCCAAATTTGCGATTTTTACCGAATCGCAAATAAGGAATCGCAAAACGGGATGCATCATTAAAAGTGCATAATATTTGCGATTCGGTAAAAATCGCAATTTTTACCGAATCGCAAATATTATGCGAATTTCAATTTGCGATTTCGCAAATCCCATTGATTCCTATGGGCCAGAAGGCCCATAGGAATCAATGGTAATTGCGAATTCGCAAATTGGAATTCGCAAAATGTTGATGCATTCCATGGGTGCAGGGGGGGTCCAAAGGACCCCCCCCTGCACCCCTGAAATGTTTTTTTAAATGGATGTTTCACACACACATGTCCTAAGGACATGTGTGTCTGTAACATCACAGTGTTTAAAATGCTAATTTGAGCATTTTAAACATTTTTCGCAAATTACCACGAGGTTCAACCTCGTGGTAATTTGCACTTGCAATTTGTAAAATCGCAAATTTTTTAAGAATGATGCATTGCATTTAAGGAATCGCAAAATTGCGATTCCTTACATGCAATTGCATTTTAGAAAATCACAAAATTAGCAATTTTCAACAAAAAAAATGATGCATCTCAAAAAGCATTTTTGGAATCGCAAACGGCCGATTTTAAGGAATCGCACCGTTTGCGACTCCAAAAATGCTTGATGCATGTGGGCATTAATGTCTCAAAACAGGTTAATCATAAATCAACTTAAACAGTGATAAGGAATGCTCGAAGCACCAAAGTTCATTTGAGTTTATCAGATTTAGTTGATGTTTCATAAAATAAATTTTATACAATGTGTCATTGGCATGATTTGCAAAGCATTTTTCATAAATGTAAACATAACAATCTGTTGAAAATGCTCCTAATTAAACACAAACATATAAGCAAAAACATGTAACTCCAAGTAGATGGTATTCTTTTTCAAAAGTCCCAATGCATTTCGGGTTTATAAGAAAACCCTTCGTCAGGGGATCAGTTGCATGAATATGGAGATCTTCAAAGGTAGAAATGTATCCACAGTAATCTAGAACACAACAATATGCAGTGAATATCCTGCTGTATTTGTAGGATTTGCACCCAGAGATGTGCTGTTTATATTAAAAAGGAGGTAGAAAAAAGTGGAACAAAGTGGAAAAGTGTGTACTCAACCTTATAGTGCCAACCAAGACCCTTAATTACAATGAAAAGCACGTTGCAGGTAATGTATAGAAATGAGTACTAAAGGTCCCAAGAAGTCAAGAAGAGCAAAGTAAATCACAAGGGGAGAAGCTTGCCTGAGCACTCTGTGACTCGCCGTATGTGGCAAGAAGAAACTTCCAACTCGGGGATGAGTCATGAAAAGGATCTGCCAAAAGTAAACTGACTCTAGTGAGAAACGCGTATTAAAAAGGTGCGTTTTGTAACATGAAAGTGAACGAATGTCAAGGCATGCTTACCAATGAACCTACAGGAGTTCTCGTCCGTCAATGCTCGGGGCAAAACCTTCAGGAATGGTCAGTGAACAGAATCCTAAGGACTGCTCGTCCGTCGATGCTCGGGGCGAGAAGTTTAGATAGGATCTGAAAACAAATCCGGAGCGCACCGTTAGTAAACTGTGCGCGTCAGAATACATAAAACACAGGTCAGGCATTAATCAAGTATAGAACCTACCCGAAGTGTAGAATGTAGAGGAGTCGGTATACGCCTGTGTCTTCCAGAGCCGAGAGCGCGTAGTGTGTGTACGCTATCCCAGAATGCTACGCGGATTTAAAGGGGACATACGCTGTGGTGAGAGAAACCTGAAACTGACCGAGGGCCGGGAGAAATGAGCCCGAATGTTGAAACGATGAGGAAAGCACACTCGAATACGATCTAGTGCTTGTAATGGCTGAATATTACATGTGATCGGAAGGAAACCAAGCGAAGACACGATTGGTTACATAGATTGTCTAAGTATGTGTATTGAAAGAATAATAGAGCTGAGGTAGCAGAAGAGAAGAATACAAACGTAAATAAAAATAAATTTTATAGAAAGCGTGACAGTAATGATGAAAAGGAAAGTGTATGAGAAGAGGTTGAATAGAGAGGGAAAAGAAGGGAAACGATAATCACCCTAAAAGTGGTGTACGCTAAAAGACGGAAAAGAGTGCGAATCCTGTACAGTTAGTGAAAGGTAATGGATTTATACACTGAATTAATTACAAAAAACATAACATTTCATAATGGTCGTTGAGCCCATTCGGGGCCAATGTGCATAATGTTTTTATCCAGTAGGTTTCTCTGCGGGCTAGTGCAGTATTAATGTCTATGCCAGGGGTCTTCTTGACACTTTCAAGAATAGTGTAACGTAATTGTGGTATAGTGTGTCCCGCCGTGTCCCAATGTACTGCCAATGGAGACGTGGTGTTTTTATTCCTAATGCGGCTTTTGTGCTCTATAATGCGTGTCTTGATTTTCCTGCTCGTTCTGCCTACATAAACAAGGCCACAAGGGCATTTAATTGCATATATTACTTGTTCTGTATTGCAATTAGATGTGTGATTTAATTTTAATTTTTTGCCCGTTTGTGGGTGTGTGAAGATATCACCTTGAATTGCATTGCTGCATTGACTGCAGTTGTAGCATTTCATCATTCCCTTGAAACCTCCCGTAGGTTTTTCTTCCTGAGGTTTTAACATTTCCCGTAGATTTTTTGATCGTTGGTGTGCAAATAATGGTGGTTCCCAAAAAATATTTTGGAAGTCTGGTTCATTTTCAATGGTCTCCCATCGTTTTCTGATTATTGTTTTTATGAGAGGAGCCTGTGTAGAGTTTTTTAATACAAATACTTCTTTGCGTGATGATGTTCTTATGGAGGCTTGCAGTAAGTCCTTCCTCAGTTTTTTGGCAACTTGTTCTTCTGCTTGGTTAAGTATCATCAGTGGGTATCTTCTCGCTTGATATTTGCGTTTTTGATCTTGAATGTTGATTTTACATAGTTGTTCATCTGAGGTAATCCTTTTGATGCGCATAAACTGGGAGATAGGTAGGTGTTTTCTCAGTGAGAGAGGGTGTGCGCTTGTGAAATGCAATGCGCTGTTCACATCTGTCGGTTTTGTATACACTGATGTGCATAGGCCTTTTTCAGTCTTACAAATTTCTATATCCAGAAAATGTATTTTATCTTCCTGAATATTGTAGGTGAATTGGATCCTCGGGTTATGTGAATTCAAGGTCTTAATTGAATCTTCAAGTAAATGCCTATGGCCATTCCATGTAACAAGAATATCATCAATATAGCGGAAAATTGACACTGCATTGTTTTGCCAGGTGGGGTTGGTGAGCATGTGCTGGTATTCAAAATGAGCCATGAAGGTGTTAGCATACGAAGGGGCTCCGGGAAAGCCCATGGATGTTCCCGTCTTCTGTAAATAAAATTTGTTTTGCCAAAGAAAATAACTGTGATATAACGAGAAGTGTAATAATTCTCGAAGAAAGATGGCTAATTCAGATGATATAGTGGAAGCCAGCAATCTCCACTCCACTGCCTCTAGACCTTCATTGTGTGCTATTGAGGTATAGAGAGCCACGACATCTATTGTGCACAATAGAGTGTCGCGGTTCACCAGATGATCAATGGCCTCCAATTTTAAAAGACAGTCTGTGGTGTCTCGTATGTATGTTTCCCAGGTTTGTACCAGTGGCTGTAAGTAGTGATCCACAAAGTATCCAATTGCTTCATGTATTGAGTTGCATCCGGCCACTATGGGCCTGAAGGGGGGTCTTAAATGGTCCTTATGCATCTTGGGAAGCATGTAAATGTGTGGAGCTTTAGGTGTTTGGTTCACCAAGAATTTTCCAGTTTGTGTGTCTATGATGCCGTCATCTGTAGCTTTTGTGACTAAAGAAGTCAACAAGATAATTAGTTCCTCTGTTGGATCTTTGTCAAGTAACAGGTAAGTGTCTGTGTCAGATACGTGTGTTTCCACACTCATGTTGTAGAATGTTGTATCCAATACCACTAAGGTATCGCCTTTGTCAGCTGGTTGAAAAGTAATTGATTTATCTCTTTGTAGAGACCTTAGAATTTTGTGTTCTTTGTCCGTTAAGTTGGAATTCACAGGTTTGGAGTATTTAATCATCTCTAGATCTTTCTTAACCAATAGTTCAAAAGTGTCCAATGATTTGTGGGTGATTGGAGCCATAAACTTACTTTTGGGGCGAAATTTGCAGGTTTCATTATTGTGTTCTTCTGAGTTTGGCAATGTTGAGAAAAACCACTTCAGGCGTAGTTTACGCATGAATTTGAATAATGCTGTTTCTGTTTCCAATGTATTAGAAGAATAAGTTGGAACAAAGGATATACCTTTGTTTAGTACTCTCAATTCGGCTTGGTTGAGTATTTTGTGTGATATATTCATCACTATTGATTCATTTTTTTTGGATTTCTCTGTGGTCTGCCTGTCTCAGGAGCCTTTTTTGTTACTTTTTCCCCTTCTGGTGCGGGTTCTGATTGTAATACTGTTTTGTCTGGAGGTCCCTTGGTCAGTGGACCTGCCTCTAAAAAAGGAGATTGCTTGTTAGATGTAGATGTTTCTCCTTCCGTTGTTGTCATACTTTGTGCTGTTACTGAAGTGGGTTTAGGGCGCTGTGTGGTTAGATCCTGATCCGGTACTAGACTTTCTTCAGAAGAATTGGTGTTGGGTTTCTTGAAGAAACGTTTTTGGGCATAGGTTTCCGCCCAGGAGTAGACCTCATCTAATTTATAGTCTATGGAGTCCCTGCGGAACTTCCTGATCTTCCGATGTTCTCTAATACTTTGTCCCAATCTTCAGTTTCCATTTCCTGAGAGATCTCATCCTTTAGTTTATTGATGTCATGTGTCAAGTCAGTAAGTATAGTAGAAATTTCTTGAATAATGAGTAATATCAAGTCGAGCGAGCATTTATTTAGTATCGCGTACCAACGTGACATAAAATCTTTGTTGAACTTGAATAGCATGGGTTTTAAAGCAATTCGCAAGCCTCGTGGGATTCTTTTCACTTTGTGGTACTCTATCAGAGTTGTGGCATGGAGGCACTGGTTTATTTCCTTCTTTAATAAATATTCCAACTGTCGAAATTGTTGTGAGATATTTCCTGTGGATGCGCCGAAGTCGCGAGCTTCTTTGATCAGTGAATATATTGATTCTGCTTCATCCGAAGTATATGCTTTTGTGGTGTACTGGTTAGTGGTGAGGTCAGCTATGTCTTTCCAAGACATTTTCAATTTATCTGGGTGAAATCCTGCTAATGTGGGGGTCGAGTATGAAAACACTAATGGGTTGTGCAGGTGCACACCTTGGTAAAAGAATGTTTTTATTCTAAATACCTGAAAGTGTGTAGGTTTTTTTTGGGTGTGTAAGGAAGTTGCGTGCTATTCCCTATGTTAGAAAACGACCCTAGTTTTCCAGTTATAACTACAAGAAGAGCTGTGGGAGAACCCACAGATAAGGGAATGCACAGCTAGAGGACTTAATGTCTCAAAACACGTTAATCATAAATCAACTTAAACAGTGATAAGGAATGCTCGAGGCACCAAAGTTCATTTGAGTTTATCAGATTTAGTTGATGTTTCATAAAATAAATTTTATACAATGCGCCATTGGCATGATTTGCAAAGCATTTTTCATAAATGTAAACATAACAATCTGTTGAAAATGCTCCTAATTAAACACAAACATATAAGCAAAAACATGTAACTCCAAGTAGA
This sequence comes from Lissotriton vulgaris, assembly GCF_964263255.1. Taxonomy (NCBI): domain Eukaryota; kingdom Metazoa; phylum Chordata; class Amphibia; order Caudata; family Salamandridae; genus Lissotriton; species Lissotriton vulgaris. The sequence continues at coordinate 97,626,374 of NC_141696.1, forward strand.
TGTTATACTTTTTCAAAAGTCCCAATGCATTTCGGGTTTATAAGAAAACCCTTCATCAGGGGATCAGTTGCATGAATATGGAGATCTTCAAAGGTAGAAATGTATCCACAGTAATCTAGAACACAACAATATGCAGTGAATATACTGCTGTATTTGAAGGATTTGCACCCAGAGATGTGCTGTTTATATTAAAAAAGGAGGTAGAAAAAAGTGGAACAAAGTAGAAAAGTGTGTACTCAACCTTATAGTGCCAACCAAGACCCTTAATTACAATGAAAAGCACGTTGCAGGTAATGTAAAGAAATGAGTACTAAAGGTCCCAAGAAGTCAAGAAGAGCAAAGTAAATCACAAGGGGAGAAGCTTGCCTGAGCACTCTGTGACTCGCCGTATGTGGCAAGAAGAAACTTCCAACTCGGGGATGAGTCATGAAAAGGATCTGCCAAAAGTAAACTGACTCTAGTGAGAAACGCGTATTAAAAAGGTGCTTTTTGTAACATGAAAGTGAACGAATGTCGAGGCATGCTTACCAATGAACCTACAGGAGTTCTCGTCCGTCAATGCTTGGGGCGAGAACTTCAGGAATGGTCAGTGAACAGAATTCTAAGGACTGCTCGTCCGTCGATGCTCGGGCGAGAAGTTTAGATAGGATCTGAAAACAAATCCAGAGCGCACCGTTAGTAAACTGTGCGCGTCAGAATACATAAAACACAGGTCAGGCATTAATCAAGTATAGAACCTACCCGAAGTGTAGAATGTAGAGGAGTCGGTATACGCCTGTGTCTTCCAGAGCCGAGAGCGCGTAGTGTGTGTACGCTATCGCAGAATGCTACGCGGATTTAAAGGGGACATACGCTGCGGTGAGAGAAACCTGAAACTGACCGAGGGCCGGGAGAAATGAGCCTGAATGTTGAAACGATGAGGAAAGCACACTCGAATACGATCTAGTGCTTGTAATGGCTGAATATTACATGTGATCGGAAGGAAACCAAGCGAAGACACGATTGGTTACATAGATTGTCTAAGTATGTGTATTGAAAGAATAATAGAGCTGAGGTAGCAGAAGAGAAGAATACAAACGTAAATAAAAATTAATTTTATAGAAAGCGTGACAGTAATGATGAAAAGGAAAGTGTATGAGAAGAGGTTGAATAGAGAGGGAAAAGAAGGGAAAGGATAATCACCCTAAAAGTGGTGTACGCTAAAAGACGGAAAAGAGTGCAAATCCTGTACAGTTAGTGAAAGGTAATGGAATTATACACTGAATTAATTACAAAAAACATAACATTTCATAATGGTCGTTGAGCCCATTCGGGGCCAACGTGCATAATGTTTTTATCCAGTAGGTTTCTAGATAGGAGACATACATGATATTAACACTACTGTGGATGTCTAAAACATCATACTTAATGCTTAAAGAGATAAAAAGAATTTCCAAATAAGCTCATGATAGAAATAGAAGAGGTCTAAATGAGTCATGTCACATGGTTTACAATAAACTGTAATTTGCTTCCCCCTTCACTGCTTGTAGCCTCATATATTAAATCACTCATGACGTGTTAAGTGATATTATTGATGACATCACTGATGCCATCTCAAATGACATTATTGATGACATCACTGAGGATGTCATACAGTCATTGTGAAACTGTTCTATAGCGTTTGGAGACTTGAAGTAATTCAACACACTACATCTGTGGGTCATTTTCTGTTCACCTTACTGGGATTACCCTCTTGAAGATTTCACATGACCCACAATGTAGAAGTTGACAGGTATACGTATGATACCTTCTGTCAAGTCCTGTGGACAATGCTCTGTGGTTCAGTAAACTATACTGCACACATTTCTAGGAGGGATATAATGGGATATAACCAGACAGACATGCAACTGAAGCATTAGATACACCATGTGTAAATGGGACACCCCTACATTCTACATTACTTAATAATCTACAATGGCTGAAATGCTTTAGCAAAGTTCTGGTAAAAACATGAACAGCTCATAAAATGTACTAATATCATTGAATTACACTATTTAACATGGCCACAGGCCTAGTTATCTACTGGGGTTTAATGTATTGTAAACAACAGCTTTGAACTTTCTCACAGATCTTTATAATATGCTTTGGCTTTAAGCCAGAAATTACTTTCATTCAAACCTCTGCAGCCCTCATCAGCTGCACTCAACTTTTGACATGGAGTACTTCTAACACCCCAACTTTAGTGATTTGTAAATGGAGCACCCTATAACTTTTAAAGTGTATAATTACACCTCTTTCAGGGGCTTACGCTACCTTCATGCTGTTGTGTGCACTGGTTAACTCTGGCTGTATATGATTATGGTGTTATCACTGATGTTATTAGTGATGTCATTTGAAATGTCATCGGAGAGGTCACCACCGGTGTCATTTAAACTGTCATGTGTGATGGAATATGTGAGTTCATAAGCATTACATGGTGGAGGCACAAGTATCTGATAACTTCAGGTTTTATATGTTAGTTTTTACATGATTTCAAAACCTAACTACAACATCACTTTAACAATTTTTCAGTGAATATATATATATATATATGGTAGCACGATGTCTGTGGCAGTAAGGTGCACAGTAAAGTAAAAGAAATAGAAAAGTAAAATGTTGTGTTACAGATTGATAACCATATTAATGTATCATGAATTAGCAAAGTTTTATTTCAAATGACATATAAGCACGGAGAGTACTTAAGAAAAAGCGCCAGTGAAAGAAAGTATATAAAAGTCTCCTTTAATGCTGATGCCACTGGGCACGTAACATGCTGCCTTATGTAAATGGCATCTGTTTATGGTGAAGAAAGCAGTTGGATCTACCAAAATGAGTCAAAACCACTTGCAATAACAATACTTTTTGAAGAGTTCAGTCATGTCAGTACCTGTTTTACACCCACAAAAGCAGGAGTGGGAGAAAATTTGTTGCCAAGTCTGCTGTCACTAGATTTCTGACATGCCCCTTGGTCAGGAGCACCGCTGCCACCAGCAGCAGGAGTGTTTGTAACGTGTACACACCATGGGGACCCCAAGTCAAAAGTTCTCGAGCACCCACAAGGTAGAGGGTGGAGCCGCCAGCAACCGGAGTGTCAGAGGGTGCAGGAAAGCAACCACTTGAAGCTCATGATGGAAAAGGCAATTGGGAGAGGGAACTGTTAAATTAAAATACAGCTGGGATGGAAACTGGGGAGCTACATTACAAAGAGCAGAATGGCTAATAAATGGCTGAAAGAACGGGAGGCAGCCATAATATAACAGCTAACTTGAGTGTACCCGATGGAGGTCCTGCCCCCAAACCCCAAGAGGTAGACATATGTGAAAAGTTACATAGATTAGAAAAGCTACGAACAAATGAAGCCTTGAAGTGGTGAGAGTGTAAATCACTCCAGAAGTACTTAGAGGTGGGCTTTTTCTAGAGGTATGGGTATACTGATTGCTTCAACATACGATGTACAGCCATCCCGCAGTCTTTTTCCTTGCAGGGAATCACAACGCGGTTGTTACAACGACCGCGTTGTGATTCTGCATTACATTACTCTGCAAGTTGGAACAACGACTTGCAGAGGGGGGGCGCTGGATGTTGGAATAGTATAATTTACTATTCCAACTCCAGTCTGTGCGCACACTAGGAAAGGTGTTGGAGTTTTAAATCCAACTCCCCCCCCCCTCCCCTCCGCAAGTCGTTGTTCCGACTTGCGGAGAATTGGTATGCGGAATCACAATGCGGTCATTGCAACAACTGCGTTGTGATTCCCCGTGGTAAACGTCGTTTACCTTCCGAACCCTGATATGCTTTGGGAATGAGCAGAAAATAGCTCAGAATCATCTAGAAGGATTATGACAATTGTGATAAAATATGCTAATATAGATTGTGATTATATCTTGGAGAAAATAGAGGCACTGCAGCAGGACCAGAGTCAGCATTCTGATCAAGACGTGGTGCAGAAAAACGACAAAGAAATGGTGGATCGACTGCAGAAGCATGAGCAAGTGATTAAGGATCGGAAACCCGTGTAGTTCCTCAGGGACAAAATTGACTATCAAAGAGGGCACATCTACACATTCTCATGAAGATTTGACAGCTCATGAAGGCAGAAAATGTCAGAAAGATAATTAAATGTCGCACAAGCATTGACCACCGGAACCAGTTCTGAATTCAGCTCTGAGATAGAAATAGATCCCGAGGAGGGTATATCAGTTGGAACACGTTTGGCCAGGGATATACCCACAGTCGTAGTGAAGCTTTCCTTTTTTAAGGCTAGATCGGACATTGAATTTAAGGACACGCCCTTCAAGGAAAGTAAACACTCTAAAGGGTAAGGCAAAGATGGAAGCGACACAACAGAACCCCGATCAGGGCCAAAAACAAGACAGCCCCCCCCCCAACCAAATAATGGATACTATTGAGAACACCCAGACTAAAATCAATTAAACAGACATCAAACTGGCACAGGGAGGAGAAAGTAATAATATCCTTGGGCTTAACATATTGTGCTCCAATGAATTTTAATTATGGACAGACTTGGATAGACTTCTGCAAATTGATGAGGAGGTTGAAGCTCCAAACTATTTTGCCACCAAGGACACAACCAGTGGCAGTACTATAGCAACTAGTAATCTGGCAGTAGCAGATTTAGAAAAAGAGAACTTGGGAGACAGTTCAGTCACTTCTACCCTGGAGGTGGCTGACACATTTGGCTTGGACATTTACAGGAGTGTATTACCCCTTTTAAACCGAAATCAGCGTTTTTGCCAGCATCACCTAGAAACGCCCTGGAAATGTTTTCAAATCTAGTAAGCTGTCTTAAAAGTAAAGTCAGAGATTCATGGGTGACATTTTGGACCAGAAAGTCAAGTACTATCAATTAATTGACAAATTAGAAATGAGGAATGATATAGTAGTGTTTCAGTCAGACAAGAGGAGTAATATAGTTTTGTGGCCCCTAGAAATGGACAAAGCAGAGACAATTGAGTGATGTAAACTGCTATTGCAAGGTCCTTCAGACAGTCATCAAGGAATTAGGAGTTAATTACATGAGAGCACTATCCTAAAGGAGAGGGATGGGTTTGATCTCACACAATGAAAACATTTTCCTCAGAGTAAATTCTCCAGTAATGCCTATGCTGTATTACATCCCCAGAGTGCATAAAAATCTTTAACCCCTTCACTGCTAGGCCTTTTTCCTCCTGTGCTAATCCTTTTTTTGACTATTTGGGGTAGTTTGCACGTAGGCCCCTCTAAATTGTTGACCACATAAGGTATCCACACCAAATGTGTGTCCTTTTTTCCACCATCATGGGGATTCTAAAGGTACCCAGGGTTTGTGGACTCCCCTGGAGGGGACCCAGAAATTAGCCAAAATAGAGGTACATTTAGTTTATTTGTGGAAAAAAGGGGTACAGGTGAAAGCGTCTGTTTTTTCCCTGTAAATGGTATCAAAAAGCCAATAACTGAGCAGCGTCTTGCAATGGTTTTTTATTATGTACCGGGTATACAGCATTTAATTTGGGAAAATATATACATGGAAAAATCGTTATGAAAAACACCTATATATTTCTGAAATTGGAACAAAATATAGTTTGGAACCAGTAGATATTTGCGCATTTCTGAAATTGTGAGTACCCATACTAGCTTGAGAATAATAGGTCATTTTTCAAAATGACTTCCTTTTTACGCATTGTCTTTCATTTGGAAGGCAGAAATGCATTGAAAATCAATAGGTGATAACTATTGCTCTACATTTCTGTGTTACCCTAAGTCTCCCGATAAAAATGGTACCTCACTTGTGTGGGTAGCCCTAGTGCACGTGACAGAAAACGGCTTAAAAAGCAACATGGACACACTTTATTTTAACAGTGAAAACTGACCCTTTTTTGCAAAGTGCCTAGCTGTAGATTTTGAATCCTAGCTCTGCCGGCACCTAGTAACCTAGCAAACCTATACATTTCTTAAAAATAGACACCCAGGGAAATCCATGATGGGGTGACTTGACTGGCTCTCACCAGGTTCTATTACCCAGAATCCCTTCCAAACCTAAACATTTCTATTAAAAAAAACACATTTTCCTCACATTTCTGTGGTGGAAAGTTCTGGAAGCTGCTTGGATCCACACAATTCCAACCACCCGGCGTTTCCCAAAGTCTTCCGAGAAAAATTATATCTCACTTGTGTGGGTAGGCCTAGTGCCCGCTATAGGAAACAGCCTAAAACACAACATGGACACAGCACATTTTCACTTTAAAAATGGACCCTTTTTTTACAAAGTGCCTAGCTCTAGATTTTGAACCCTAACTCTGCCAGCACCTAGGGAAACCTACCAAACCTATACATTTTTTAAAACTAGACACCCAGGGAAATCCAGGATGGGGTGACTTGACTGGCTCTCACCAGGTTCTGTTAGCCAGAATCCCTTGCAAACCTCAACATTTTTTTTTTAAAAAACCCACATTTTCCTCACATTTCTGTGGCAAAAAGTTCGGGAATCTGTGAGGTTCCACAAAATGCCACTCAGCCGGCATTCCTCAAAGTTTTCAGAGAAAAATGTTACCTGACTTGTGTGGGTGGGTCAAGTGCCCACGGCAGGCAAGGGTCCAAAACCTATTGAGGCGACTTTAAAATTACGTGTCACAAAACAACCTTGTTTTGCAAGCTGGCTCCCATGAGTTAAAAGGCAATGTTAGGTCCCCATGTTCAGAAGACACCACAATTCACTTTCAGGAGGGCATACTCAATGAAAGATGCTTTAGTGCATAGTTGTACTGAAACTAATCCACCTGGCACATGCCTACAACAAAAGCCATGGTTTCCACATGTGCCATCAGAGCAAAGCTTGCCAATATGGAAAAAATATTAATGAATACATGACACCTTTCAGTGGCAAACCAGGGAGAATTATAGGATCATACAACTCCAAAACAGATTATGCAGTGTATATTCTCACATGTATGTGCAGCCTTGCATACGTGGGCAGAACAATATTGCAAGTACATTGACAGATTCCTCTGCATCTTAGAGCAGTTAAAAACAAGTACTGGCCATTTCCTGTGCTGAGGCACACACATGATATGGACAGCAATGAGGCCAGTTCCCTCACTTACTATGTATTTGATGCAATCCCTAAACCTCCAAGGGGAGGGAACAGAGATAAATTGTTGAGACAATTGGAATGTAAATATATCATTATTCTCGACATCAAATTTACAAATGGGCTGAATGTTAAAGAAGAGTTATATGCATTCCAGTAATCTATTCGAATGCAAATATTCCCAGTCAATTGGGCCAAAAAGCTGTGACATTAATTTATTTAGTTTATTTTGTTTTATTCTTCAAATGCAACCCTTCAAAAGTAATTAGAATTGTAGGTTAATACAAGCATAGTCCAACCTAACAGCGGTAGTTGGGTCAAACTGAAAAATGAAATGTGCAGGGACGCCCTTAATAATATTTAAGGTCATCCCAAGTCCACATGCTGCATTTATCCAGTTTATCTTTCTTAATTTGCATGCACAAAAACCATTACAAAATATGTTACATTTAATTGACAGAATAGTGGGGATAAATCATCTGATCGTCAACCATTTGTGATTATATTTCAATTTGACCACTAAATACTATAATTTTGTTGTAAGTCAGTTCCCATAATTGAAGGAACATTCAAAGATAAGTCATTGAATCAAGGAATGATGTTTCCCTCTTCAAATAAAGATAGAGCCTACAACAATTAGAAAAAGAGAACAAGAGAAAAGAAATGTGAGGGCAAATCCAATGACATTGAGGCAGTATTTTAAAAAAAGAGATTCAACTAATCACACTTTGTTTATTTTTTTTAAAAAGGAGTTATACTATAGAATCCAAATGCTTGCATTGATACCATTATTTTACATTTTATGATTTGTTTTTAGTTGAGTTACAAATTGGTAATTTAGGTTGGAAAACATGTAAACACTGAGTCTTTCTTTTGGGCACTTATGTGAAGAGGTATTCAAAACGGCACTCGAACCACCGCGCGTTGTGTGAGCAAGGTCACTGTGTTGACCGAAACGCATAACAGCAGTAATGGCAAAATAAAATTTCTTTAAAAAGGAACGTGGTCTGTGCCTGGTGGATTTTGCATGGAATCGGAAAGAAAGTGATTTATATATGTACATATGTTTACATATATTATTGCTCCACTGCCAAAGAACTTGACACACCAGCACTCGTAGTAGGTTAAACCTTGTCGGGTTTATTGCACAAAAAAACAATGAAACAGACGCGTTTCAGCACTTGCCTTCGTCAGTGTCAGCTGGCAGTGGCGAGGCGGAAGTTCATAAAGGCAATCATAATCAAAATAAAAAACGGACCACGGTCCAAATCATAAGCGCCTTCTTGAAATGGCAAAAACCAAAATTACAATTTCATCAATTCAAGTATATCAGTTCAGATTACTGTTGGAAAAAATACATGTGGTGTTTACTATTACATTACACAAAATAAATTATTACATCCCTGTCTTGAGCCCTGGATGGGCAATCGTTACGGGTATTTAGTTCAGTGCATCTGAATTAATTAATATATCACAATCCCTCAGTCTCTGATGTGTACCTGAATTATTTTCTCATGTAGTGAAATGTCAGGGGGAGAATCTAATTATATTGAAACACGCAGCAACCATAGGGCCCTGGATGGGCAAACAGTGAATGATTTGAACTATTCATAGTTTTTTCTAAAATCACTGTCTGTTCTAATAGATAATGGAAGTATGCATCATATCATGTACCATATGATCCCCTGACTCCTTACTACCTTGGTTTCTTCAATTCATTCATAACAGATACTCTGGCATCGACACAGCTCATAGTGACTTTCTTTGATCATTGATTACAGGTGCGATGTTAATTCTTCCCCCGCATTGAGACCCCCAGGTGACTTCGTTTGGAGTTCAATGATATACCTCGACTCCAAGCGTCTTAGCTTCCGCTTGTAGTCACCCCCTCTCAAATCTTGTAGGATGCAGTCTAGGTTAAAAAAGCTAAGAAGAGTTATATCGCTATTATGCTGCGTGGCAAAATGGCGTGCCATCGGGTAGTTCTCATCCTTATTAGCGATGGCCCGTTGGTGTTCTAGTATTCTTAGCTTCACCGCTTTGGTTGTGCTCCCTACGTAGCGGTGTCCGCAGGGACATTTCAGGCAGTACACTACATACGTGGTAGAGCAGGTTATAAATTTAGGGATTCTGATCTTGGCTTCCTTGTGAGGTACCGGGTATGATAACACTCTCTGACTCGTACTACAGGCCTTGCATTTCCCACATGGGTATGACCCATGCATGGCGTGTAGTTCTGCTTTAGATCTTTCTTTGGGCAGATGGCTTTGTACCAACTTGTCCTTCAGAGACTTGGTTTTCCTGAACCTTATCATGGGATGATCCGATAGATCTTTACCAATGACAGTATCAGATTTGAGAATGCCCCAATTCCTTAGCATAATGGCTCTCACCCTATTCGCTGCCACCGAATAGTTGGTGAATAATCTTATTATGCCATTACCACCCTTCGTTGCTCTGCTCTCCCTCTCAATCAAGAGTGCCTGCCTGTCAGTAGCTAACACTTTGCCTTTTGCTTGTTGGAGCACTGTGTCAGAGTAACCACGTGATTTAAAACATTTTATGCTTTTCTCAGCTGCCTCCTCAAAGTCCTTATCCAGGGAAATGTTGCGTTTTATTCTCAACAGTTCCCCATAGGGGATACTTTTCACGAGGGTTCCGGGTTGACTACTCCGTCCATGCAGTACAGAGTTCCCCACTGTTTCTTTTCTATAAAGCCCGGTTTGGATTGAGCCTGAGTCGACAAAGACCCTAAGGTCCAGAAAATTGACCTCTTTCCTGCTCATGTTGTGGGTGAAGCTCAAATTTAGATTGTTGATGTTCAGGGCTGCTATATATTCTTCTGCTGAGGATTTCGATCCCTTCCAAATAAGGAAGAGATCGTCGATGTATCTCCTCCAACAGATTACCCTGTCCACCCATTCAGCCTTGTCATCCGCCCAGGCCACCTACTTCTCCCACCAACCCATGAACAAGTTTGCGTAACTGGGGGCGAAGCAGATGCCCATAGCCGTCCCCCTGATCTGCCTGTCCTGTTGGTCCTGGAAGATAAAGATATTGTTATTTAGACAGAATGATATAAAGTCCATAATCATCCTGATGGGTTCCAGGTATCTGGCAGATCTTAGGTCAAGGAAGGTTTTCACCGCTCTCATCCCATCCGTATGCCTTATGCTTGTTATATAGGCTGGAAAGGTCTAGAATTATCATTACCAGATCATTTTCCCACTCCACATCCTGTATCTGCCTAAGGAAGTCCTTTGTATCTTTGGTATACGAACTCAATTGAGTCACCCATGGGGCCAGAAAAGAGTCAATGAACTTTGACATATTCTCTGTCAGTCCTCCGATGGACGATACGATAGGTCTCCCTGGTGGTCTAGTGGAGTCTTTATGTACTTTAGGTAGGTGATAAAAACTAGGTAACCTAGGTTGCTTATTCTGCAGATATAGGTACTCTTCTCTGGACAATATTCCCTTACCATACCAGTGCTCAAGCAGAATATGGTATTTGCGTATACTTTGTTGGTATTCTTGTTCTGTTGTAGGTAGGTAATTATCGCTGTCTTGTAGCTGACGTAGGGCTTCTTTGCAGTAATTCTGGCGACTCTGAATCACGACATTTCTGCCTTTGTCAGAAGGCTTAATCACGATCGAGTCATCCCTCTCAAGGCTCAGGATTGCGTCCCTTTGGTGTGATGATAGATTCCATTTCATTTTATGCTTATTAGTTTCTTCCTGCTTTGATAGTTTTTGTAGTTCTTGGTTCACCGTTTCTGAGAAAATGTCGACAGCATCAGTCGGAGTCTGGGGGCAGAAACGTGAGGGTGGTTTGAAAATACTACGTTTCCCAATCTGGGCAATACCAATGGCTGCGCCTCTACTGACTACATCCACTGGTGGCACTTCCTGGGATCCACTCTCCTCTAGTAGTTCCTCAAGGACAGCCATATTCTCCAGGTCCCTGATGTTGATATCAAAGGGGTTTTGTGGGTCAGTGCGTCCCTCTATTGTTTGTCTCTGTGTGTTTTCTCTAAGGGCCGTTTGCTTGAAAAATTTCCAGAGCTTGAGTTTCCGAATAAATAGAAGTAAGTCAATGCGTGTCTGTTTGTACTCATAACAGCTCGTTGGACAGAATGTTAGTCCCAGCTTCAACACGCTCTCTTCACTAGTGGTCAGGACTCTCCTAGAAAGATTAATTATGTTAAGATCTTCCATTAATTCCTCTTGTTCCTGGCCTGTCTGTTTCTCAATTGTCTGGTGCCTCTCCCTGTGTTTCCTCCCTCCTCTCCTCGTGATGTACCTCCGCTTGTGTTTGTTGATTGTTCTGGTGGGCGCTTCTTCCCATCCCTCAACCAACTTTGGCATATCAGATCGAACTCCTCACGAAAAGAAGGCTGGCATCTTGCTCTCGTTGGACGTCCTCCACCTGAATTCTCGTCTTCTGACTGCTCTGCAATTGTTACCTCCGATTCTGAGGTCTCTCTGGATTCATGTGGCCTCTGGTTCTTAGCCCTCAGGTCACGATGCAGTGCGTCGTACTTCCGCGCAAATGTCAGTACTCTTCCCTGCTCGTAGTCACGAGCGTTGCGTTCGAATTTTTGCTGCTTACATACATACATATATATATACATATCTTCTTTTTTTACTGAAAAATAACAAAGGTTGAAGTAACATTGGAGTTAGCTGAATTTTTCTGACTTTAAAATAAACAGAAATTCACCAGTTATAGTTATCTTGAGTAACTATAACTCATGCCCTAAGGTAACTATAACTTGCGCCTCCACCATGCAGAGTTTTCTCATCAATAATTCCATTGCAAATGTTGCAGTTATATTAGCGATGATGTCATAGAAGATGTTATGTGTGATGTAATATATGTGGATCATAAGCAGTATTTGGTAAGAGCACGAGTGAGTTACCTCAGGGCACAGGTTATAGGCACTTGAGATAACTATAACTGGTGATTTTCAGTGGATTTTAGAGTTTAGAACAATATTTGGTTACTGAACTTTTCACCTAACTATACCATTACTTTAACCTTTGGTTTTTTCAGTGAATATCTTTTTTTATTATTTTTCAGTGAATCTCTAGGGTTTTTTTATGGAAAGTAATATTTTATTGCCATAGCTATGACCAACTCCACCCGCCATGCACGTCACCTGTGCCAACCCCTGGCAGGCAGTCAACCCCCAAGCCGTGCACTGCCGAAGGCTGTGCAAGGTGGGAGTTTGGCCTCAGCAGGCCAGGCCCTGTGACAGACCGCCGCAAGCAGCCAAACACTCCTCACGTACTCAATATCCTATATATAATGCAGATCTATCATTTTTCTCCAAACATTACCAATCAGTTTAATAAATGCATATTTCAATAATGACTTTAAAACATTTAATAGCATTTTTTTTACCTGCATGTCTGTGACTTTTTCTTCTTACATAGTTTTTATTATATTTTGGGGTGAAAATAAATAGTCAGATCTTTTTTTTCTGTAAGAAAAAAATTCGCAAATGTGTCTCTTAGTCTACCTGTTAACACTTTATACCCCCAACAAATTCAATGGTTAAAAAAAACCACAAAATCTTCAACACATAAAATGCAACCAAACAACTGGCCCTTAGGTGGCACTGCAGTTCCAGATGCAGACCAAAATCTACAGCCTGGGAAATGCTTTTGAAAACAATAGTAAGTTCTCCTGGAGTCATGTTTCAATGACCCAGGAGATTTCCGTTTTTTTTTCTAGTGTTGCTGTGAGGCTACAGAACACCCTCCACAACATAAAAAATGTATTGGTGATGTCCCTGTCGCTTCTAGAGTCATTGCCAAAAACAAAATATATGTAAATAGCCCTCCCAGGCCATTATGGGGTTCTCATTGAAGGAGCAGTGAATGATAAATAAACGGCTGTGGCTGCTCATTTATTATTCACTTAAAAAAAATTATGTGTGTCCTGGTTCCACCCCGGACACCCACTATTCTTTTATAAGTTGCAGCAGGGGGTGCCCCAGTGACCCCACAGCCCCTCTGGCACCCTGCAAGAGGTCCCATTTCATGGAGCTGTGAAGGAGCAGTCATGTGCTTATATATTTTTGTGGAGCCCAGTTGTGGTGTGAGCTGGCATGATTTGTTTGTTGAAGCAGAGTGCCCCTGTGTCCACAATGGGGCATCTCTGACCATGTCCCTCATTGGGGGCTGTGGAGGGGAGGTCCTGCTAGCTCCCCTGCTTACAACCGTAGTGCATGCAGTGGGAGCCGGCATTTCTCCAACCCTGTGGGAGCAATTTTCTTTTGCTCAAGTAGAATGGGAGAAATTCAAAGCATGTTGTGCCCACTGGGAAAATACTTTCACTTTTTCAGCCAGTGTCAGAGGCAGGACAACAGGCGGTGTCCCAGGGGTTGGGGACCCAGGGACAGGTCACTCTGCCAGCCCCAAGGGATGAGGTCCCTGTGGTCATTTTAACGATCAGGGCCCCTCCCCTTTAATAAATGATTTTCCTAAGGGACTGGGGTCTTTTTAGGCTTAGGGAGGGGGTCATATGCCCCCTCCCCTTAATATGTTACACGGCCACAGTGGATGGTGCTCCTGTGGCCTCTCCTGGGTCGGGGAAAGGGACCGCACATGTCAGCCCCGGGGGATGAGGTCCCAGGGCCTCTTGGCATGATGTGCCCCCTACCCCATTAAACATACACCATGCCTCCCCTGCACACCCTGGCCACCCATGAGGGTTTTTTAAAGTTGCAGAAGCCTTTATTTTTATTTCACAGCGGATTTGGCAAACTTTTTTTGTCATGGTTTTGGCCCAGGGACCCAATCACCAGGCCTGGGGGAATCAGGGGATCTCTCACCTGTTACTATGTCCTTTTTTATTTTTTTTTCTTAGGACTCAGGACTGAGTTGTGAGTGTGATGGCAGCCAATCAGATATCAGGATGAAATCTGTCGGATCCACAGATCCTCTTTGGTGTGATGTATACATTTGTTTTTCATGTTAATTTTTCCAAAACTGCTGTATGGATTTACACCAAAATACAACAAGCACTTCTTCTGGATCACAATAATGGGGCAGATTTATGTCGGACTTGCGCCACGTTTATGCCGCCGTTGCGTCACGCAACGGTGGCGTAAACATGGCGCATCTCTGTGACCTATTTACAACGTGACGCATCTAGGCAGATGCGTCACGTTGTAAAGCCCTGCGCCACATGTGGGTGTTCCGGCGCAGGGTGGGCGTTCCAGGGCAGGTGCGCCTCGCAAAAGTGCCTGCGTAAAATCTACAAGATTTCACGCAGGCACTTTTAGGCAGATGCAGCATTGGACAGATAGGGCCCCCCAGAGCATTGCTGGAGCTGCATCGCGCTTGCGACGCAACTCCAACAATGCGCCGCCTTTTACGGCGCAGATGCGTCACGCATATGTGCCGTTTTTGCCCCATGGTGCGCCGCATTGTAAATGCAACAAGAAAGGGGGGTTTGGCCCAGTAGGGAAGAGGGTAGGTAGGGCCTATTAATACCAAAAATGCAATTTACCTATGCCTCTATGTACATGATTGTGACATTTAATGTAACTCAAAGAGAAAACCACACTGTTAGTTAACTCAGACAATTGATTTATGTCAATTATTTTTCGAACTCATAAATTGTCAATGATTTGCGACAAGAGAAAAATACATAGTCAACTTTACATTGAAAACACAAAACAAGATTTTTGCAAGGGAAAAAGCATAATGAACAACGTGTAAAACATACTTGTAGTTGTGTGCATTAAAGTGAACATATCACCAAAAAATACATACACATAGTGAGCAGTGATTATGAAATTGTGTCAAAACAGTAAACAACAGACTTTCATGAGTTGCAATGAGATAATAAGCAAATGTTGGGGGTACGTCTTAATCAATGCCTGCCCAACCTCCTGTAACACTGTTTGTAGTAAGATTCACAGTTGTGTGGATACAGGAAAACAACCCAATATTAATTAGGACATGCCAGTGATTTTTGGCCAAACAATGATACTACATGCCAACGCGTTTCGAATACCAATGGTTGAATCATCGGATTCTCATCAGGGCGTGGAGTTTATCCGTTGGTACTGTTTGGGGGAAAAGGACAAGGAATTGATTTTTTTAAAAATGAACTGTACAAATACAAAAAGGAGCTTTTTCCATATAAATGCATCATCTGATGCAGCATACCTTTTACGACCAAAGAATTAGGGTCGATTGGTTCTTTTTAGGAAATAGTCATCATATGCCAAGGGAGTCGACCTGCAATGTAGTGACATTGGCGTGGTAAGTATGTATAAATTGCAGTACAGGCAGGCACTAAACCGTGTATACATTTATGAAAATTACCTCTGTTTGTGGAGCAGCCGCTCCGAGGTCGAGGCCAGGGGGACTAGTTGTCGGTTCAATAATGTTCCTTAAAAAATCTACAAACACAAGGAATTGTGTATTGGCGAGGAAAAGTGGTGTTTCTTGTGCCCCAGGAAAATGACAAAATTGGTGGATCTCTTACTTGTCTCCAACCATTTGAAAGGCGAAATGTATCATCACCGTGTTTCTGGAAAAAACGGGACAGCGGGGAGCTGATCAATGCCCAGTCTAAAATTATGCAAAACAGAGAAAACAATGCGGTTATGCGCCGTGCGGCGTCTTACCGTGAAATGTGACCCTCAGTACATCGGGTCTCCCGGCTGCGTGAAGGGGAATTTTCTTATTAAAGAATTGAATGAATCCTGTGAGAAGGGAGGGGAACCAAGCGGATTAGTGCCCGGTTACACCGTGAAGAGCGCGCGTATGTGTGCGCTAGTTGCAAAGTGGGTCTCACCTCAGATTGATGGATGACAGCTTTGTATATTTCAAGTTTGGAATGGACACAACAGCTCGCCGCCGCGAGTAAAATGAACTAAGTTGTATCTGTTGGTCACATGATGTCAGGAACCAACCAGAGCGTCGGGCCATCTCGCTAGGGATTGTGGGAGATTTAGTTTATAGGGACGTAAGTTAAAACATGATGTAAGGAGCCAACCAGAGCGTCGGACCATCTCGCTAGGGATTGTGGGAGATGTAGTTTATAGGGACATTGGTTAGAACAGATGAAAAAGAAGCCAATTATATTCTGGTGACTTCACTGAGTACATTTAGCCCGTTGTTAACAGTATTAAATTTCATGATGAGATAGGCCTCCTTGCGAAGTAGTGCCGCCTCAATGTCCTGTACATACTGTTTAGGGTCCGCCCATGCGAGGACCGTCCACTTAAAATCATTTTTACCATGGTTATGACTTGTAAAGTGTTCAACCATGGGTGCAGAGGACACTTTTTTCTTTATTCGAGATCGGTGTTGTGTGATGCGTGAATTGACAGGTTGACAAGTTTTGCCTATGTACACTTTGTCACAGGGACACACCACGGCATAGATGACATTTTTTGTACGACAATTGGTAAACATCTCATGCTTCCATGTGACCCCATCATGGTCAAATGTGTTACCTTCCAAGGTAGAGGAACACGATATACAATTGCCACACTTGTGATGCCCGCTTATAGGTTTTAAGTTCCATTGCGAAATCAGGTCGCTTTTGGGTTTCGGAATGTAGCTGTCTGCCCTAATCAATTGTTGACCAATGCTTTTATTTTTGCGCATGGCAAAAATGGGCTTTTGTAAGGGACTTGGTAAATCTTCCAATAGATGCCAATTTTTCAAAATAATGCGTTTAAACTGATTTGTGTGTGATCCATAAGTTGTAACACACACCAGTTCATTTGGTGCATTTTTGTCTTTTTTCACCAGGAGATTCTCCCTGGCGGTGCATCTGGCACGTTTCTTCGAATGGTTAAGAAGTTTCTTTGGGTAGCCCCTTGTTGCCATTTCTGCGCAAAAGTTTCAGTGCCTGAAGGAAAATCTCCCTTTTGGGCAACTGCTAAGAATAAGAAGGAATTGCAGTGAAATTTCTGACTTTGATCAACATGCCTCAAACTTTTGCGCAGAAATGGCAACAAGGGGCTACCCAAAGAAACTTCTTAACCATTCGAAGAAACGTGCCAGATGCACCGCCAGGGAGAATCTCCTGGTGAAAAAAGACAAAAATGCACCAAATGAACTGGTGTGTGTTACAACTTATGGATCACACACAAATCAGTTTAAACGCATTATTTTGAAAAATTGGCATCTATTGGAAGATTTACCAAGTCCCTTACAAAAGCCCATTTTTGCCATGCGCAAAAATAAAAGCATTGGTCAACAATTGATTAGGGCAGACAGCTACATTCCGAAACCCAAAAGCGACCTGATTTCGCAATGGAACTTAAAACCTATAAGCGGGCATCACAAGTGTGGCAATTGTATATCGTGTTCCTCTACCTTGGAAGGTAACACATTTGACCATGATGGGGTCACATGGAAGCATGAGATGTTTACCAATTGTCGTACAAAAAATGTCATCTATGCCGTGGTGTGTCCCTGTGACAAAGTGTACATAGGCAAAACTTGTCAACCTGTCAATTCACGCATCACACAACACCGATCTCGAATAAAGAAAAAAGTGTCCTCTGCACCCATGGTTGAACACTTTACAAGTCATAACCATTGTGAAAATGATTTTAAGTGGATGGTCCTCGCATGGGCGGACCCTAAACAGTATGTACAGGACATTGAGGCGGCACTACTTCGCAAGGAGGCCTATCTCATCATGAAATTTAATACTGTTAACAACGGGCTAAATGTACTCAGTGAAGTCACCAGAATATAATTGGCTTCTTTTTCATCTGTTCTAACCAATGTCCCTATAAACTACATCTCCCACAATCCCTAGCGAGATGGTCCGACGCTCTGGTTGGCTCCTTACATCGTGTTTTAACTTACGTCCCTATAAACTACATCTCCCACAATCCCTAGCGAGATGGCCCGACGCTCTGGTTGGTTCCTGACATCATGTGACCAACAGATACAACTTAGTTCATTTTACTCGCGGCGGCGAGCTGTTGTGTTCATTCCAAACTTGAAATATACAAAGCTGTCATCCATCAATCTGAGGTGAGACCCACTTTGCAACTAGCGCACACATACGCGCGCTCTTCACGGTGTAACCGGGCACTAATCCGCTTGGTTCCCCTCCCTTCTCACAGGATTCATTCAATTCTTTAATAAGAAAATTCCCCTTCACGCAGCCGGGAGACCCGATGTACTGAGGGTCACATTTCACGGTAAGACGCCGCACGGCGCATAACCGCATTGTTTTCTCTGTTTTGCATAATTTTAGACAGGGCATTGATCAGCTCCCCGCTGTCCCGTTTTTTCCAGAAACACGGTGATGATACATTTCGCCTTTCAAATGGTTGGAGACAAGTAAGAGATCCACCAATTTTGTCATTTTCCTGGGGCACAAGAAACACCACTTTTCCTCGCCAATACACAATTCCTTGTGTTTGTAGATTTTTTAAGGAACATTATTGAACCGACAACTAGTCCCCCTGGCCTCGACCTCGGAGCGGCTGCTCCACAAACAGAGGTAATTTTCATAAATGTATACACGGTTTAGTGCCTGCCTGTACTGCAATTTATACATACTTACCACGCCAATGTCACTACATTGCAGGTCGACTCCCTTGGCATATGATGACTATTTCCTAAAAAGAACCAATCGACCCTAATTCTTTGGTCGTAAAAGGTATGCTGCATCAGATGATGCATTTATATGGAAAAAGCTCCTTTTTGTATTTGTACAGTTCATTTTTTTAAAAATCAATTCCTTGTCCTTTTCCCCCAAACAGTACCAACGGATAAACTCCACACCCTGATGAGAATCCGATGATTCAACCATTGGTATTCGAAACGCGTTGGCATGTAGTATCATTGTTTGGCCAAAAATCACTGGCATGTCCTAATTAATATTGGGTTGTTTTCCTGTATCCACACAACTGTGAATCTTACTACAAACAGTGTTACAGGAGGTTGGGCAGGCATTGATTAAGACGTACCCCCAACATTTGCCTATTATCTCATTGCAACTCATGAAAGTATGTTGTTTACTGTTTTGACACAATTTCATAATCACTGCTCACTATGTGTATGTATTTTTTGGTGATATGTTCACTTTAATGCACACAACTACAAGTATGTTTTACACGTTGTTCATTATGCTTTTTCCCTTGCAAAAATCTTGTTTTGTGTTTTCAATGTAAAGTTGACTATGTATTTTTCTCTTGTCGCAAATCATTGACAATTTATGAGTTCGAAAAATAATTGACATAAATCAATTGTCTGAGTTAACTAACAGTGTGGTTTTCTCTTTGAGTTACATTAAATGTCACAATCATGTACATAGAGGCATAGGTAAATTGCATTTTTGGCATTGTAAATGCGGCGCACCATGGGTGGCGGAGCTGTGGCGCACAATAACTGGCCCATCCTTGGGGATGGGCCAGTTATTGTAAATCTGCCCCATAATTTTTAGCCAAATTTGGCATAAATTGGTTTAGGCTGTGATGTGTCTAAAGTTCCCATGTAAAAATGAATGGGAAAATGCTTTTGGGACCCCCTTTTTCTCGGCCCCCACTTGTTATGTTAGCATTTGTTATGTTAGCATTTGGTAAAGCGCAACAGCTGCCCCAGCAAAGAGGCGTCCCGGCGCTAAGAGACCATGTCGGCACCTGAGGGAGAGAAAGGAGAGAGCCAGGGGGACTAAGGAAAGGGGAACAAATGGGTTTTGACTGCTTTGCGGAAGGCAGTCAAGTTATCCAAAGAGCGGATGTGCAGAGGGAGGGTGTTCCAGAGTTTGGCTCCCAGCACCTTAAAGGAGCGTCCACCAGTGCGGACAGTCAGAAGGTGTTGACCTAAAGAGCGAAGGTTGCGTTGTGGCACATAAGGTGTTAGAAGTGGGCGAAGTAATTCTGGGCGACCAGTTTTAAGTATCTTGAAAATCATAATGAGTGTTTTGAACTGGATACGTGATTCGATGGGTAGCAAGTGCAGTTTCCGAATAGCGGCTCTGGCTTGACGGATCATCCCAAAACTTTCCATGTGCAAATTAGTCAAAAGGTAGCACTTTTTGGGAAAGTTTCTTGGATATTTGTCAAATGCCGTCAAAGTTATTTTTGCTTGACATTTCTGGCTGAACTGTTCCCAAGAGGAGCAGGGTCAAGACTGATTTGCATATGGCTGGGTCTAAAATTCAGTAGCATAGTGAGAATGATGGAGTTAACCCAGAGCTCTTGCCTGGGGGTGAATGTTTGATTTGTTCTACATTCCATCCATCATTTGTGTGTCTTTTGCGTTCTCACCCTAAGTGCACTGGGTATGCCCACACATGGGTCCAGGGCTCACTGTGCCATTGGATTCAAGCTAGCATGGCTAATGAGGGATGATACCCCAAAAAAGGTCCCAGGATGCTTGTTTCTGTTCCAGGGAGGAGTTGGCTTTGCAGTTCAGGCTGTACTGTTCCCGTGTGGAGCAGTGTCAAGACAGATTTGCATACAGCTAAGTCTAAACTGGGGTGGCATGATGAGCAAAAGAAGAATATATTTAACCCAGATCTCATGACTGGGGGTGAATGTTAAATTTGTTCCACATTCCATCCATCGTATGTGTGTCTTTTGCTTTCTCGCAATAAGTGCGACGGGCATGCCCAGACCTGGATCCCAGGCTCACTGTGTCAGTGGATTCAAGCTAGCCTGACTGATAAGGGGTGCCATGCATTCCATGCCTGGCCCAGTGTAGTTTGCCCTATGTGAGCCTAACTGTGTACAACACAGGCAGCTGTTGCTTTGCATACGTTACCATATAAACACATTTGCCTTTGTGCCACATTGTACTTTCACACAGAACCTGCTGTTTTTTTCTCATTCTTTTCTAACTCACACTTATCACAGCTGTATTTGAGATGTGGAACCTCCATCTGTGTATACTACGGTACGGGGTCTGCTGTTAAACCCAGAGATCTTTGCTTTATAATCAGTTTGCTTCTTTAAGAGGGGTGGAGGTCTAGGCTAATCTGTGTTAGAAGATGGCAAGGCTTTTTTATAATATACGGGTAAACATCGTTTACCATGGATCCTTTTCCCCGTAGGCAATCACAACACGGTTGTTACAATGACCGCATATACCATTACTCCGCAAGTCGGAAAAATGACTTGCGGAGGGGTCAGAAGGTGTTGGATTTAAAATCCAACACCTTCCCTACTGAGGCACATCCTGGAGTTGGAATACTAAATTATACTCTTCCAATACCCAGCACCCCCCCTAGAGCAAGTCGTTGTTACGACTTGCGGGGTAATGGTATGTGTTGTTACAACACAGTCATTGTAACGACTGTGTTGTAATTGCATGCGAGAAAAAAGCATGCATAGTAAAGTGCCATATTCTAATATATACAGTTTGCTGACTATGCTCATGGTCTGTTCACTAGGCAGTTGTTTTCTGATGTTGGCACATATACTGCATTCTAGAGCACAATAGTTTAAATAAACACTTCAAACTTTCTTCGTGTCTATGTCATATCTGAATATGGATGGGTACGAGTGTGTGAGCAAAGAGGGTTATCCTGTTACAGTGATCCCTGAGAGGGTCTGTAGTGTTGTGTTCTGGGGTGTCAATTTACTTGTCTCTCTGCATCTGAGTAGGAGGGCAAGTGAGACACTATAGCTAGTCAGACTCTGGTTCATGGTACTGAGGTGGTATGGTGACTCAGTCCCTACCTACTGAAAATCTATGGTCCCAAGCATAGTTCTGTTCCTGAGCAGAATCCCTGCAGCGGGGTGATACCCCGAAACCAATCTCAGGATGCTTGTTTCTAGTGCAGGGAGGACCTATCTTGGAAGTTGAAGGCTGAACTGATCCTACGGGGAGATGGGCAAAACTGATTAGCATATGGTTTGGGTATAAACTGGGGTGGTATGGTGAGCAAAATATCAATGGATTTTTCCCAGATCTGTTGACTGGGGGTGAATGTTGTATTTGTTTCACCACCCATACATCATTTGTGTGTCTTGTACCAAAGTTATTAGCAACACAAAAAGGAATTTCCAATTGAGACATGATCCTAGACATAGATACTCATACTGCAACTGATATGATCCTACTGGGATAGATGTATTCCAAAAGGCAGGAACCCTAGAGACACCCAGCCTCTCGGGTCGGGCCTTCCTGTCTACGTCAATCACCCAATATATTCCAATGAAAACACGCACTACTAAAGTGATGTGAAAACAGGCCTACCAGACGTGCTTCCGTGAAAAATCTTTATTCAAAGGCAAGATTAAAAGCATGATGCGTTTAGACTACTACAAGTCTTAAATCATATGCAAATGTTCATGGCAGGTTTGTTTGATCTTTTAAACGTAGCTCAATACACTGAAGAAGGACCAGTATGCCCATACATTAAATACACTGTTTAAAGGAGCAGTTAACAACTATTCAAAGTTCTTATCAGATGTTTTACATGTAGACAGAGGCTGGGCATCCCTGGTGTCGCTGGCTTTTGGAATATATTGAAAAAAGAGGCCCCCGCAGGCTGCAATTCAGGACGTAGATGGAGTGTGTTTGGCATGGCCACTGTTGAGAGGACCGCCTCTACTTAGAAAGCTGTCTGGAGCAGCCAGGGTTTGCAGGGGTACTCTACCCGTGCACGTCGTGCTGTTTGGAATGCATAAAAAGTAGGCAAGTCATAAATCGATATGAGAAGTGGGCTTCTAATGAGAGCTGCATCTCATTTGATATTATACAGTGACCAAATGACTTAGCCACACATGAAACTATATCCTTCAGTGGCGCGAAAGAGGCAGTTCATGAAAGGTGATGGATTAAAGAAACATAAAACATTGAAGGATTGAGAACTGATAAGCAAGTAGCAGCAAAGTATTATGAATGTTGTGGTCCTAATGATTGTGAGAAGAGTGCAAAATTAATGCAGTGCTTGAAATTAAGAATGCAAAATCGTGCAATGTTAAAGGATTTACTTGCACAGGAAAGGTTAAAAACACCAAGAGGTTATTGGTTACATGCCCCTCACACCGAGCCGGCGTATCTGGGTGATAGACAGTGTTTGGAGCGCAGGGGGCTGTTAAGCAATCTCTATAGCTGCTGCACACCCTCGGACCTAATCGGACACACGCAACACTCGGTACTGCTCTGGTATAAGGCACACAGGCGTCTCCAGTGCTCAGGGACGATCACACTAATGACACCGCTGTGGGACTCCTACAGGTTGGGCTTCCTCCGTAACAGTACGGGGTTTCGCAACTGGGATAACATTGGCATTTCAGTGGTGGGGGACCTCTGGAAGGTTGGTAAGGTGGTTGAATTTTCCCACCTCCAAGCACAGTACGAGATGGCTCACAAACAGAAGTTTAGATATCTCCAGATCAGACACGCACTCCAGTCAGTTATACCTACTGATACCGATTTACCGGAATCCTCCCCTCTGGAAGATAGGCTTCTGATGGAACATATGCCCGATAGAGCTACTTCCCTAACCTACTGGAAATTGATAAATAACCTCCCTGATATGACATCCACACTAAGGTTGCAATGGGCCGGAGACGTGGGTGACTTTGACGAGTCTGAGTGGCAGGAGGCCCTTTCGTCCCCCCAAGAAACAGCCATACCCTCGAGGTTGCAACTGGTACAACTCAAAATATTGCACCGCACGTATCATACTAGAACAACGTTATTCAAGATAGGCTTCACCACACATAAATATTGCTTGCGGCACTGTAGGGAGGAGGGGACATTCTATCATACCATATGGGACTGTAAGCACGTAGCGGCATACTGGGCAGCAGTAATGCGTACCATTTCCCAGACTTAGGGAATTTCCCTGGTGCCCGAACCCCGTCGTTGCTTGTTGAATGTGTGGGAACCAAATGACTTGAATCACCGTCAACAGGATTGGGTAGTGTTGGGCATGATGATGGCTAAACGTAACGTTGCCTTATTATGGGGCTCAGAAGCACCGCCTACCCTCCGCAAGTGGTGCAAGGATATGGATGAAGCAATGGTATCGGAGAAGTCGGTGTTTATACATCGAGGGTGTCCTAAGAAGTGGGAGAAAATTTGGGGGGCTTGGAATAAGTTTTGTGGTAACATCTGTGAGCCTCAGAACTTAACAGAAGATGATAGTGCCTCTGACTGATACGGTCCAGTTATGTACAGATTTTCGATGCTGATGTGTCAATTCCTACATACTGTATATGTAACTTATGACGTGAACAAGGCTGCTTTGCTTTTCTGATCCATACATTGCATACTAATTCCTATTTATGTTTTATTGCCCTATTTTGTCTTGTTAATAAAGATATATATTTTTTTTAAAGCACCAAGAGGGCTATTCGGATTGCGGGCGGATGGCGGTGGCGATCTGCCCACCAAAATCCACCGCCCGCATGTAAATTTCCCCCCACCACATTACCATGGCGGGGGGACCCAGGCGGACGGAAAGACCGTCTGCCAGTTTTCCGCCCCGTCGATAAGTCGACCGGGCGGAAAAGCTGTTAACATGGTGGCAGTGTCTGGTAGACACCGCCATACATATTAGCTTACATGCTAAGACATGCCTTTCCAAGGCGGCAACGCCGCCATGGAAAGGCATGCGGTTGTCAACATTGGGGGCCCATAGCGGGACCCCAGGGATTCTGGGGGTGGGGGGTGCACATGGATGGTACCTATGGTACCCCCCTGCATTTGACAGTACAACATGGCAGGCGCCACGTAGTGCCTGTCAGGTTGTACTGTCAAATGCACAACTTGCATTTCATGTCAGAAATGCGGGATGCGCCCGACAGTGTGGCGGGCACATCCTAATGGGATGTGTGGGACCACCGCAAGAATTGCGGGCGATCCCATTTCCTGTGGGTATACTAATTAGCCCCTTACTGTCTACATGCAATACATCTGATAAGAACTTTGATTAATTGACTGACTGCTCCTTTAAACAGTGTATGTAATGTATGGGCATCCTGGTCCTTCTTTAGTGTTTTGAGCTATGTTTTAAAGATCAAACCAACTGACCATGAATATTTGCATATGATTAGGTCTTATAGGAGCTGACACGTGCCATGCTTTTAATCTTGCTTTGAATAAAGATTTTTCACTGAAGCATGTCCGGTGGGCCTGTTTTTACGGCACTTTAGTAATACATGTTTTCATTTGTAATATATATTTATATACATTTATATATACTAAAAAAACAAAGGTTACATGGACTTTATAGCTAGGTTCTGAATTCACTTGCACAAAACCATAGAAATTCAGCAGTTATAGTTATACTTATAGTTAAACATATTTTAATAAACTATGACTCATTGCCTTAAGCTACTTAATAAACTAAACGAATTGCCAGTACTGTGCAATGATTTTGGAGTTTTTGTTGAAGAGCTACTGATTGCTCTTTCAAAAAATGACCACTCTTTCAGTCAAAACAAGTTGATGAAAAATTATTGTTTTTTTTAATTAATCTTTATTTGGTCAAAAGTTGCTCTTTTATTTTTATATTTTAGCAGTATTTTATTTTAACAGTATTTTTGTTTTCAGCTATCTACAACAATGTACATAATACGGAGGAGGAACAGGATTGTGGACACAGGAAATGATAAATCAAGTATATTGAACAACAATTAGACAATGAACGTACAACATGGACACTAGACAACAGTAAACACTAATTCATATCTAATGGGGGTGGGGCGGTGGAAGTTGGTGGCGTTTTTCTTAACTGTTTATCAAAGAAAAAACAAGATTATCTTTTTTCTATATACAATTCAGCCTATTTACAGTCAAGTAGCAGTTGGGTTCAAACCAAAAAGAGTGTTTTACATTCACCAAAAAAGCGAAGCAATCAATTTTAAATCCAACTTAACACTTTCCAAATTGTACCAAACGTTTGGCCTCTATGCTGGCCAACCGGCCACAACAGTGGTGCCACCTAACAACAAACACCTCATTAGGTCGACGCGTTTTGAATCCTAATGTATTTAATAGGATTCTCTTCAGGACCACACAAAATCAATCTGTGGAATAAATAAATAAAACACTGTCAGTGAAAACAGAAGAGTGACTCTCAACTTTCACTCAGCATCCAAACGCACTCAGTATGTTACCTGTCAGTGTAATCACTGTGCCTTGAACGGGGAGATGAGCTGAAAAAATCAAAATAATTCTATTTCAGACATAATCTATCAAATGCTCTCGTGCTAAAAGCGAGATTAGAGTCTGTGGTACTCACTGAAAGGTGTTACCATCCAAGACTTTATGCGGGCATCCAAACGGACTGGCCGTCCATTATTTGTATAATTTTCTTCAGGGAACTGGCCTCGAGACTCAATCTAGAGACAAAAAACACAAACGGCGGTTCTCAGTGTACTGTTCAGAACTCCTTGTTAAGTGCACAACGGAAGGCGGCGTTGCCTAGGCGGGTAAAAAGAAACACTGGCTTAAACTAATGGCGGTATCTAGCTGTTCATGATCGGCACCGCTCTGCATGCGTCAAAGGGTAGTTACTTAACGGCACGCGACAGTCACGAACGATTTGCAGGACCTGCTGATCTAAACTCTCGGCGATGTTTGGTTACCTGAGGCTGTGCGTCTTCCTCCTCCAGGCTGGGTCGCGGTTGACTGGTAACGCGATGCTGGTTCAACCGGGTCGTGTTGTTTTAAGTCAGGGATGTATCCGGGTTCATGCGCAATGACTCATGGGAATTGTAGTTTGTGCAGTATGAGTCATGGGAGTTAAAGTTTTGGAATGGTCCGCTGGTGCCGAGATTAGCGCTTCCGGGTTTGAAAATGACAAGTTACCGAATTGGATGATCGGATGCCAGGGGGTGCATATTTGATAAAAGGAGGTTTGACTACACAAGGCTGATTGATAACAGGCAATTGTTGGTGCACTCACAGACTATATAGTTCAGACATTTCATTCAAGCCTTGTGTGGTCGTATTAAATTTCAGAATCAGCATGGCTTCTCTTTGACGTAGTTTAGCCTCTACATCTCCGCCTCTTGGGTCATGGTCAATTTTGGATATTATAGTCCATTTCAGATCTTGTTCTCCGTGTAGCTCATTGAGCCAGTGTTGGACCAATGGGGCGGTTACCACTTTTTTCTTTATTCGAGACTTATGTTGGGACATCCTTTGTCGAGCTTCTTGTGTTGTTTTTCCTATGTACAACTTGTCACAGGGGCATAAAATGCCATATACCACATTTTTTCATTTACAATTCGTAAATTGATCATGCTTCCAGGATATCCCTGAATGTTGGAACAGGTTTCCTTCTATAGTGGACGCACAGCAAATGCATGTGCCACATTTCCGGTGACCAGTGATGGGTGGAAGATTAACATAGTCCCGTACTGACATTGTCTTTTGTTTCGGTATCGCTGCTCGGATGATGTAATTGGCGATACTCTTGTTTTTTTTGTATGCAAACAAGGGGCATTCTGTGAATTGGTTGTTCAGGTCTTTTAGTAGATGCCAGTTCTGGTGGATCAACTTTTTAAGGATATTGGATGATGGACAATATGTTGACACACAGACCACGCGTTTTTGTTGATGTTTTTTCCTTCTCACAAGTAGTTCTTCTCGTGGCGTCCACCATGCTCGTTTGATTGCTTGTTTTAATAGTTTGGCTGGATAGCCACGGGCTAGGAGCTTATCTTTTAGGACGTTGGCATGATCCATAAGCTCGTCTTTGAAGGTACAGTTTCTGCGGATGCGCAGAAACTGTCCTACTGGGAGATTTTGCTTGAGGCTCCTCGGATGGTTGCTTGAGAAATCTAAAGCTTTGTTCCGATCCGTGTCTTTCTTGAATAAAGTAGTAACTAATTGTCCATTCGCACAATAGACCTCTACATCCAAAAAAGACATTCTGGTCCTAGAGGTTTGTAGTGTGAATTTAATGTCAGTTGTCCTGTCATTGATCCAGACATGGAATTCGTTCAGCTGTTCAGATGTCCCTGACCATGTAAAAAAGATATCGTCTATGTATCTTACCCATCCCCCTATCCATTGGAGGAATGGGTTGTTGTGGTAGACAAACATTTCTTCATATTGACTCATATAGAGGATCGCCAATTCCGGGGCAAAAGGACAGCCCATGGCGACCCCCTTGATCTGAAAATAGAAGGAGGCAAAATTACAAGAATTAGTACCATATCAAAAATCTTCAGTATTCAATCTTTCACAAACTGTGTTCACGGATTTTGTCAGACTGAAGCTTGAATTTATAGAGTTTTGCCGAAAAATCCGATTGATAACCTTCTTTGCGGACAAGGAGGATACTCCCCAAATTGAAACAACTGGTTTTAAGAAGAAATCAAGCTTCTGCCCTCCAGCATATAAAGTTCCCAAGGAGGTAACATATTTTGAAAAAACCATACTCTCAGCCCTGGCTGCGCAAGAAAAGAAAAGAAACGGATATACTAAGTCGAATTTGTCTCAGGAACAGAAATCGGCCTTGCAATCTATTAAACAAAACGAAAATATTATAGTGAAGCAAGCTGATAAAGGCGGGTCGATAGTAGTTTGGGGAACAGATGAATACATCCTGGAAGCGACTAAACAACTGTCGGATCCAAACTGTTACCGTAAAATCAATAAAGACCCCACCTTGGAACTACAGAAATAATTAAGTCACATCCTAAATAATGGACTGGAACAGGGTTTTCTTGGCAAAAACTTCCTATCCAACAAACATCCACGGATTCCATTATTTTATGTACTCCCAAAGGTACATAAAAACGAAAAAAAAAAACCAGGACGACCCATAATTTCTGGATGCGATTCATTATTCGAACCAGTCTCAAAATGTATAGATTTCTTTTTGAAGCCTTTTACACTGACGGTCAGATCTTTTCTTTTGGATACCACGGATTTTTTTAAAAAATTGGACCAAATACCATTTAGTGAGAACCAAGACCTACTAGTAAGCATGGACATAGTCTCACTCTACACACAAATTCCCCAAGATCAGGCATTGGAGGTCCTAGAGATTTTCTTGAACAAACGGGATAAACCTTCAAAAATTCCAACTGAATTTATACTACAACTTGCCAAATTAGCCCTAACAAAGAACTACTTCAAATTTGGCGAAGACTTCTATTTTCAGATCAAGGGGGTCGCCATGGGCTGTCCTTTTGCCCCGGAATTGGCGATCCTCTATATGAGTCAATATGAAGAAATGTTTGTCTACCACAACAACCCATTCCTCCAATGGATAGGGGGATGGGTAAGATACATAGACGATATCTTTTTTACATGGTCAGGGACATCTGAACAGCTGAACGAATTCCATGTCTGGATCAATGACAGGACAACTGACATTAAATTCACACTACAAACCTCTAGGACCAGAATGTCTTTTTTGGATGTAGAGGTCTATTGTGCGAATGGACAATTAGTTACTACTTTATTCAAGAAAGACACGGATCGGAACAAAGCTTTAGATTTCTCAAGCAACCATCCGAGGAGCCTCAAGCAAAATCTCCCAGTAGGACAGTTTCTGCGCATCCGCAGAAACTGTACCTTCAAAGACGAGTTTATGGATCATGCCAACGTCCTAAAAGATAAGCTCCTAGCCCGTGGCTATCCAGCCAAACTATTAAAACAAGCAATCAAACGAGCATGGTGGACGCCACGAGAAGAACTACTTGTGAGAAGGAAAAAACATCAACAAAAACGCGTGGTCTGTGTGTCAACATATTGTCCATCATCCAATATCCTTAAAAAGTTGATCCACCAGAACTGGCATCTACTAAAAGACCTGAACAACCAATTCACAGAATGCCCCTTGTTTGCATACAAAAAAGACAAGAGTATCGCCAATTACATCGTCCGAGCAGCGATACCGAAACAAAAGACAATGTCAGTACGGGACTATGTTAATCTTCCACCCATCACTGGTCACCGGAAATGTGGCACATGCATTTGCTGTGCGTCCACTATAGAAGGAAACCTGTTCCAACATTCAGGGATATCCTGGAAGCATGATCAATTTACGAATTGTAAATCAAAAAATGTGGTATATGGCATTTTATGCCCCTGTGACAAGTTGTACATAGGAAAAACAACACAAGAAGCTCGACAAAGGATGTCCCAACATAAGTCTCGAATAAAGAAAAAAGTGGTAACCGCCCCATTGGTCCAACACTGGCTCGATGAGCTACACGGAGAACAAGATCTGAAATGGACTATAATATCCAAAATTGACCATGACCCAAGAGGCGGAGATGTAGAGGCTAAACTACGTCAAAGAGAAGCCATGCTGATTCTGAAATTTAATACGACCACACAAGGCTTGAATGAAATATCTGAACTATATAGTCTGTGAGTGCACCAACAATTGCCTGTTATCAATCAGCCTCGTGTAGTCAAACCTCCTTTTATCAAATATGCACCCCCTGGCATCCGATCATCCAATTCGGTAACTTGTCATTTTCAAACCCGGAAGCGCTAATCTCGGCACCAGCGGACCATTCCAAAACTTCAACTCCCATGACTCATACTGCACAAACTACAATTCCCATGAGTCACTGCGCATGAACCCGGATACATCCCTGACTTAAAACAACACGACCCGGTTGAACCAGCATCGCGTTACCAGTCAACCGCGACCCAGCCTGGAGGAGGAAGACGCACAGCCTCAGGTAACCAAACATCGCCGAGAGTTTAGATCAGCAGGTCCTGCAAATCGTTCGTGACTGTCGCGTGCCGTTAAGTAACTACCCTTCGACGCATGCAGAGCGGTGCCGATCATGAACAACTAGATACCGCCATTAGTTTAAGCCAGTGTTTCTTTTTACCCGCCTAGGCAACGCCGCCTTCCGTTGTGCACTTAACAAGGAGTTCTGAACAGTACACTGACAACCGCCGTTTGTGTTTTTTGTCTCTAGATTGAGTCTCGAGGCCAGTTCCCTGAAGAAAATTATACAAATAATGGACGGCCAGTCCGTTTGGATGCCCGCATAAAGTCTTGGATGGTAACACCTTTCAGTGAGTACCACAGACTCTAATCTCGCTTTTAGCACGAGAGCATTTGATAGATTATGTCTGAAATAGAATTATTTTGATTTTTCAGCTCATCTCCCCGTTCAAGCCACAGTGATTACACTGACAGGTAACATACTGAGTGCGTTTGGATGCTGAGTGAAAGTTGAGAGTCACTCTTCTGTTTTCACTGACAGTGTTTTATTTATTTATTCCACAGATTGATTTTGTGTGGTCCTGAAGAGAATCCTATTAAATACATTAGGATTCGAAACGCGTCGACCTATTGAGGTGTTTGTTGTTAGGTGGCACCACTGTTGTGGCCGGTTGGCCAGCATAGAGGCCAAACGTTTGGTACAATTTGGAAAGTGTTAAGTTGGATTTAAAATTGATTGCTTCGCTTTTTTGGTGAATGTAAAACACTCTTTTTGGTTTGAACCCAACTGCTACTTGACTGTAAATAGGCTGAATTGTATATAGAAAAAAGATAATCTTGTTTTTTCTTTGATAAACAGTTAAGAAAAACGCCACCAACTTCCACCGCCCCACCCCCATTAGATATGAATTAGTGTTTACTGTTGTCTAGTGTCCATGTTGTACGTTCATTGTCTAATTGTTGTTCAATATACTTGATTTATCATTTCCTGTGTCCACAATCCTGTTCCTCCTCCGTATTATGTACATTGTTGTAGATAGCTGAAAACAAAAATACTGTTAAAATAAAATACTGCTAAAATATAAAAATAAAAGAGCAACTTTTGATCAAATAAAGATTAATTAAAAAAAACAATAATTTTCATCAACTTGTTTTGACTGAAAGAGTGGTCATTTTTTGAAAGAGCAATCAGTAGCTCTTCAACAAAAACTCCAAAATCATTGCACAGTACTGGCAATTCGTTTAGTTTGTTTCTAAGTTGGGCGCAGCCTTACTGTGCCACACGCCAGACCCGTTTTGCTTCTTCCCTTAAGCTACTTAATGGCATTAGTTATAGTTTCTTCAGATCAGTTTAAATATATATTGTCAAATGTTTTAAAACAAATAAAACCTCAATTTCAATGCCTAATTCATTCAAGGCCTTTGATATTGGATAAAATCAACATATTCATTACGTGTGTTGCTGATTAAATGTAATAATTGCATAGAGAGTACTTGAATAGTGTATTTGGGTAAAAAGGGATAGAAATAAGGTAAAGCACTTGGTTATTCAAATAATCCACCAATTGATATGACAACCATATAAGTCACTGGTAAATCTTTTAAATGTTTATGATTAAATTCACACATCACTAACCTAAATAAAAAACATATTCTTAATACTTTCAAAATATTTACCCAAATATATATTGCATATAGACTGACCACAGATTAATTACCTACAATCCACACAATCGCATAGTAGAATTTACATATCCATAAGCAAAACCCACAATTTCAAATGGCAAACAAAGGAGTCCACCCAAGTTGTACCCGGGATGCGGGTGCAGTCTCGGAACCTCTGACGGTACATTTCGGGTGTGAGGCCATAGCGGGTGAGGAGTGCAGCTTTCATATGGTCATAGGAGGTCATCTGGTGGTCCGGGAGCTGTGGCAGGGTGTCGCGGCCCTCATTGAGGAATCTCCCCCATAGGCCGGCTCCCCAGTCGTTTCTATCGATCCGGTGTGCAGTCATAGCGATTTCGTAGGCTTTAAACCATTGCTGGATGTCGTCCTCTCGGAAGTATTCTCGAACGACATCCTTGGGGATGTGTACCTTTTTCTCCGTTGTCCCTGGGGTGTGGGGTTGCTCGGACACCCCTATTTCTTTATTCTGCTTGCGTAAATCAATCTCAGCTAGTCGTCGCTCGTGTTCATATGCCAGTTTCTTTTCCTCGAGCTCCCTTTGTCTCTGTTTCTCCTCTCTTTCTTCTCGGAGACGCAGGTGCTCTAAGTTTATTTTCTGTTCGGCCAACTTAAGTTCAACGTCCATTTTGAGCCGAGCCATTTCTAGCTCGTGTAGTCGGGTTTTTTCTCGTTCCTGGATCTCGTCTTGCGAGAGACCCGTTCTTTGCTCTTCAGGAGCCATGGTGGTTTTTGCTGCGATGCTTCGATCGGGGGTTCCGGCGACCCCGGTCTCTGCCCAAGACTCTAGGGCATGCTTGAAATCGTCTTTGGTACTTAGTCCGGTGGTAGCGATACCTAGTTCGATGCAGAATTGTTTTAGTTCACGATGGTTGTACTCGTCCAATTTCTCCATCTGGAATTTCTCGGTGGATCCGCTTTCTTTAGTTGTCATCTTGATTTCGTCGTGGGGTGAGCTACTGTCTGTACGATTATGCGGTGATTCGGATCGCGCCGCTGGCCACCAATGTTGGACGGACCGGGAGGGTCGGCCGAGGATAAGGGGAGCGGTCTCCAGGGAGAGCCGACTCCAGTGACCGTACAGACAAGTAACTTCCCCCCCACAGACGGACACCACACAAGGGTAAGGTTCAACGAGATTTTATAGGCGATTCTTAAGGTACGATAAAATGGTACAAGGAGGTCTGGACTCAGGGGTCCCCTCGATTCTGGTCTCTGGTTTGGGGAAAGGGTAGCGGGACAGTCTTGGTTACCAAAAGATGGAAATAGCTCTCAATCCTCGAGCTCGGCGTTCTAGATGATCGGGCCGCGGCGGAGCCAGCAGGTCCCGAGATGGACGAAGGAAGCGACGGTCCGCGGCGGAGCCAGCAGGTCCCGATGAAGATGATGGTTGCAAACGGTCCGCGGCCACGCCAGCAGGTCCCGACGACGATGAAGGATTACGAAGGTTACGAAGGTTGCGGCAGCACCAGCAGGCAGGGCGATGGTGCAAAAGGCAGAGCTACGGCAGCGCCAGTAGTCCGTCAAGGATGAGTTCTTCTTTACGTCTCTCGACTCCAAGATACAACTGCCTTCCTGCTCTGGAGCTGCCCCAGTTATAGGGCTGGTGTTCTTTGATGTCCGGACCCTCGCACTTGGAGGTCGGGAGGTCCGGGATGGGGGAGTCCAGACACCCAGCAGGGGGGTGGGGCCAGCGCCCGGGGAGGCGATGGGCGAGCGGCACTTGGCGGGGAGAGCCATCGACACCTCTTTCTCCCATTGACTTGCCAAGTAGCCCGCTCACCTCCTGGGTGGATGGTGGTGCCGGGATGTCTGAGGCCTGGCCAGGCCCAGGGTTGAGGTCGATCGGGGGCCAGGCGGCCTCGTGGTGGAGTGTCCAAGATGGCGCCCAGGATGGGCGCGCGGGCCAGCAGTGGATCGGGTCCACGAGGTCGATATGTCCGAAGGCAGGGGTCCCTGAGGGGACGGAGGACGTGCAATGGTGGTGTGTGGTACCTGTGTGACCGGGCTCGGGCCGGGTTGGGCCGGGGGAGAGCGGCCCTTCATGTGGCCTGTCCAACACATCCATATACAAATCAGAATCAATCTGGAAAAATTCATAAAAATGTGTTAAAGTTCTATTCCTGTTTCAAACCATTGGGTGATCTGGACTCCAAATTCAAAATATATCTAGTTTCCAACTGCCTTAGGAATCGCTCATGATTGCTACCCCAAGTCAATTTGGGAATTGAATTGACAATAACAAAATATTTAATACAGTTCGGGTGCTGTTGTGACATTGGGCAAAATGGCATGCAACCAGGTAGGATTGGTCCATATTGATGATGGCTTGTAAGTGCTGTAGAATCCTTTTATGGAACTGCAATTTTGTACTGCTGATATATTTCAATTTGCAATCACACTCTTAAATGTATACAGCATACTCCAATTTACAACAGTATATACCATAGATTTTTTGTGGTCTCTCACAAAACATTTTAGTATATTCACTGATGTTTTTACCAAATTTGCAAGCCTTGTATGAGCTGCACTTATAAAAGCCATTCCTAGTTTGTAGCTAGCTCTTTCTTTCAGCCACCTCTGGACTCCTCTTGACCAAGACATCCCTCAAAGAGGCAACCTTTCAAAATGCAGTAGATGGTGTCTTAGGCACGGTAGGTCCGAATATGGAATCTACCTTAACCAACGACCAGTGTCCCTTTACAATAGCCCTTAGTTCCCTCTCCTGCTTACTAAACCTAAGGATCAATCTTGTGGTCAAGTCCTGTGTTCTGGGAGGCCTATCAAGTAGAAGCTCCTCCCTACTCTTCTGATTGACTATTTTAGGCTTAAAGCATTTTATTAAGACAAAAGAACACGGGGAGAGGGAACAGGATGAAATGCAATTTATATCTCCACTCTGCGCATATCCAGCACCCCAAATCTGATCAAAGAAGGCAATGAAATTGACACAAAAAAGCACAGCCCATCCCCCACTAGAACCCCCGCCCCAAAGAAAAAACCAACTCCCCCCAACCCCCCCGTCCAATGGCCCACTACCAGTACCGCATGCCCCAGAGCCACACCCCCCCACTAAGAACCCGCCCCCCACTCATCCTAGTCTGCCGGAGTCGCCGGCGGCGTCAGCCTCAGAAGCTTGAGGTACCTCGGGCAGGTGAGCTCCCTGAATTCGGTGGTTAATAGCGCAAGGAAGGGTTGCCACAGCTCATCAAATTGATCTATCTCCCCCGCCACCGTGAGCGACAGTTTCTCCATTCCCAACACGTGCCAGAGTCTATGTAACCAACCCGTGATGGAGGGGACAGTGGTAGTGCGCCAATGGATGAGGATATTCTGGACCGCAGACCCCAGCGCGATTGCGATCTGCCTGCCCCTGCGGGACTTCAGCGGATACATTAGGCCATTAGGGAGGCACAGCAATACATACGCCGGAAAGCGCGGGAGCTCAATTTCAAAGTGCTTATCCACCTCATCCAGAACCTCCTTCCAATAGGCGGCCAGCAAGGGACAATCCCAAAGAATATGTGAGAGGGTCCCCAACTGCCCGCAACCTCTCCAGCACCCCTTATCAATGTGCCTATTCATCTCATACAGTCTCTCTGGGGTGTAGTACCAGTACGTGGACACCTTGGTAAATGTCTCCGTAAGGCCGGTATGGTACGCAGAGTGTCTTGCCCGGTGTGCGATCTGGTCCCATTCCTTGTGGCTGAGTGTCCTGCCCAGTTCCCTGTGCCATCGTTCCCTCCCGGGTTATAATAGTGGAACGGTGGGGGCTGTAGATGCTTATAAAGATCAGTAATCAATTTAGCATCAGAGGTTCGGGTCACCAGCCACCGCTCGTACGGTGTAATTTGACGATCAGCGGTGTCCCGCACCTGGGGCTGGAGGGCCCAATGTCGGACCTGCATGTAACGTAGTCTATCCAACTCCGTCAGGCTGAACTCCTGCTGAAGCTGCTGAAAGGGAACCACGCCCTCCGGCCCATAGACCTGAAAGAGCGCCCGGCAGCCCGCAGTCCTCCAATGGGAGAAAGCGCCCGGCTCCATCCCCGGGGAGAAGTCAGGATTATCCACTATGGGTGTAAATGGTGAAGGGAAAGTGGTAAGGTCCCGGGCCTCGCAGACTGCGTCCCACACCCTCAAGGGAACCCGCGTAACGAAAGAAGCGTAAAGGTTGGGGGGGCGGTGAGCACGGCGCAAGAATGGAACCTCCTGTAGGGTGCGGCCCGCCACCGCCTGGTCCTGAAAAAGCCAATGTTTATCGGACTCCCACCTGCTCCACTCCACAAGGTATCGTAGCTGCGCCGCCTGAAAGTATTTACGGAGGTCCGGAATGCCCAGGCCCCCCGCTTCCGGGGCAAGCGTAGAGAGAAGCCTCTTCAGCCGGGGTTTGCGACCCTGCCAGACAAAGCGGGAGATGTCGGCCTGCATTTGTCTAATCCAGCCCACTGGAGGCTGGAGAGGTAGGGCTCGGACAAGATATAGTATCTGGGGCAATACCGTCATCTTAACCGCCGCAATCCTTCCCAGCCAGGATAGTAGGCCCTTACTCCAGCGGCCGAGCTCCTCCCTGATCTTTTTACTGAGAGAAGTGTAATTGGCCGTCACCATCGCTGGCAACGTGGGTGCCAGTAGGATCCCTAAGTATGGTACAAGGGACGATGACCACTGCATAGGGAAGAGTCGCTGAAGGTCCCTCCTAGTGTCCGCAGCCAAAGACACATCTAAAGCCACCGACTTGCTCATGTTCATTTTAAAGCCGGCCACACGCGAAAAGGCATCCAACTCGTGGATGCAGGCGGGTAAGGACCTCCTAGGGTCGTCCAGGGTCAGCGGGACATCGTCCGCATAGAGGCTGACCGTGTGGACATACTGGCCCATCCTGATCCCAATAGCATCCGGATTGTGGCGGATACTTTGGGCGAATGGCTCCATGTAGAGAGCAAAGAGGAGTGGAGAGAGGGGGCAGCCCTGCCTCGTGCCGCGCTCGATTGCAAAACTACGGGAGCTGCACCCGTTGACTCGCACCGACGCTGAAGGATACTTATAGCAGTTGAAGACCATTGTGCGGAATTTATCACCAATTCCCAGTTTCCTGAGGACCAGCTCGAGATACGGCCAATGAACTCTATCAAAGGCCTTCTCAGCGTCCACTGCCAGCAACATCCGCTCCCCCGGGATCCGCGAAGCCTTCTCTAAAACGTGCGTCACCCGCTTGGTATTGTCGACCGTCTGCCTGCCGGGCACAAAGCCAGCTTGGTCCGCCTCAACCAAACCGGGGAGGTGCAGGGCCAGCCTGGACGCCAGAATCCCCGTGTACAGCTTGAGGTCGACATTTAGGAGCGAGATGGGCCTATACGAGCCGCATAAAGCCCGGTCCTTCCCGGGTTTCGGAATCACCGAGACCGTCGCACTCAGGAGATCCGGCTGGATGGCTCCCGGGTCGGAGAAGGAGTTAAATAGCCGAGTTAAGACATGGGCCACTGTGAGAAGTTGGCCTGGTATATAATGCTCACTAATTCTAGTGATCACTTTGTACCATGCCAAGCAACCCTTATGATGATGGTTGTAATTCAACCTTGTAGACCAGTTATCCTAGTGGTAACGTGGACAAAGCAGTCTTAGGCTAAACTCTGAAAGGCATGTGAAGCCAGCTGTTATACCATACACAACCCCCTTGAATACCAAATGAAAGGGACACCACACAGATATATATTGAAAATATATATTGATTTATTAACTATTAAAATCCCCTGGACTCTTTATGAGCACAGAAGCACAAGCGTAAAATCACAAGACAGTTTAAAATACACAAAAGTTGCACAATATGGATGAGCCCTAGGGGCCACCTAAACCATATACTAAAAAAGTGGTATAAGAGATACCTAGAGGAAAGTGAAGAGGCCTAGGGCCTTGGGAATCGCTGGAGCTATTCGAGACTGGAGTTAACTAAGTCGGGAAAGGCCCACGGGACTCGGGTGCAGTGTTCAAAGTGCACGCACTTCTCAATACAAAGTCTATGGTGCGTAAAAAGCACAAAGTTAGAAAGTTAGGAACCTTCCGAGTGACCTACGGAGCTGAAACTTAAAACACAGGCCCTTGGGATGTGTACCAGTGCAGGAGCACCGGCGGAGCTGAGTTACCTCACCCACAGGAAGCGGGTGCACAGGGTCGAAGATGTGTTGGGTTTCGTCACGCTGGTCGATGGTGCTTGGAGCTGAAGATGCTGCAGGCGGCTCGATGAGAAGAGTTCCGGTGGATCCAAGGGTGGATCAGAAGAGTTGAAGACCTGAAAGCAGAGGGGACAGTGTTCAAAGTCACTAGCCAGTGACTACCGTGGAACCAGATTGGAACCAGGCGATGTCGGGTGCAAACAGGCGTTGTCGGGTAGCTTCTTTCTGCAGCCACGTGGATACCCGGGGTCGAGGACGTCCAGGAGTCGGTCACGAGCTGTCCCACGTAGGCTTCTCGCTGTTGGCGGTGTCGGCGACCTGATCGGAGCAAACAGGCCTTGGCAAATGCAAGCCACGCAGAAGTTGAAAGATGCTGTTCACTCGGACCAGCAAGGTCAGAGCGGGTGCTCCTTTTCACAGGAGCTTGGGTAGGTCTGGAGCAACCAGACCTGCTGTTTAAATCTTCGGGTTCGTCGCCAAGATGGCCGCTGGCCGCGTGGCTAGTGGCCGGGATGGCGCGTCGAGTGGCACAGTGCAAAAGGGCCCCACGCAGATCGTGGAGATGCTGGGGGGCTGATCTTCGGTGCAAGGGCTGCTCGGTGGTGGGGGTTCTCAATCCCCAAAGCACAACGTCGAGGATGCCTCAGAAGCTGCGCAGTCAGCTTTTCGAGTGTCTTCCAAGAGGTCCGGTCCCACGTCACTCGGTGCCTCCACGGGTCCCTTCTTCGCAGGGACTGTGGATCGGGCTCTGAGAGGTCTGGGAGTCTGGTCCTTGTCGGGCTCTGGGCTCGGTCTCCGGCGGGAGGCGGCGGCAAAGCAGACGTCGAGTCGCTGGTTGGTACCTGTGTTCACAGGGTGGTCACTCCTTGGCCACAAGGGAGATTCTTCTTCAGTCTTCTGTGCAGCAGAATGTCGAAGTCCAGTCTTCTTCTTAGTTTTAAGTTGATTTCGGGATGATCTGCTGTGCAATGGCACTGCTCCCCCTCTTATTCCCAAACTGGGGGTGGATCACCTACTAGGTCCCTCCTCTGGGAGGAACCAGGAAGGGGGGCGGTTACACCCCCTTTCCTTTGTCCAGCTCCGCGCCAGGACTGGGGCTGGAAGGCCCCAGAACCGGTTTGGACTGGCCTATGCACGGGGACACCTTGTGTGCCCCGGGCATGTCTGATTCTTTTCAGCCCTGTCCTACCTAATACACAAAATCCTGTCTGGGGTGGTGCTCGCACCTCCCAAGGCAGGAAACCCTTTGTCCAGGCCACCATCTGCCGAGTTTCGGTCAGCAGCAGGAGGCCAGACTTGTGTCTGTGGTGGCAGCGTCCATTTTGTGAAGCTGAGGCTCTGTTTAACTTTAACCGGGGTTAAGGCTACACACATGTCGTGTCCCTCTAGAAGGGTGGAATGCTATCCCCGTCGCCAGAATTGGCGAGGGGATAGTATTCCAATTCGTATGACACCTTACTCGACATGTTTTGATAAAGCCAAACCAAAGATAGCATTTAACCGCGAGGATTATAATGCACTTAAGAGTATATGGTATGGCAATATCCCGGAACAGCTTAGGGAGTTGTTCCCGACAGCTGCAGACAGGCTCAGCTCATGCCAGAGCACCATCTCACATATTTCCAAGCACTCTGCCTCCAGGATTGATGAGGCCTTCCATAGGAGTGGCTGATAGGAACATATGTGTCCAGTTTAGGGTTAGGCACAGACATACTGTACCTAAGTAAGAGGTGGTTACACCGACTTACCCCAGCTGAGTGATCAGCCAGTTGTGTCAAAGATGGAGGCCAGGCCAGGGGTGGCACAATACGTGCTGCAGCCCCTGGTAGGCCTTGGATACACCTATGCCCTGGGCACCTAGGGTGCACTATTACAGGGGCTCATAAGGTGAACCAGTTCCAATTCGTAATGCACCTAAAGTGCATTGGCATCAATTTAGAGAGAGAACAGCAGGCTGTGGGTCTGATTAGCAGGCCCACAGCCACATTAAGTCAGAAACCAGTGAAGCAAAAAGCAAAAATTTGGGGTGACCATAGGATAGCAGACCCTACTCTCCTACATAACCCCCCCCCAAACGCAGGGACATTAGACTAACCTTGACCAGTTGTGTCTTCATGTTCTAAGTGGAAGTACCTGGAGAGACCATCTGCGTTGCCATGGTCAGTCCCTGGGCGGTGCTCCACTGTAAAGTCCATCCCCTGTAGGGAAATGGACCACCTGAGTAGTTTGGGGTTTTCACCCTTCATCTGATTAAGCCATAGGAGGGGCTTATGGTCGGTCTGAATCTTGAAGTGAGTGCCAAATAAGTATGGTCTCAACTTCTTCAGGGCCCACACCACAGCAAAGGCCTCCCTCTCTATAGCTGACCAACGTTTCTCTCTGGGGGTCAGCCTTCTGCTAATGAAAGCAATGGGCTGGTCCTGGCCATCTACATTAAGCTGTGAAAGCACTGCTCCCACTCCCAACTCAGAAGCATCTGTTTGGACAATGAACTCTCTTGAGTAGTCAGGACTCTTCAGGATAGGTGCAGAGCACATGGCCTTCTTCAGGTCATCAAATGCCTTTTGACAGATTTCTGTCCACTGAACCTTTTTGGGCATCTTCTTGGATGTCAGATCATTAAGAGGAGTCACAATGGACCCATAGTTCTTAACAAACTTCCTGTAGTACCCAGTCAGGCCCAAGAAAGCTCTGACCTGAGTCTGGGTAGTTGGAGGGGACCAGTCCTTGATGGTCTGGATCTTACTCTCCAGTGGTTGAACTTGGCCTCCACCTACAAGGTGGCCCAGGTATACAACCTTGCTCTGCCCTATCTGGCACTTTGTTGCCTTGATAGTGAGGCCTGCCTTCTGCAGAGCCTCAAGCACTTCCTTCAGGTGGATCAGGTGATCCTCCCAGGTGGAGCTAAAGACAGCAATATCGTCCAGATAAGCTGCACAAAAGTCATCCAACCCAGTGAGGACTTGGTTCACCAACCTTTGGAAGGTGGCAGGTGCATTTTTCAAACCAAAGGGCATCACCACAAACTGATAATGCCCACTAGGGGTAGAAAATGCTGTCTTGGCTTTAGACTCCTCAGCTAACCTGATTTGCCAGTAGCCAGCTGTCAAGTCAAATGTGCTCAAATATTTGGCAGAAGCCAACTTGTCAATGAGCTCATCTGCCCTTGGAATAGGGTGTGCATCTGTCCTGGTGACAGCATTGAGTCCTCTGTAATCCACACAGAACCTCATCTCTCTCTTGCCATCTTTGGTGTGAGGTTTGGGGACCAGAACCACTGGGCTAGCCCAGGGGCTCTCTGAAGGCTCAATGACACCTAATTCCAGCATCTTTTGCACCTCAGTCTTTATACAGTCCCTGACGTGGTCAGGTTGCCTGTAAATTTTGCTCTTTACAGGAAGACTGTCACCAGTGTCCACCACATGTGTACACCAGTTAGTCTGACTGGGTGTCAATGAGAACATATGCCTGTATGCCTGTAGAACTTGTCTGCAGTCATGTTGCTGATGTTCAGTGAGGCTGCCACCTAAGGCCACACCATCAACTGAGCCATCCTCAGGGTTCTGAGTGAGCAGGTCTGGGAGAGGGTCACTCTCTTCCTCCTGTCCCTCATCTGTAGCCATGAGCAAGCCCATGTCTGCCCTGCTGACATATGCCTTCAATCTGTTCACATGGAGCACCCTGTGGGGGCTCCTGGGAGTTCCTAGGTCCACCAAGTAGGTAACCTCTCCCTTCTTTTCCAGAATTGTATGGGGTCCAGACCATTTGTCTTGGAGTGCTGCTGGGGCCACTGGCTCCAACACCCATACCTTCTGTCCAGGCTGAAACTCAACAAGGACAGCCTTTTGGTCATGCCAAGCTTTCTGTAATTCTTGGCTAGCCTCAAGGTTTTTGGATGCCTTTTCCATGTACTCTGCCATCCTGGAGCGGAGACCAAGTACATAGTCCACTATGTCCTGTTTAGGCTTTTTGAGAGGTAACTCCCATCCTTCCTTCACAAGACACAGGGGTCCTCTTACAGGGTGCCCAAACAACAATTCAAAGGGGCTGAAGCCAACCCCCTTTTGAGGGACCTCTCTGTAAGCGAACAAAAGGCAGGGCAGAAGGATGTCCCATCTTCGCCTGAGCTTTTCAGGTAATCCTTTAATCATGCCCTTTAGGGTCTTGTTAAATCTCTCAACAAGCCCATTGCATTGTGGGTGATAAGGAGTGGTGAACTTGTAGTTTACACCACACTCCTTCCACATAGCTGTCAAATATCCAGACATGAAGTTGGTACCTCTATCTGATATTACCTCCTTAGGAAACCCCACTCTGGAGAAAACTCCAAGTAAGGCCCTGGCCACAACAGGAGCTGTTGTGGTCCTAAGGGGAATTGCCTCTGGGTACCTGGTGGCATGATCCACTACCACCAGTATGAATCTGTGCCCAGATGCTGTAGGGGGATCCATTGGACCAACAATATCAATCCCCACTCTCTCAAAGGGAACCCCCACCACAGGTAGTGGTATCAGGGGGGCCTTTGTTGTTCCACCTGCTTTACCACTGGCTTGGCAGGTTTCACA
Source organism: Lissotriton vulgaris (assembly GCF_964263255.1). Taxonomy (NCBI): domain Eukaryota; kingdom Metazoa; phylum Chordata; class Amphibia; order Caudata; family Salamandridae; genus Lissotriton; species Lissotriton vulgaris. The sequence goes on from NC_141696.1 coordinate 97,669,519, forward strand.
GGAGCGACAAAACTCCTTGGTGTCTTCAGACATGTGAGGCCAGTGAAAGTGAGGGACAAGCCTGTCCCAAGTCTTGTTCTGGCCTAGGTGTCCTGCTAAAGGAATATCATGGGCCAAGGTGAGTAGGAAGCCCCTAAATTGCAGAGGTATAACCAACCTCCTGGTAGCACCAGGCTTGGGGTCTCTAGCCTCTGAATAAAGGAGTCCATCATCCCAATATACTTTATGGGCACCTTGAGCATTCCCAGCAGCCTCAGCAGCAGCCTGCTGTCTGAGGGGTTCAAGAGAAGGACAGGTTAACTGAGCCTGCCCCAAGTCTGCCCTAGAAGGTCCCCCTGTCCCCAGAAACTCAACCTGATCAGGTTCAAGTTCTTCAGGGACAGTTCCTTCAGAGGTCTCAAGATCAGTTTCCTGTGAAGCCTGATCCTCACTTGTAGGCAGTTGGGAAGGCGCAGCCTTAACCCTCCTGTTCTTCTTCTTGGGAGGTACTTGGTCCATTGTTCCAGGATCCAAGACCTGAGGTTCAGAGAGGCACTTTTTGGCCTGTGACCTGGTCACAGCAAGGACATGTGATGATATCCCTAACATCTCTGCATGAGTCCTGTACTCAACTTCTGACCATAGAGAGTTCTCCAGGTCATTGCCCAACAAACATTCTACTGGGAGATCAGCACTAACCACAACTTTCTTTAGGCCAGTTACCCCTCCCCAGGAAAAGTTAACAAGTGCCACACTATGTGTAGTAGTGACATTGCTGGCATTGGTCACCAGGTAATCATCGCCTGGCATGTATTGTCCAGGGTCCACAAAGTTAGGTGTCACCATAGTGACACTGGCACATGTGTCCCTGTAAGCTTGAGCCACTTTGTTGTTAATCAAAGGTGTCTGTCTGTATTTGCCCAGGTTACTGGGACTTATGTCAGGGGTCAAATCTATGTCCCCTTCACAAACCAGAACAGCCTGTGTAAGGGTTCTGACTAGGTCAGAATCTCCTTCAGTTCCCAAAGTGATTCCCACTAAACCCTTGGCTTGAGGACCAACACTGCTAACTGTACTAGTGGGTGCAGGTGCCTTAGGGGCTGCAGTGCTGGGGGCTCCACCCTTTTTACACTCACTTGTCCAGTGAGAGGTGTTCTTACAAGTTTTACACCAGGGTTTCTTCTGACCTTCTTTCTTCTTCTTCTTGGAAGTTTGGGACCCACCCTCTGTCTCAGTTTGGGGCCCTGTTGAAGACTTCTGGTCTTTAGCTTTCTGCTCCCCACCCTTCTGGTCTGTTTTCTTCTGGTCACCACCCTGGTTCTGGTTCTGGTTCTTTTGCTTAACTCTGGTTCTTACCCATTTATCTGCCCTCTTTCCCAATTCTTGGGGAGAGGTCAAATCTGAGTCAACCAAATGTTGATGCAACTGCTGGTTCTGACAATTATTTAAAATTTGTTCTCTCATCAGCAAATTGTACAATCCTTCATAGTCTGTAACCTTGCTTCCCAGCAACCATCCCTCCAGAGCCTTAGTGGCACACTCAACAAATTCAGACCAGTCCTGAGTCTGTGTCTTCTGGGTATCTCTGAACATTAACCTGTACTGTTCAGTGGTTAAGCCTAACCCATCAATCAGAGCACTCTTCAGGACCAGGTAGTTTCTAGAATCCCCATCACTAACTGTGAGGAGTCTGTCTCGGCCTCTACCTTCAAAGGAGAGCCACAAGATTGCTGCCCACTGCTCCTGAGGGATCTGCTGTACTCTGCAGGCTCTCTCCATTGCAGTAATCCATTTATGGATATCATCCCCAGCTTTGTAGGGGGGCACAATCTTACTCAGGTTTCTATTATCAAAAGACCTGTCTTTATCCTTGTGGATATTGCTGCCACCAGTGGGTTCTATTACCCCACTCTCTCTAGGCTGTCTTGCTCTAGCAAGTTTCTCCTTAGCCAGGGCAACCTCTAATTCTTGCCTCTGGATCCTAAGCTCAGCCTCTCTCATCTTGGCCTCATGTTCCCTTCTCTGAGGGCTAGTCATCTCCTTTCTGGAGTGACCATGAGAGCCTCTAGAGACATGGGAGGTATTGGATTCACCTGAGTGATGCCTTCTCCTCCTATGGCCCTGGTTAAGTCCACCTGGGGGTCTGAATGGGTTGTTACCTGATTCATTCCCAAGTTGACTTAAGTTAGCCTGGTTCAGTCTACTGACCAGCACCTGACTATCTCTGTCATCATCTGACTCACTGCTTTCCACCTCCTCCTCCTCTTCTTCTTCCTCTTCCTCTACATCTACTTGAGGAGCTCCAGTGGTGGAGGCTTCCTCATCTACTAGGATGATAGGGGTAGGGGTGTCTACAGTGTCATCCTCTGAAGGATGGCCTCCTTCAGCATCCCCTGTGGGGTTTGCCTTAGAGGGCTTTAGAGTCTCAGACTGGTCCAAGAGCTCTCTTAGGTGGTCTGTAGTAGGGGAAGGCCCTGTCTTCAGACCCCTTAAGACACAAAGCTGTCTTAATTCCTTAAAGGAAAAAATAGCAAATTTGGATGGTGCCCTTGGAGGGTCACTCTCAACAGGAGTAAGTCCACTGGACCCCTCTGCTCCAGACATTGCTCTAGTGTGGGTGGATGTGTTGCAATCTACCTACACTGGTGTTTACCTACTAAACCTATCTAGTAGTTGTAGCTAGGGTGTGCTACTCCCTTTGCTCTACAACAACTAAGTTCAGTAGAACTTATGTATACTAGTCTTGTTTTATATGTACCTAGCAGGTACCTGTATGATCTTTCAAATGATAATCTCAAAGATTGTAATGGTAAAACAACAGCAAGCTCAGATCCCAATCCGCTGCTCACCAATGTGAGAAGTTGGCCTGGTATATAATGCTCACTAATTCTAGTGATCACTTTGTACCATGCCAAGCAACCCTTATGATGATGGTTGTAATTCAACCTTGTAGACCAGTTATCCTAGTGGTAACGTGGACAAAGCAGTCTTAGGCTAAACTCTGAAAGGCATGTGAAGCCAGCTGTTATACCATACACAACCCCCTTGAATACCAAATGAAAGGGACACCACACAGATATATATTGAAAATATATATTGATTTATTAACTATTAAAATCCCCTGGACTCTTTATGAGCACAGAAGCACAAGCGTAAAATCACAAGACAGTTTAAAATACACAAAAGTTGCACAATATGGATGAGCCCTAGGGGCCACCTAAACCATATACTAAAAAAGTGGTATAAGAGATACCTAGAGGAAAGTGAAGAGGCCTAGGGCCTTGGGAATCGCTGGAGCTATTCGAGACTGGAGTTAACTAAGTCGGGAAAGGCCCACGGGACTCGGGTGCAGTGTTCAAAGTGCACGCACTTCTCAATACAAAGTCTATGGTGCGTAAAAAGCACAAAGTTAGAAAGTTAGGAACCTTCCGAGTGACCTACGGAGCTGAAACTTAAAACACAGGCCCTTGGGATGTGTACCAGTGCAGGAGCACCGGCGGAGCTGAGTTACCTCACCCACAGGAAGCGGGTGCACAGGGTCGAAGATGTGTCGGGTTTCGTCACGCTGGTCGATGGTGCTTGGAGCTGAAGATGCTGCAGGCGGCTCGATGAGAAGAGTTCCGGTGGATCCAAGGGTGGATCAGAAGAGTTGAAGACCTGAAAGCAGAGGGGACAGTGTTCAAAGTCACTAGCCAGTGACTACCGTGGAACCAGATTGGAACCAGGCGATGTCGGGTGCAAACAGGCGTTGTCGGGTAGCTTCTTTCTGCAGCCACGTAGATACCCGGGGTCGAGGACGTCCAGGAGTCGGTCACGAACTGTCCCACGTAGGCTTCTCGCTGTTGGCGGTGTCGGCGACCTGATCGGAGCAAACAGGCCTTGGCAAATGCAAGCCACGCAGAAGTTGAAAGATGCTGTTCACTCGGACCAGCAAGGTCAGAGCGGGTGCTCCTTTTCACAGGAGCTTGGGTAGGTCTGGAGCAACCAGACCTGCTGTTTAAATCTTCGGGTTCGTCGCCAAGATGGCCGCTGGCCGCGTGGCTAGTGGCCGGGATGGCGCGTCGAGTGGCACAGTGCAAAAGGGCCCCACGCAGATCGTGGAGATGCTGGGGGGCTGATCTTCGGTGCAAGGGCTGCTCGGTGGTGGGGGTTCTCAATCCCCAAAGCACAACGTCGAGGATGCCTCAGAAGCTGCGCAGTCAGCTTTTCGAGTGTCTTCCAAGAGGTCCGGTCCCACGTCACTCGGTGCCTCCACGGGTCCCTTCTTCGCAGGGACTGTGGATCGGGCTCTGAGAGGTCTGGGAGTCTGGTCCTTGTCGGGCTCTGGGCTCGGTCTCCGGCGGGAGGCGGCGGCAAAGCAGACGTCGAGTCGCTGGTTGGTACCTGTGTTCACAGGGTGGTCACTCCTTGGCCACAAGGGAGATTCTTCTTCAGTCTTCTGTGCAGCAGAATGTCGAAGTCCAGTCTTCTTCTTAGTTTTAAGTTGATTTCGGGATGATCTGCTGTGCAATGGCACTGCTCCCCCTCTTATTCCCAAACTGGGGGTGGATCACCTACTAGGTCCCTCCTCTGGGAGGAACCAGGAAGGGGGGCGGTTACACCCCCTTTCCTTTGTCCAGCTCCGCGCCAGGACTGGGGCTGGAAGGCCCCAGAACCGGTTTGGACTGGCCTATGCACGGGGACACCTTGTGTGCCCCGGGCATGTCTGATTCTTTTCAGCCCTGTCCTACCTAATACACAAAATCCTGTCTGGGGTGGTGCTCGCACCTCCCAAGGCAGGAAACCCTTTGTCCAGGCCACCATCTGCCGAGTTTCGGTCAGCAGCAGGAGGCCAGACTTGTGTCTGTGGTGGCAGCGTCCATTTTGTGAAGCTGAGGCTCTGTTTAACTTTAACCGGGGTTAAGGCTACACACATGTCGTGTCCCTCTAGAAGGGTGGAATGCTATCCCCGTCGCCAGAATTGGCGAGGGGATAGTATTCCAATTCGTATGACACCTTACTCGACATGTTTTGATAAAGCCAAACCAAAGATAGCATTTAACCGCGAGGATTATAATGCACTTAAGAGTATATGGTATGGCAATATCCCGGAACAGCTTAGGGAGTTGTTCCCGACAGCTGCAGACAGGCTCAGCTCATGCCAGAGCACCATCTCACATATTTCCAAGCACTCTGCCTCCAGGATTGATGAGGCCTTCCATAGGAGTGGCTGATAGGAACATATGTGTCCAGTTTAGGGTTAGGCACAGACATACTGTACCTAAGTAAGAGGTGGTTACACCGACTTACCCCAGCTGAGTGATCAGCCAGTTGTGTCAAAGATGGAGGCCAGGCCAGGGGTGGCACAATACGTGCTGCAGCCCCTGGTAGGCCTTGGATACACCTATGCCCTGGGCACCTAGGGTGCACTATTACAGGGGCTCATAAGGTGAACCAGTTCCAATTCGTAATGCACCTAAAGTGCATTGGCATCAATTTAGAGAGAGAACAGCAGGCTGTGGGTCTGATTAGCAGGCCCACAGCCACATTAAGTCAGAAACCAGTGAAGCAAAAAGCAAAAATTTGGGGTGACCATAGGATAGCAGACCCTACTCTCCTACAGCCACAACCGGGCAAAAGGTCTTATAAAACAGGGACGTGTAACCGTCCGGGCCCGGGGCCTTCCCGTGCTTCAACCTAGCTATAGCGGAAATCACCTCCTCAACGTGAATATCCCGCTCCAGATATTCCGCCTGAACGGGATCCAGCGCCGGAAGGGGCACCGACTCTAAATATTCCTCGGTTTCCCGTGGCGAGGAGGGCTCCCCAGCGTACAGCGCCTCATAGAAACTGCAGAAGGTTTCCGCCACCTCCGCGTCCCCGGAAACGGCCACTCCGTCTGTACCCAAGAGTTCCTTCACTACGTTACGCTGTTGCGCGACCCGAAGCCGATGCGCCAGGAGCTTGCCGCACCTGTCCCCCCCTGTGTAAAAGGCATGTTTCAAGCGCAAGGCAGCGTATTCCGCTCTATCCAGGTCCAGCGCCGACAGGAGCTTCCTTGCCGCCTTCAGCTGCCTCCAAACCCTCGGAGCACCCGTACGGCGGTGGACCTGCTCAAGCTCCCGAACCTGAGTAGTCAGTTCATCCCTCTTCCGTTGCCGCTCCCTATTTTCCGCCGAGGAGATGGAGATGAACTCCCCCCGAAGAACCGCCTTCAATGCAGCCCACTGTGTCGCTAGTGAAGTGTCTGTATTACTATTGTGTATCTGATAGTCCTGTATGACCTCTTCAATACGTTTCAACACCGTTTCCTTGTGCAAAAGGGTGTCCCTAAGGCGCCACACCCCCCGAGAGGGGGAGGCCGCCGGCCACGCAAACACGCCAGTAACCGGCGCATGGTCAGACAGAGTCAGGACCACAACGTCCGCCGCCGTAGCAGCGGCGCGCATCGGCCCACTAACCAAGAGATAGTCCAACCGTGCGTAGGTTCGGTGCGCATGCGAAAAATAGGAGTAGTCCCTATCCGTGGGGTGCATGGAGCGCCAAAGGTCGTGTAAATCCATGTCCGCAATCCGGGCCTTCACAGCCTGGGAAAGTTCTCCAGTCTGTGGAAACCGCTGCGCTGATCTATCCAATACTGAATCAAAGACGATATTAAGGTCCCCCCCTAGAATAACATGTATATCAGGAGAGGCAGTGACATCCACCAGTACTGAGTCCAAGAAGCGTTCCTGGTGGTCATTCGGGCTATAGACAGAGCCAACTGTAAACGCTATACCTCCCAGGCGGAGGCGATATGCCAGAAGCCTCCCCTTCTGCTCAGCATATTTGTATAGCACCTCCCCCCTGAAGGAACTCGCTATAAGAATGGCCACCCCCACGGTTTTGGTCGCTGCAGAGGAGAAAAACCGTGGGGAACTTAGCAGAGCGCAATCTATGGCAGTCACGGGACAATAAGTGGGTCTCCTGCAAAAGGCAGATGTCAGCCTGCGTCCCCTCAAGCAGAGACAAAATCGCCCTGCGCTTAACAGGATTATTCAGTCCCTTAACATTAAGGGTCACCACCTTCAGGGACGACATGTCTCCCAGGGACCAGGAACGCTATGCTGCGGGCAAGGAACCAGAGGGGGGAGGCGCGGGGCGACCGCGCGGGACAGGCCAGAGCAGGCCAAGCGTGGGCATGGACAACATCGGACGGGACTTCCCCAACTCTAGAACAACACCCAACCCCACCCCAAACACACCCATGGCAACTAGCCAAATGCCAACTCAAACAACCCATTGTCTCAGTCAAGCCCCAAAACGGGCAAGTCCGTAGAAAATAGTAAAAGTGGACGTCCGGCCACTCACCTCCACTCGTTCCCCCCGACCCCCCCCCAGCCCCAAACCTGGCATCGAAGAAGCTATGTTCATCTCCCCCCGGAGTGAGTCTAGGCCGTCAAGGCCACGCCGTTGGAGTCGGCCGAGTCCCTGGCCGCCGCCCTCAAGGCATTGGCCATGTCTGCCCTGATGGTAGGGGAATCAGGACGCCCAGCGCTCGCCGTCGATCGTCTCCTCGCTGACCTCCGTCGGCCCCCTCTCTCTGATCGCCTCCAGGACGGCGTGGCTCCATCCTCCTCTGTAGCTGTGAGCCCCAGGACACCGCAAACGTCCTGCAAGGAGCGTAGCTGATGTAGCACCCCGTCCAGTGAAAGATCAAGCGAAAGGGGTGCCCCCAGGAGTACGGCGTCTCATGATCGCGCAAGAAGTCGGTGGCAATCCTGAAGGACCTGCGCTTCTGCAGCGTGATGGCGGACAGGTCCTGATAGAGCGCCACAGGCCGCTCCCGGAAAGTCAGTGGCTGTTTCCTACGGGCTTCAGACATGATGCGCTCCTTCAGCGGGAAGTCGGGCAGGAAAGCTAAGATGTCCGGCGGGGGCGCCGATGACTGGCGCTGTCGTCCAACTCTGTGGGCTCTATCAATGCGGATAGGAAAGTCCGCGGCCTCCCCCAGGATCTCCCGGAACAAGTCCTGCAGATAGCCCACCAGGTCAGTCCCTTCGTCCGCAGACTGCACACCACGCACTTGAATGTTATTTCTCCTTGACCTGTTCTCAAGGTCCTCGGAGTGGGCCTGGAGCTCAATGCATTGCTCCCGGAGACGGAGAACGTCCTGTTGTAAGTGGACAATCTCGTCGTCCCGGCGTTGGGCCGCCGTCTCCACCGTCTCAACCCGTTCACCGAGGCCCTCCACCTCTCTGCGGACCTCACGGACCTCACTAGCCACTTCCCGCTTCAGCGTCTGGAAGTCCTCCTTAAGGGAACTGAACAGCTCTTCCATGAAAGCTCTCGTGACAGGGGGTTCTCCCCCGGGCGCGTCCGCCGAGGCCCGGGAAGACCCCGGCGACGGCTGTGCTCTGTCCCGTTGCTGCTGAGCCCTGCCAAGCATATCCGGCAGGGTGCGGTCCCCCTTCCTCGAACCACCTCTTCCAGACATTCCAAGCGCCTCAAGTGAAGAGCGGGCACAGGCCCGACCGCTCCGGGGAATGTCCAACTACCAGCAAGTACTCGCTATGGGGAGCTCCCGGCAAGACCGGGGACCTGCGCCACAGACGACAAAATGGCGGGCCGGTCCAGTCACAACAAGCCGTGGGCGCCCAGTCGAGATGGCAGCCGGGACCTACACTGGGGGGGACCCGGCCAGTACGCTCCGCCACAGGGAGATAGCTGTGCAGAGGCGGAGGGTGCAGGAAACTGCCTCCAAGGGACTCCGGAGGAGGCCAGCGACACCGACCCCTCGAGGACAAAATGGCGGCTGGGTGGGGCCAAGCCGATCGCCCGAGCCCGGCGACGCCACCGGTCCACCCCAGAAACCAGGCAATCCGGAAAGTTCCACAACCGGGGCCGCTCTGTTACTTAGAAGAGTTGGCAGATCTGGCCCCGGTCTCAAGTCGATCGTCCTCCAACCCCGGGACCGGGGTCCTCGCCATACAGGAGGCCACCGCCTCAAGTCCAAGCACCAGGGCACGCACTCAGAGTCCCCCGCGTAGCGGGGGCCCCAGCCGATAGCCCTCCTTCGACCTCCATCGAGCGCCGGGACGGTCTCCACCCAGATCGCCAACTTTCAGCACTAGGCCCAGCCGAGGCGCATGGACAGCACTCCGATACGCTCCGCCTCCCGGGCGCTCCGTCGTCTCTCGATCTTCAATCGGTCTTTTGAGGTGCTTCCACCGGAGCGATCAGGGCCAAAGCGGCATCAATGCGTGCACCAGGTTCTCCGCCACACTCCTCTCAGCCGCTGAGCATCAGCGGGGGGAGAGAAGCTGAAGAAAAAGGGCTCGAGCCTAGCCGGGCCGGAGGAGCTGCGGGAAGAAGCGTCCGCTCACCCCGCCATCTTGGCCACGCCCCCCTGATTGACTATTTTAACTGCATTATCCACTATGTACTTTTTGATATCCTCTTTCCACAAATCTGGCCATTGAATATTCCTGACCTATCACTACATCCTCAGGTCAACTACAATTTCTCTTCAGATGGAAAACCTCCTAATACGAGATACTGGCCTTGAAATGTGTGGGGTGGAAACTATTTGCATGTAGTGTCGAGTTTCCAGCTGTTGTTTTTCCATGCAATCATGTTTCAATCTTGTATGCCTAATAAACACTTATAAATCAAGAAACTCCACCTGTTTTTCACTAATATGAGCTATGAAATGCACACTGATGGTATTGTGGTTGATGCACTCAACAAATGATTCTGCTGAATCCAATGACCCCCTCCAAACCACAAATAAATCATCAATATACTGTATCCAGCATATCACATGTTCATTCCACAATGTGTTATGATCGGCGATGAGCACCCACTCCTCCCACCAGCCCATGTGAAGACACACACAGATGGGGACAAAGCAAGTACCTATCACCATCCCATGCCTCTGGTCGAAGATCCCTTGATTAAGGTGAAAATGTTATTCACCAAAAATCATTTAGTTAATGAAAGCAACATGTGACTGTGTTCAAACATGTTCAATGGTCAACCTGTTATAGAAATGTTCAACAGCATGCAAGCCATTGCGATGATAAAGGCAACTATATAACAACATGACATAAAGAGTCATTACCAAATACTCCGGATTCCAAGGAACGTCATAAATCTGTTGAAGAAAATCACCAGTATCTTGCACAAAGGTTGGTAAATTTCGAACAAAGCCCTGGAGAAATAAATCACAGTAACTTGATGTATTCTCAAACGTGCTGTCTTGAACAGAAATAATGTGTGTCCCTGTAGGCTGTGCTCTATTGTTGAGGCCTTCAGTAATAAGTAGAGGTTAGGCATTTTGGAAAACTCATTCTTTAAGAGTGGTACTTCATCTCTCCATGCTGTTAGTTGCCTACGATATTGTACATCGATTGATTTGGCTATGTCCAGGCTACTTCTCCCATAGCAATCATCAACATGTAATTGCTTATAGGCCTCCTGCAAATAATCACTTAATAGCCATAGGTCCATCTTTGAGGTATAGTGCGATTATTGCATGGTGAAGCCTAACCTGCATCACCACATAAATTCCACTGTCTTACAATAAGATGAACATTTGAAATGTGATTGAAGCAGGTTCCCACAATTTTAACAACCAAGAGAACTCTAGTCAAGTCAAGTCAAGTCAGGGACATTTGTATAGCGCACAAATCACATCCATGGAGTCTCATGGTGCTTGCAGCAGTCTCTGACAGAAGGGAAGGGCAATTAATTTGCAAAAAGCCAGATCTTTAATTTCTTACTGAAACAACCGTGTTCAGGGATACTACGGAGATGAATGGGCATTTTCTTCCATGAAGCAGGAGCCAGAAACGAAAACGCACGGCCACCATTTCTAGACGTTCGTATTTTTAAAGGAGTCAATAGGAGTTCGTTTCCGGATCGGAGTTCTCTTTGAGGCCGATACCATCTCAATTTTTGGGACGAGTACTTAGGGCCTTTTCCATACATCTGTATATGAGCCAGGCATAAAGTTTTAAAGAGGATTCACTTTTTTACCGGAAGCCAGTGCAGGCTTCTTACACAGGCAGCTGATGGAGTTCTTCGCGGGAGGTTAAGAACCAACCAGGCTGCAGTGTTCTGAAGAACCTGGAGCCTGCTCAGATGATGTTCATTTATGGAAGCTAAGAGCGCGTTTCCGTAGTCTATTCTATTTATTATTAGACCCTGGACTAAGGGTTTTTCAGGCCTGTATGGGGATCCACTTGAAAATCTTCCTCAAGCTACGCATCAGTCCGAAACAGGCACCAATGATGTGATTAATTTGGTTGTTCATGGTCAATTTATTATCCATCTGGAAACGCAAATTTCGGACTGATTCCTTTGGTATTGGGCAGCTACCTAAATTGATTGGCCACCAGTCATTTGTCCAATGTTCTACTGCTTTGCCGAAGAGCATAATCTCTGATTTACTGCCGTTTAACTGCAGGTGATTAGTGGTCATCCATTCCTCAACCTGTATCAGGCAGTTTTTGAAACGTTGTTTGGTTTCATTTGGATCAGGGTCTAGTGTAACTAGGATCTGAGTATCATCGGCATAAGACAGAACGTCAAAGCCATGGGCTCTGATCACTTTGGCCAAAGGAGTCATGTAGACATTAAAAAGCATCGGGCTCAAAATAGAGCCCTGAGGAACGCCCATTTTTACAGGTCTTTCTCCTGCTCTGTTTTTGTCGATCTGGACCACTGTTGTGCGATTGGATAGATAGCTGGAAAACCATTTTAGGGCGTTTCCTCTGACACCAATCTCCCACAGCCGTTGAATTAGAATACGGTGGGAGATGGTGTCAAATGCTGCAGATAAATCAAGTAGGACGAGGATGGTTGACTGGCGCTTATCCAGCGCCAGTCTGATGTTAACAACAACCTTGACCAATTCAATTTCTGTACTGTGTAATGCCCTAAAACCCGATTGCGAGGGATCCAGAAGTCCAAAATTATCGAGATGGCTCACAAGCTGCTTGTTGGCAAGAAATTCAAGCATTTTCCCAAAATACGAAAGTAGAGAAATGGGCCGATAGTTTAGAAGAATTTTGGGGTCGGCCGTGGGCTTTTTCAAAATGGGCCTGACTTTTGCTGCTTTCCTTATTATTAGGAAGTCGGCGTCCGTAAATGATTTATTAAAAAGGTTGGTAAGATGTTCCACTAATGCCGGCGCAAGTATAGAAAAGAGTTTGAGGGAAATGTGGTCAGAGGAACACCCTGACTTAATTTTCAGCCCAGCAGACATGGTCGCGTCACAGTCACATTTGACGAATTCCTCCATAATATATGGGGGGTCAATTAGTGATGTTGCCAAGGCATCAGACTGAATTGGGTTAGGATGGGAGGGAAAAGAGAGATGAATAGTAGTAATTTTATCCTCAAAGAATTGAGATAGAGCATTAGTCCACTCCAAGGAGTTCGGGATTACTGGTTCATTGCTTGGAATGGTGAATTCCTTCATAATTTGAAAGAGTTCCTTAGATGAATTTTGGGCTCTGTCTATCCGCTCCGTAAGGAATGCTCTCTTTGTCGACTTTATGTTGCTCATATAGCTGGAATGCACAAGTTTATATGTTTTCCGATCTGTCTGATCTTTTCTTTTCTGCCATTTCTTCTCCGCGGTTCTACATTTCAATTTCATGATTTTCAATTGCTCTGTGAACCAGGGAGCAGTTCTAATCTTGCGCTTAACTTTGCTTAGAGGAGCAATTATGTCCAGTGCTGTCTCTATAGCTTTGTCAAAATGTAGTGCAGCAGTGCTAGCACTTGAAGTAGGAAAGTGTGTATTTGACTGAAATTTTTTTTAAAACAAAGGTAAGGTGATTTTTTTCAGAAATCTCGGAAATGTAAATCCATTTACTAATGCTGTTCTTGTTTTGGCGATCAGAAAGGAAAATTTTTAATAAATAATGATCTGTCCAGAGCAGTGAAATCGGAGGGACTACTGTCAGATCGGGAGAATTAGAGAAAAGAAGATCCAGTGTATGGCCAGCTTGATGTGTGGGGCCTATGATCTTCTGATCAAGGCCTAAAGTATTCATACTAGATATTAACTTCCCGGTGTCTGAGTCAGATAATATTTCCGGATGATGGTTAAAATCGCCTACTAGGAGAAATGTATCTGAGGCTAGAGCATGAGGTGCAATAATTTCAAGCAATTTATTAGCAAACTCTCCTTTGGCGCCAGGGGGCGACATATTAGGGCTCCTTTCCAAATATTATTCAGTTGTCCTCAATCTTAAATATAAGAATTTCTAAATAGTTGGAGATAAAGTTTTCCAAACTAGCCACATTCACACTCTTTTTGGTTGCAATCAAATATCCCCACCTTTAGTTTCTTTATTGTCGAGTCATGTTATTTCATACTCTGGTGGAAAAGCGATATATAGATCGTGTGACCAAGTCTCAGTGACAAAACAGATGTCTGGGGCTGCTGAGTCAAGCAGGGACCAAATTTCCAGTGCATGCTTGGAGATAGAACGAGCGTTGAAAAATATGGCGTTCAACTTTCCAACTGGGCTGCCTGTGCTGGATGGATTAAAGCTATAAAGGGCGGAACTCTCCGTCTGATAAGGGGGAGTAGCGAAAAGAGAGATTTGAGGGCAACTGGCTATCTCAGATGCTAGAGATCCGGTGGGTTTGATCAAAGAAGTGTTTAACTTTTCAATTTCTTCACTTAAATATCTATAAATAGTCATGTTTTCAGATGTTTCGAAGTAAAAATAGGAGGCACAACTACCAGAATTAAAACAGGGGTCCTGGCGTCTGGCGGCGTTCAGGCTCGGACGGGCACAGGCGGGCTTGCCTTTGGCGCGCCGCTGCGCTCGTCCGCGCCCTGCTCCGGTAGATATAGAGAATGAGCAGGGAGAAGCTAGAGCGTCAGTCTGGACTTCTGGTGATCCCACCGGAAGTGTACTAATGCCAAAAACGGACCCGCTGTACAAGCGGCACAAGCCGTGACGGACCGGGGTCGGTGGCAGTAGAGAGCAAGGAAATGGTGTGCTTACGGCGAAAAGTTAAAACAACAAATGTAGGAAGGTAAGTTAAAAACAATTCCTGGCTACTTTACATCCATGCAAAAAAATCGATTTCTGGCAATAACCAACAGTGTATACCTCAGTCAGAGGCGCCGCAACTCTAAATTGTGACCCTATGAAGCAAACCCAACACATTTCTCTAACTCATTTGTCTCAAAGACTTCTGAACAGATTTAGACCAAGGTAAAAATAAAAGCACTATCTAGGTGAAGTTCTAGTTTCATTCTAAGTTTGATGTAAGGTAATACAGTGGTTTTTGCGGGCACTCATAGCAAAATTTCCTAGATGAGCAAAAATAGGAAATGCATCTTTTTAGACCCGCTTAGCTGTTTGCCATTGCATAGATCTGTACGATTTCTGATTATAAAAAGTAACTACCGTAGGTGAGAACTAAGTTATATTAAAATTCATCAAACAGCACAGAAATCCAAAATATACGTTTTAAATGGAGTCTTACCACAAAACTTTTCATAACATCTAGATGAAAAGGTTATATGATATATGACATCACCCTTGATGTCATCAGTGATGCTATATATAATACCCTCTGTTATCATTTGTAAGGTTATGGCTAGTACATTGGGGAACTTGAGGCTGCATAGATTACCACAGCTAACTAGTTCTCATAATTTTGCAAAAGTTTTATATTGTAACTATTGTGTCACTAAACTTGAAGGGCGCTATGTATGAGGTGGTTTGGGTCACTCTTGCACCACGCAATGTGGTGGAAGAGTGACACAAACCTTAAGTTAGATTTATGAAGCCACGCAAGGCCACTTTGTGTGGCCCTTAGTCACTCAGGGAATCTGGAGTAAGGCAACGCAGCGCAAATCGCTGTGTTACCTTTCTTTGACATGGAAAGGCATTCAATGGGCGTTGCATGGGTGTTCCAATGCAGCTCGGATTTACCAGAACTAGTAGACCTGGGAATGCACCAAAGAATTCATCCTCCCAGGAGAGGCATAACCAGTCGAAATATCTTTAGGGGCATATTTATGAGAGGGTTGGGCCAGGTTTGCACCATGCAATGTAGCTCTTGCAAGACACAAACCTCTAAGTCAGATTTTTTAACTTGCGTGGGTCTGACGGCCTTAAAAAATCTGGAGTAACAACGCGAATTGCTGAGTTGCGTTCCACTACCCTGGAAATGCCTTCTATGGCGCATTGTGTAGGTGTTGCCATGCACGCTCATGGATTTTGACACATCCCTAGATTTACAAGAACTTGTAAACTTGGGGGTGTGCCAAAATCTTACACCTTCCCAGGGAAGGCATAATGAGGAGAAATATCTCTATTTCTTTGTGTTTCTTTCTCTTTCTCTGTGTGCCACATCCTGCAGCACACATAGATAGAGGAATTTGCCTCCTAGGATTGTTTTGGCCATGAAGGTGTCCCTTCCTGCACAAAAACAATCTTGCATACAACACAGGCACCCTTGCACAATGATGCAAGGGTGCCTGTGCTGGTGCCAGGCTGCCAAAAGGTACAAGGGAAAGGATAGAAATACACCATATAGCTTTAATATGGCCCATCCCTGCCCTTTCTCTGTTATGCAGCACAGCAAGGTCACTTGCTGCGCCACACTGCGTCACAATCTCATAAATGTGCCCCTCATTTCTCCTCATTCTGCCGCACACATAGAAAGAGGAAAATGTCTCCCTTGATTGCCTTTGTGCTGGAGGGTGTCCATTCCTGCACAAAACAATCCTGCATGCAACACAGGAACCCTTGCGCCATAGTGCAAGAGTGCCTGCATTCGCGCTAGACTGCCAAAAAGGTGCCGGTGCTGGGGAAATACTGTACATTCCTGCCCGTTCCCAGTCACACAGTAAGGTGACTTGCTGTGCTACACTGACTGAAAACTTCATAGAAGACTTTTTATGATCCTTTTATATCACATATGGCCTTGGCCTGGAATGAACTTCCATTATTCCTGCGAGCTACCCTGAACTTCGGCTCTTTCAAAAAAGCGCTGAAAAGACATTTGTTCAGGTTGGCCTTTTAGCTGCCTTCTGTCTTATCGTTCTGCTTTTATACTGTTTTTCATTTTCCTCTTCGCGCCAGGATACTCTGGTAGTAATTGAGCGCGTAATAAAACAGGGTGATAATAATAATAATAATAATAATATTCAGTGGCCTGAGTGAACAACCATAACTTCTCTCTAACACTGAACCGAGTCACAAAGACTGGTGTATGGGTAGGTGTGACGTATGAGCACTGATATCAGTGTGCATACTGGATGCAACACAACCCTACATTAAGGGTACATAAAATCCTACTGGTTTGCCAAAACTGTTGCTCCCCATCGTAGTGTCAGGGTAGCAGAAAAGGAAATACAATAGCCTGATTAGCAATCGCTGGTGTATGAGTGCGTGCGGCTTCCTCTTGTAGCATTGCTGCTTTAATCATGAATGTCACTAGTAAGTGTTTCTGCACAAAACCTTTGTGAATCGGCCCATTGCACACAGTGTGGGGCAACTTTCAAAAGTTCACTAACTGCAAGCCATGCTCTTCGCACATTTATGAGATGGCGTAGTTAGGCCCTCATTTATGGAATTTTGGTTTAGAGCCGCGCAGCAAGGCACCTTAATGCGGTGCCCTACTCCAAAGTGAAAGGGCAGGAATGCACCACATTTATGCAATACAGTACATTCGTATCCATTCTCCCTTTGCTGGAACCCTTTTGGCAGCCTAGTGCCAACGTTGACACCCTTGCATCATGGTGCAAGGTTACTTCTGTTGTATGCAGGATTGTTTTTGTGCAGGAAGGGGCAACTTCCTGCACAAACACAATCCTAAGAGGGATCTTCCTCTTTCTATGTGGCTGTAGAATGCTGCACACATGGAAAGAGGAAATAACAAGGAGAAATTGTTTTTTTTCTACTCGTTACTCCACACCTCGGGAGGCGTAAAGATTTGGCACTCTCCTATGTTTACATGATTTTGTAAATCTGGATCAGCATCAAAATCCATGGGAGTTGCATGGGAAAATCCACTGCGATGCCCATGGAACGCCTCCCAGAAGCAGAGTATGGAGACGCAGCGATTTCTGTTAAGTCGCCTTACTCATGATTTATGAGGCCGCTCAAAGCCACTTATGGTGGCTTTGTGCGGCATCAGAAATCTGATTCAGAGCCCTGCATCATGCATGTAGCACTTTACATGATGCAAAAGTGACGCAGGGCTCTCATAAATAAGCCGTTCAGCTTACATAAAGAATCATACAAGTAAACTATATAGTGTGAGGAAATGCACTAACCAAACCTGTTTTGTCAGAAAGTGTGTAGAAAAAGGGGGCCAATAATGGTATACACTATTTTTCTAAAAATGTTTTGTTGACATGAGGTCTATCTAGATTTAGAGAAATATGTGTACATCACCAATGTACATGAATATAAACTTAGGGCCTCATTTATGCCTTTTGGCATAGAGCAGCACTGCTCCACGCTAAAGTGAAAGGGCAGGAATGCGCCGTATTTAAGCAATATGATGCATTCCTGCCCCTTCTGCCTGCGCTGGTGCCATTTTGGCGGCCTGGAGCCAATGTAGGCCCCAGTGCACCATGGGAAGGGGCACATTCCTGCACAAAAACAATCCTATGAGGCGTTTTTCTCTTTCTCTGTGGAAAGAGGAAATTATTTCTTCTCCTCACGCCTCACCTCAGGGGGTCGTACGGATGTGGCGCTTCCCCAGGTTTACATCTCTTTGAAAATCCGGACCAGCATCAAATTCCAAGGGTGTTGAGTAGAAAACCCCACTGCAACGCCCGTGCAACGCTTCCCTGGCGCAGCGTGATGCGCTGCAGCAATTTGCGCTAAGTCGCCTTACTCATGATTCATGAGGCCCCTCAAAGCCACGCAGCGTGGCTCAGCGTGGCTCAGCGTGGCTTCATAAACCATTATGAGAGCCCTGAGTCGCACATGTATCACTTTACGTGGTGCAAAAGTGACGCAGGGCTCTCTTAAATATACCACATACTTTACACAACATGTAGCGCACGCATGATCAGCAAGTCAACGTTGGTGAACATCCAAGTGGTAGCAAAGTAGGCACAAAGCATAGCTGAGTATTCCACATGGCATAGTGCACTCAAGTCAAGTCAAGTCAAAAAGTATGTTTATTTAGATCGTAATCTTTAAACAAATACATAGCAATTAATTGTTGATTTATAGTGCACTCACTAAAATACCCACGCCTCAGTCTAACCCAAGTCGACAATCTCGACTTTCATAGGTGGCATATTCCTGGATGTTGTAGCGTGATGTATATATTATTTTTTTTTCAGTTTAGAACATTAACTTTAGAAGTGCCTATTTTTCACGAAATATGAAACAAGCGAACGTCAATTGTGCTCGGAGACATAATAACAGACGAAGAACTAAGGTGGTTCTGCCACTCCGGTGGGCACACATTCGAAAAGTATTTTATGCTGAATCGTTTTAGTACGACTTTATTTTTTATTGCATTTTTCTGGTGTTTTTAGGTATTTCTAACACCATGGACCTACATTAAAATACCGGGTGATCACTTTGCAGCGAATGTGCGTGTGTACAAATTGATAGAATAGATTCGATGTTGCTTATCACACCTATTGCCGTTTGTCCTTAATCTAATCCTTAATTGGTGCTAATTGGAAGGGGGCGCCTCGAGTGACGCTCGTCGCATTCTTGGCAGTGGGCACAGGTGGGGCCAGCCGCATCCGTCCCTGCACTCTGCCCCCCGCAGGCATTCTGTGAATAACACCGGGTGCTCTGAGCCAATGGGCAGCATCTTTGGACTTTCATTAAACACATACCGACTCCTTCCGAAACAACCCAGGCACAGGCGCAATTCCCAAAATACTGGACATGGCTTGGAAAGAGGATGAAATAGCAACGAGTCCCACCGAGAGAAGGAGGGCGCCTTGTCTTGGGAGGCACTTAGAGCGCAGCGCGTGTTGTTCAAACACAGGTGATGTCAACACGCCATTAGGAGCGGTGTCTGTGAGGGCGGCACGAGGGCTAATTGGTCCACGGCTGACCAGAGAGTTGTGGGGCGGCCCCCGGGGCCCGAGGAGGCAGCCGCGTCTAATCGGGCCCCGGAGGCCTTTCCGATGGTCTGAGTTAATTGGGAGATCCAGGCTAAAGGCCTAAGATGGCGTCCGCGCTAATCAGGCCTCTGGGCGCTGGACCGACCTGCGAAGTTAATTAGATACAGTGGCGGCCTCCCGGGGGTGGGTCTTGGCGAGCAGGTGTACCTGGATGAACATGGGCTGTCTGGAGAGAGTGGACGGCAGGTGACGAGGGACCCCCGGCTCACAGATGAACCGGCTGTTGCGAAAACACGCCTGGCATTTTTTTAGATCAGAAATATGAAAAAATACCATGGATTAATTATACGAGTGTCAAGATAATAATATTATGCGCTTCATTAGTTTAGATAGAATAAAAAGTGATGGATGTAAATGCTTATCTGGATGTGCATTCCTGTTAATCAACTTTAATATGTTTATGAACGTTTGCTTTGGCAGACAGTTATGCTGAGCATGTGAGTGCAACAGATGATGCTTAATATAAGTACTGAAATGAATCTGCCCTTTTCAAATGCTCACATTAATACACCCTTAAAATACAGTGATGTTTCTCCAAGACCTGTAAAACCGACGGTTTATGAAATGAATTGTGACCCGAATCGCGCATTTGTACAGAATATTGGTGACAGCTTAATTCCTACTATAACATTAATAAATATTGTGAGGATTGTAAGCCCTTCAAATACCAGGCGCAATTGTCATCCAACTCGGTGGTACACATTTATCATTTTATTTTATGTAAAAGTTGAAAGGATGAGTCTTACAACAAAAATTGAGCTTGATACCTGCAAGGGAATCACGAAGGCTGTTTGTAACTATATTAACTCATTGAGCTTCCTTACTAAAAAATTGTAATCCAGCTCACAGGAATCAGGCAATCTAGTTCTTGTGTGACAGTTTGATACCGGGGTTTACTGCCAGGTGACTCACTGACGCCAGACAGAAAACCAGTCCTAATGTCACCACCCTGCACAAGCCCACCAAGGCGATGGGAGGAACGTTTTCAATAAGTCTAGCCACTGGCAATCATTAAGGGTAGCATTCCAGCCCTTCAATCTTTGCCCACCACGCCAACCCAGTTTGGACCTGGCCATAGGCAAATCAGTCTTCCTCCTGCTCCAATGGGATCATTCCAGCCCGAACTGCCAAACCAGGTCCTCCCTGAACCAAAATACAAGCAACTCAGGACCAGTTATGGCCTGATTGGGCCTCTTTAGTCGGGTGCAGCCTGGTTCCATTGGTACACTGAACACAGGATCCACATCTGGACATACCCATGGCCACTAAGGTCATCACATCAAACACACAAAAGGAGATGGGAGGAAGCTTGCAATAATACCATTGCATCTGCTTCCTTTTATAAAATTAAAACCATCAAAAAGATCTTACCTTACCTACCTCCAAGTTCAGGCAGAACATTGATCACCGCCTTTATAATGTCCTCATTGGACTATTGCAATGGGTTGTTTATGAACACCCAACAGAAAGTGATTCGTAAGTTGCAATCGGTGCAGAATGCAGCTGCCTGAATGCTATCAGCCACACCCAAATTCATGCCTATCGCCCATGTAATAAAAAGTTACCATTGGCTTACTGTGAAGAACAGAATAAAGTTTAAGGCCTTGTGCATTGCTTATAAAGCAACTCGCAATCAAGGACCTCGCTTTCTTTTAAATGCCTTTTCATTTCATGTCCCCAATAGACCACTACGGTCCGCTAATGCCTTTCTGATGTCCGTGCCTAGAACCAGAACGGTTTCCTGGGGTGACAGGCGTTTTGTGGTGTATACCACAAAACTATGGAACTCATGGGATTTGGAGATACTATCGTCCCAATCCTTGATGATTTTTCGCAGAAAAATCAAAACATGGTTATTTAATCAATAGCTCCCCGTCGTACGCCCTCTAGAGTCTTAGCTACTGTTACTAGCGCCGAGACGCCCTCGGGCATTTGTGCGCTTTACAAGTTTCATAAATAAATAAATAAATAAATAAACCACTGGCAATCGCTCGGGGTAGCATTCAAACCTATCATTCTTTTGCCCACCATGCCAGCTCAGATTAGGCTCAGATCCTGCTTCCATAGGAACTTTCCAGCCCAAAGTACCAAGGCAGGTCATCTCGGAAGTGGAGCAAGGCAGACTGTTTTTTGCATGAATGGGTCTCCTCAATCGGGTGCAACTTGGTTTCAGTGACACAGTGAGCAACAGACCCATGTCTTAGCACACCCTGGGCCAATTATAGTGTTACATCAACCACAAAAGGTGATGCGAAGAATAGTTGCAATAAGTATAGTCACTGGCAATCACTCTGGATAGCAGATTCGGTGCTAATTTGCATAAGGCAGGCCTTTGTCTAGAAAGGCATGGTGGACGACAAATGATGAAAAGGAGTGAGGCCTGAACAAGTGCTGGTAGCAGAGATTAACTCAAACATTCCAGCCATCTTTTTTAAGTTGTTGCAGTTGATGTCCTAAGTGCGATGGGTATGCCCAGACGAGGGTCCTGCGCTCACTGTGCCATAGGACCCAAGCTACACCCTACTTACAATAATGAGACAAAGTACAGGCAATGGGATTATTCAGTGAACATTAAAAAAAAACTCTTATTCTTATCAATATTAGCTAAATGGTGTTAACCTCACCAATTTAAGCATGACTAAATAATTTATCAATGGAGACCAAAGAATTATTCAGAAGAAGAAGGCGTTCATTTGGATAGCATTTCAGTAAAAAAGTACAACATCAACAAATCTCCTTCTTGTTGAATAGATCAATGTTCACAAAATTCACAGTGCTTTCCATATTTCAGGACTACATAAGCCAGCAAACAGCACATACATGTCCAATACAAGGAGCAAGCCTTAAAATTGTCCACTGAAGTAAGACAAGTATGTGCTGATCTACTCTTGTAAAAAATAGTGAATCAATGATCAATTAAGCGATTTATATTGGTGGTGCATCAAGACCAAAACGTCGACCATCCACAAATAACACAATTACTTAATCCTATGATTAATTTATAATTATTTTTACAAAAATGGATTACTCAATGGACATTTTAAGACTTACTCCATATTAGAAACGGGCCATTAGAATTAAACGATTATGCGGCAGCAGCGTTTTTTGCATAATTATAGATTTACAACATTAGCAACATAATCCATTTATCAGCTGCTGCATAATCTGCAGAGTTGAACCTCCCTCAAAAATGTGTTTCGAGCTCAGGCGGTTCAGAAGTTACTAAAAGCACAGCTACATATGTTGCTGTGCAGTGAAAGGCTCTTTGCAGAAGTTGACTGGTCACCTTTTTGTTTCTTTTTGCTGTATTTGAATATTAAACTAGCACTAATGATGTGCAACCAATGCCCAGACAATGAGAACAAGTATAACAAGCATTTGCAATGCAATAGGTCTCGAATTAGGAAAGTTTGAGCTATTGGTATTGTAAATGGCAATTTGTTTATTTATCTGTTGGTTTTGAAAATAGCAAAATTAATAGCTTTGTCATTTACAATGCTAATAGTTTTAACTTTCGCAAATGTGACACCTATAGCATTTGTACTGCAATATGTGTTGTATTTACGTGACTTAGATGTATTAATATTACAAATAACAATGGCTTTTAATTTTTTTAAATAATTAATACTTAAATAAAAGTTATTGTAATTTATAATGGCAATAGCTTAAACTTTTGTAAGTGACTTTTGTGAAGATTATGTTCAGTGTATTTTATTGTGACGAAAATCAAAGAACAGAAGTGAAATATTAACATCTTTTTGTGACATTTGTAATAAAGCTTGAAACATTGAGAGAACATATTTGAACTAGTTGTTGTTGAATGGTTGCACAGATTGATGCTGTAGAGGAGCTGAGTGATGTTGTGGTGGCGACGAGTGATGCTGTGGCGTTCAGTGATGCTGTGGTAGCGCATAGAGATGTTGTGGTGCCCCTGAGTGATGCTGTGGTGGTGCTGAGTGATGCTGTGGTGATGCGATAGATAGATAGAGTGAGTGCGATAGATAGAGGGAGGGCGATAGATAGAGGGAGGGAGATAGATAGATTGAGGGCGATAGGTAGATAGATAGATAGATAGATAGATAGATAGATAGATAGATAGATAGATAGATAGATAGATAGATAGATAGATAGATAGATAAATAGATAGATAGATAGATAGATAGATAGAGTGACGGCAATAGATAGATAGAGTGAGGCTGATAGATAGATAGATAGAGTGAGGCCAATAGATAGATAGAATGAGGGCGATAGCTAGATAGAGTGAGGGCGATAGTTAGATAGAGTGAGGGTGATAGATAGACAGTTAGATAGAGTGAGGGTGATAGATAGATAGATAGATAGATAGATAGATAGATAGATAGATAGATAGATAGATAGATAGATAGATAGATAGAGTGAGGGTGATAGATAGATAGTGTGAGGCCGATAGATAGATAGAATGAGGGCGATAGCTAGATAGAGTGAGGGCGATAGTTAGATAGAGTGAGGGTGATAGATAGATAGTTAGATAGAGTGAGGGTGATAGATAGATAGATAGATAGATAGATAGATAGATAGATAGATAGATAGATAGATAGATAGATAGAAAGAGTGAGGGCGATAGATAGATAGATAGATAGATAGATAGATAGATAGATAGATAGATAGATAGATAGATAGATAGATAGATAGATAGATAGATAGATAGATAGATAGAGTGAAGGCGATAGATAGATAGATAGATAGATAGATAGATAGATAGATAGATAGATAGATAGATAGATAGATAGATAGATAGATAGATAGATAGATAGATAGATAGATAGCGATAGATAGATGGAGTGAGGTTGATAGATAGAGTGCGGGCGATAAATAGAGTGAGGGCAAAAGATAGATAGATAGACAGATAGATAGACAGATAGGCAGATAGACAGAAAGATATACAGACAGCTAGATAGGCAGATATACAGACAGACAGACAGGCAGACAAGATAGATAAGGCAGATAAGACAGATAAGATAGATAGATAGAGTGAGTGTGATAGATAGATAGATAGATAGATAGATAGATAGATAGATAGATAGATAGATAGATAGATAGATAGATAGATAGATAGATAGATAGATAGATAGATAGATAGATAGATAGATAGAGTGAGGGCGATAGATAGAGTGAGGGTGATAGATAGATAGGTCCGGTGCGAGAATATGAATATGGGATGGGCAGGAGGCCCTGCGAGACGGCACAGCAGAGCGTGGATAACGGGAGGGAAAGGAGGGCAGGAGAGACGGATGGGGAGGAGACAGCTGAGGTGTCGTGGTGATTTGGGAGGGAGAGAGGGACGGGGTGGGTGAAGAGGGCACGGGACTGTAGGGGCAGAGAGTGGAGGTAAAAGAGGCAGAAAAGATGGTTGGGGCACACAGCCTATTTCCATGTATGTGAGGATAGCGCTAATAAGGGTGGGGGGGTGGGCACAGAGGGTCAGAGGAGGATTGCTCAACCAAGGAGTCATGGAGAGGGACACACACCCGGGGGGCACCCTTGTAATGTAAATACTGAGGGAGAGTGGCGAGAGAGGAGGGAGAGAGTGAGGAGGCTGTAGAGAACAAGAGAGAAGGAGGTAGGGACATGCAGAGGAGGAGGAGGGGCGAAGGAGGTGGGGCAGGGAGAGGACAGGCCGTAGGGACAAGGAGTAGGAAGAGCAGGGCAGTGTGGAATACCCAGGGGCAGAGACCATAAGGGTGTGGGCGGCCACAGGACTGTTGAGGATAGGACTGGCAGAGACATGTAGGAGGGTGGGAAGGAGGGTGTGGGGTGGTAGGTATGAGCGGTGGTGGCAAGGAGGAGATCTGACAAATGGTGGTTTACATTCTGCTATTTTGCTTTTTAAGTACAAATGAAAATGCTTTGTAAAAATGTATTTCATGTCGGTACATGGAATACATTTTTACGAAGCTTTTTCATTAGTACTTAAACAAGTGGGGAAAGAGTCAAACAAAACAATAACAACGCACCTAAAGTAAACAAGAGACCGGCAGTGATCCTATATGAACCTACTGGAAAAACTCAAGCTTTTCACAATAAAACATGGCCACTAGATGGCAGTGAGTATCCACCACATTAAACAAGCATGCAGTCAGGCTGATACAAAGAAGCCTCTTGGAGCAGTGAAAAACAAGCACTCGGCATTACGTGACGGGGGCGGGGGGGCGGGGGGGGAGCAGAGCGGATTCCTTTGAAGTCTGATGGGGGGGCGGGGGAGCGGATTCCTTTGAAGTCTGATGCTGAGGCTCACAAGCTGATAACAAATGAACTGTACCTAATCCGCAGTTTGGGTAGACTTTTGAAAGCCTTACTATAATCTCACCAAACAAGCATTGCTTTCAGCAAGACCTAAAAATGAAAAAATATTGAAGCAATACTATAGCAAAAGGTGCCACGTTACAGACAGATAGACAGACAGACAAGATAGATAAGGCAGATAAGACAGATAAGATAGATAGATATAGTGAGTGTGATAGATAGATAGATATATAAATAGATAGATAGATAGATAGATAGATAGATAGATAGATAGATAGATAGATAGATAGATAGATAGATAGATAGATAGATAGATAGATAGATAGATAGACTGATAGGTAGATAGATAGACTGATAGGTAGATAGACAGATAGATATACAGATAGATATACAGACAGCTAGACTAGACAGGCAGATATACAGACAGACAGACAGACAAGATAGATAAGGCAGATAAGACAGATAAGATAGATAGATAGATAGATAGATAGATAGATAGATAGATAGATAGATAGATAGATAGATAGATAGATAGATAGATAGATAGATAGATAGATAGATAGATAGATAGAGTGAGGGTGATAGATAGATAGTGTGAGGCCGATAGATAGATAGAATGAGGGCGATAGCTAGATAGAGTGAGGGCGATAGTTAGATAGAGTGAGGGTGATAGATAGATAGTTAGATAGAGTGAGGGTGATAGATAGATAGATAGATAGATAGATAGATAGATAGATAGATAGATAGAAAGAGTGAGGGCGATAGATAGATAGATAGATAGATAGATAGATAGATAGATAGATAGATAGATAGATAGATAGACAGATAGATAGATAGATAGATAGATAGATAGATAGATAGATAGATAGATAGATAGATAGAGTGAAGGCGATAGATAGATAGATAGATAGATAGATAGATAGATAGATAGATAGATAGATAGATAGATAGATAGATAGATAGATAGATAGATAGATAGATAGATAGATAGATAGATAGCGATAGATAGATGGAGTGAGGTTGATAGATAGAGTGCGGGCGATAAATAGAGTGAGGGCAAAAGATAGATAGATAGACAGATAGATAGACAGATAGGCAGATAGACAGAAAGATATACAGACAGCTAGATAGGCAGATATACAGACAGACAGACAGGCAGACAAGATAGATAAGGCAGATAAGACAGATAAGATAGATAGATAGAGTGAGTGTGATAGATAGATAGATAGATAGATAGATAGATAGATAGATAGATAGATAGATAGATAGATAGATAGATAGATAGATAGATAGATAGATAGATAGATAGATAGATAGATAGATAGATAGAGTGAGGGCGATAGATAGAGTGAGGGTGATAGATAGATAGGTCCGGTGCGAGAATATGAATATGGGATGGGCAGGAGGCCCTGCGAGACGGCACAGCAGAGCGTGGATAACGGGAGGGAAAGGAGGGCAGGAGAGACGGATGGGGAGGAGACAGCTGAGGTGTCGTGGTGATTTGGGAGGGAGAGAGGGACGGGGTGGGTGAAGAGGGCACGGGACTGTAGGGGCAGAGAGTGGAGGTAAAAGAGGCAGAAAAGATGGTTGGGGCACACAGCCTATTTCCATGTATGTGAGGATAGCGCTAATAAGGGTGGGGGGGTGGGCACAGAGGGTCAGAGGAGGATTGCTCAACCAAGGAGTCATGGAGAGGGACACACACCCGGGGGGCACCCTTGTAATGTAAATACTGAGGGAGAGTGGCGAGAGAGGAGGGAGAGAGTGAGGAGGCTGTAGAGAACAAGAG